>NC_081186.1:8081589-8411138 GCF_029867415.1 Vicia villosa
GACGTATCTGATCCCAAACGTCCTTCTCCTTCTCACGCAAAGCGGCAGCGACGCGATCTCCCTCTCCCTATCTCCGATGCGATTTCGTTCTCTCCATCTCGACTCAGACGTGTGAACAACGGCGTTCCCAATTCTGTTCACTTAACAAACTCCACGGTGGCGCATATTCCTTTCTCTGAACGATAAAAGGAAACTCCGCCACTCGCCGCTTGATTACCACGTCTTAATATCTTCCTTGCTTTCGTATCTTCTCCGGCCTCTCACCTCAGATTCACTCTCTACGCGGTTGAATTCTTGAACGCGATAGTTTCTTCAGAAGAACCCAACGGCTACTCCAATAACCTTGACAAGGATGAATGATGTCTGAAGCGATGATGAGGAATCCAGAGAAAGCTTCAAGAACCGGTAAGCTTCGATTCCGTTTTTTTTCTTCTATGCTTGCGATGGTGATGATGTTAAAGATTGAATATCTGCAGAACTATCGATTTGATGCCGATACGAAGCGAAGCGAATTGAGGTTATCGAATCGTGTTACAATGTGGCTTGAAGATTTATTGGAGATTTGTAGATTGCAGTGAAGTTGTATGAATGATTGCAAATGAAGATTGAGCTGGAGTGTGAAGGTGATGCCAATTGCGATGCAAGGATGAAGATGACGGAGAGTAAAGGATTCAGTGAAAATGGTGAAGTGAAGAGAGTGATGAAGTGAAGAGGATGAAGGTGGTGAATTGTGGTTGAGGGTGGAAACGGTGGTGAAGGGATGGAAAGAATGATGGAGATTGAGTGAGGGCAGAGTTTGAGAGATGAAGGTTATGTAATGGTTGAAGGAGAAATGGGGATGGTGATGAATGAATTGAAGAATGCTGATGATATATAGAGGTGAGTTCTCTCTGATTTTCTGTTAATTCTGTTTCTGCTATAGGTTAGAATTCTGTTGAGAATTGGTTATAGGCTTTAGAAGTTGTTATAAATTGGTTAGGATTGGTTAGAGAAATCAGTTAGGTAGTTGCGATTCTGTTTCGGGGTAGTTATGTAACTGAATTCTGTTACTTGTTGTTCATTGGTCTGAAATGTGGTTAGGAGGTAGTTATGGATTGTTACAAACTGGTATGTTAGCTGACAGTTAGGAAATATAAGGAGGTTAGTTGCTGAACTGGTATTTGGTTAAGGTTTAAACTCTTAGGGAAATCAGTTAAAAGAATTAGAAGATATTAGAGGACTTGTTAGTAGATTTTGTGAATGCATTGAAATTTTGTTTCGAATACTGCAGGGTCTTTGCTTCTGATTTTTCATTGATGGGTTATGTTGGGCAGGTACGTATTGCATAGGTTTGTCGAGGTTAAATTGTTGAATCAGTGGCAAGACAAGACGATGGTCGGTTGGTCCAGTTTGCTGATTAGGAGTGCACCCTGGCTGTATGTGGATGGTGTTTTAATGCGGGTAGTTCTCAACACTTGAAAGCCAAACAGAGCCCATGGAAGTTGAAGATTTGTACTTGTTCAATGGAGTTCATGAACTTATAGACCATATGTTTAGAAATAATCATGTGCTGTATCATTTTTCTTATTCTATGTTCCAAAATTGTAGAAACAGTAGAGTATTGATAGGATTAAGAATATTTTTATGAAATCCTTATTGTAGCTTGGTTCTTTGTAATGGATATTGGACTTTTTTGTGTGTATGGAATATAATTGTAATGATAGTAATGGTCTTTGAGCTTGAGATTATAAATGACGTGGACTTTCCAGCTTAAATCAAAATGTTTAGGGACTGTAATTCCGTTTAATTATTTCATTGACCCCTAATCTTCTCCAATCTCACTCAATATGTATCTTTAATAAAATTCTTACCCAATTCAACACCCAGCCTGACTTGCAATTGACGCCACAAGTGTTAATGGTGAGAACAAGAATTGTCTTGATTAAAATGAATTCTCAACTTCATCACTCATGTTATAGCACACCATAATACTTTAATCATGAAATTCAATGAATCTTGACTAATGAATTAAAACTCAACAATATGGATAAGTAACATTGTTCTCCTTATTTGAAATGCTCATTAATGACGAAGCTCTTGAGGTGATGATAAAACCATACTTATCCACAGGGAAATGAACCCTATCTCTTTGGGCTTAGACGACTTCAGATGAAGAAAAGCTCTTATAGCCTGATGAGAAAGAAACCTATACTAATCATAAGCTAAAACCATAATTTCCCATCCGATACTTAAAAAATAGCCAGATGAATTAAGCCAGAGTGAATTAGAAGCCCTAATTTCCAAGATTCTTGATCCCATGTCAGATTATTGATTAATGATGCATTATGTGTTAGATGACCTAATGGAGTTATGCATATGTTATGAGAAACTGAAGCCAGTTATAAATAAAATTGGGTGGGCAAATTTTGGGGTGCAACAGCTGCCCCTATTTAATCATCTTAAACCTGAAGGTGAGATTGGCGCTTGCCTTTCGAGCATTCAAGGTAGAAGAAGATTAAATACCAAGTGAACCTGAAAATTTGTCTTATGAGAGATATGATCCACTGGGGAAGAAATGGTGTCAACTCCACTGAGGAAGATTGTATCAACTCTGGATTGAACAAATTAACTCTGGGTTAGAAATGAAGTAGAACTCAACTCTGGGTTGAAGAAGAAAACTGGGTCGACCCTGGGTTGAAGAATAAAAGGAAGTCAACTCTGGGTTGGATAGGAGGTAAAATGTCAACTTTGAATTGATAACGGAACGGGAAACCAATGTTAGTGGGACAAGATATTGAGAAAGAAAGTAAGAACATCAACTCTGGGTTGAAAACAAGAGACGGACATCAACTCTGGGTTGAGAGAAAAACAAAAGATAACCGTCAACTCTGGGTTGAGTGAGAAAGACAAGAGATAACCGTCAACTCTGGGTTGAGTGGGAAATAAGAGACAACCTTCAACTCTGGGTTGAGAGAGAAATAAGAGACAACCTTCAACTCTGGGTTGAGAGGGAAAAGACATGAGGTAACCGTCAACTCTGGGTTGAGTGGGAAAGGCAAAGGATAACCGTCAACTCTGGGTTGAGTGGGAAAGACAAGAGGTAACCGTCAACTCTGGGTTGAGTGGGAAAGGCAAAGGATAACCGTCAACTCTGGGTTGAGTGGGAAAGACAAGAGGTAACCGTCAACTCTGGGTTGACTGGGAAAGACAAGAGGTAACCGTCAACTCTGGGTTGAATAAAAGATGACCGTCAACTCTAGGTTGAGTGGGAAAGACAAGATAACCGTCAACTCTGAGTTGAGTGGGAAAAGGATAAAAGATAACCGTCAACTCTGGGTTGAGAGGGAAATAAGAGACAACCTTCAACTCTGGGTTGAGAGAGAAATAAGAGACAACCTTCAACTCTGGGTTGAGAGGGAAAAGACATGAGGATACCGTCAACTATGGGTTGAGAGGGAAAGGCAAAGGATAACCGTCAACTCTGGGTTGATTGGGAAAGACAAGAGGTAACCTTCAACTCTGGGTTGAGTGAGAAAAGGAAAGAATCAACTCTGGGTTGAGTAAAGGATGACCGTCAACTCTGGGTTGAGTGGGAAAGGATGATCAATTCTGGATTAAAAAAAAAGGGATAACCGTCAACTCTGGGTTGAGATGGAAAAGAGATAAAAGATAACCGTCAACTCTGGGTTGAGTGGGAAAAGATACATGATAACCGTCAATTCTAGATTGAGTGGGAAAGGACAAAAGATAACCGTCAACTCTGGGTTGAGTGGGAAAAGGCAAAGAAGTCAATTCTGGATTGAATCAAAGGATGATTGTCTACTCTGGGTTGAGTGAGAGAGAGAAATAATCAATTCTGGATTGAACAAAGGATAATCGTCAACTCTGGGTTGAGTGGGAAAAGGCAAGTGATGATCGTCAACTCTGGGTTGAGCGGGAAAAGACAAGAGATAACCGTCAACTCTGGGTTGAGTGGGAAATGAGAAAAGATAACGTCAACTCTGGGTTGAGTGGGAAAGAAAACAATAAGAAATATCCGTCAACTCTGGGTGAGAGGGAAAAGGATGGTATCAACTCTGGGTTGAATAAAAGATAACCGTCAACTCTGGGTTGAGTGGGAAGATATAATTAACTCAGGGTTAAAGATGAAAGGAAGATCAACTCTGGGTTGAACACCAAAGCATCAACTCTAGGTTGAAGAAAGATGAAAATGATTGACTTTGGGAGATGACACCACAATGGTAACTCTGAGTGATCCAGTGGAATATCAGTTGAATGTTTTGTAGGGACCTCATCTGATGAATAACTTGGCTTATGTTTCACATGCAATGTTTGATTTATTTTATGCACTTCTGGAGATGCAATGCAATGAATTCTATATGCAGTTGTAGCAACCTGCCTAAAAATTTATAACTTAGAGTCGCCACCTATTCTGAAGGGCGAATAGGAAACCCCACGCAGTATAGAGATCAGGGTAAGATACTATATTCAGGTCGAGGGAAGGTGTTAGGCACCCTCAACCCTTTCCTATGGCTTTGAATCTAAGGTAAAGGTTTGTGGCTAAAATTATTGAAGTTTATAGGTACGGAAGTGAATAAGGGGAAAATTGAGATTTTAGGGAAGGGGACTCACCTTGGTTATCCATGTGCCTACGTATCTCCTTAGGGAGAATCAGAGTCAACGTAGTTCGGGGACAGGATTGTACGCCTTAGAATTTAATATGAATGTGTTGACGGTATTTTGAATTACCGTTTCGCAGTTTTGAAAAGGTATTTTGAATTACCTTCGTAGTTTCGCAGATGAAAATCCATGGTTTGTGGTTTGATGTGTTTTTAAGTGTTTGGGCGTACAACCCTGGTTTTAATTTGTTACCATTAGTCGCAATAATCAATAGGTTTGATTACCATGGCTAACGGATTAAAGGGAGGATTGCTAACCACTATAATCGATAGATTCGATTATCACGAACAGCAAATATGCGTATTTTAATTATCGTTACTTCTCATAATCGATAGATTCGATTACAAATAATAACGAACTTTGATAAAGGGGAAAATGCTAATCATCGTAACCAATAGCTTTGGTTAAAACCATTTAGCAGAATAAATTGTATTTTAATTATAGTTGATTAAAGAATTAAATGATTATTACCCACCGCAATTAATTGATTTAATCGAAGCGAATAATAAATTAAATCCTAGTACTTTGGCCAATTGACTACTGGGATTGGGCAAACCCTAACGCATCGTAAACCTTCCTAGTGTTTTTGTGATCTTTATAATTAAAGAAGATTAATTAAATTAAATCGACATTAATCGGGAAAACAATGGGAAATAATCCTAATGTCAATTATTAGCCTAATCTTATTTTTATCATTTAAATCCTAAATTAAAATTATAAAAAGAAACCCTAAATTCAATTCTAAAATTAAAATAGAAAATAAAAATAAAACAAGTTTATAAAACTAATAAAAGAATTAAAAAACCTGGACAGTAATCCTATGTGGCAGCCTTTGAGGGAATATGGTATGCCTGCAGGTTGAGAAGCGTTAGATCTGGACTGTAGAAGATCCAGTGGTGTTGCTACGAGGGTGCACTGTGGTCTTTCGTTGGAATGCTGCGTAGAATCCGTGAACATGTTGGAATGCTGCGTAGAATCCGTGAACATGATATATGTTGCAGTTATTAAAAACTAGATGGCACAAGTAGGGTTCGAACCCCCGCCGTCTGAGTCACGCATGTATCTTTCTCACCACTTGTGTTGTACATTTCAATTGTAATTGGAATGGAATAAATAATACATATTATAATAACACGTTAATTGTACAGTTTCAAATGAAAAGTCCATGCGTGGGTCCCATGTGCATGCGCAAACCAATCAGGATTGGAAAGAGAGGCAAGATCCTTTTGACCTGCCAACTGAACCCTACCACGCATACAGAGAGATTTCAGATGGTTGACTGGCCACTCCTAGCATGCCGCGCTAGCGTGTTACTGTTCCTCTTTCTTCTTCAATTTGCAGCCAGGTTTTGCTAGGATTTAGCTTGGACCAAGCCATGATATATGCTACAACGTTCCGTAGCTGATCCTGCAACCATTTAATAATTCAAAACAACACGTTAGCAATGCGAATTAAGCGCCCATATCACCCTAATGAAACTTCCCGATCATGACTATGACTTCCATTTGGCCGGAAAGCTCCTGAAACATGGCAATCGAAGAGGTTCTTTCTCTATGCCCTAACAATGGCATAACTCCATACCTGCATCAAACCTCAAAAACAAATGTTTAAAACAACTCTAAACAAGATTATGAACAAGTATGCAAGCGAAAAAACGATTTAAATGTCACGGATTAGGCGTTTGAAATTTTAGAACATGTTCAAACCGAGAATGGTGAATACAAGGTCTTCCCTTGCGCTACGAGCTTGTCTTCTGGTTGGAGACGAACCCTGGTAGCCTTAGAGGGAGTATGCAACGCAAGGAATCGATTGAATGTGGCTCCAATACCAACTTCAGTGGTGCAGCTTGTTTGTGAAATTTTTAGGTGCAAACCCTAAGTTTTAGCTTCTCCCAAAAGACCCCCCTCGTGGCTGCATCTCTTCCCTATATATATGAGGTGATTTAGGTCTAATAATATGGGGAAAGAATAAAATGGTTTGATTAGAAAATTTGATTTGAGAATTTGCTTCAAAACTTTCTATTTTTGAACTTAATCTATTTCATGCACTTTTCAGTTCTTTCTTAGCCCTTGGATCATTTTTGGGTTTGATTTGAATTAATGAAAAAGAAATATAATTATTCCATGATTTATTTGATTTTATTTGAAATTAAATGAATAAAATCAAATAATAATAAAAATAATATCACAAGTATAATTATATTGGATCAATGGACCTCTCTCGGGTTTCTACTTGATCAAGACCAAAGCCATATACCTTCATCCATTTGTTTTATATTTTTACTTAATTTATTTGCCTTTTAATTGATTAAAATTCAAATAAATATAAATAAATATAATAGAAATAGAATAAAAAGTTTAAGAGTCTTTTTATGGGCCATGGTCATATTTGGAGTGCAAATCTTAGGCCCATTAGTTCAAAAACCAAGTTTTGGTCAATTAGGGTTTCATGCATATCCTGAAAATTGCTCAACTTTAACCATGCGTATCTCTCTCAATTTTAACCCTATGGAGGTGTTCTTGATCAATTTAGAAAGCTTAGAGTGTCTTCTAAGTGATCCTTTTGGTTTCATCTTAATTGAAGCTTCCATGCTCAGGTTATGAGCTTTGACCCAAAAGGTATTTTTGTTGACCTTTGTGGAGGACCTATAATGTATTGGACTATATCTCTCAAATGAAGCCTTTCTGGCCTTGGCTTGTGAGAGACAAAGTTGTAGAGAATCAAATTTCCTTCAGAATAGGCTTTGAGTGAGGAATTTCTGATACTCCATGTAGAAGTTATGCCCAGTCAAAGTTGGGTTGACTTTCTCCTAAGAAACCCTAATTTGAACCTTTTTGTATTTGTTCATCTCTGAGTTTCTATTAATGGAATCATGATCAATCTTTGATCAAATGATGGTTATGCACCTCTATACTTGATGTTTGACCAATGATCATAGGTTTGAATCATGTTTTGATTGTAGTTGGCCTTCGGGTTTGAACTAGTTGACTGTGGATCTTGGGATTGTTTGTACAAAGCTTTGGAATTGAATCTTGAACTTTGAATCATTGTAAATGGAATATGGAAGGCAAATTTTGGGGTATGACAGCTTCCCCTGTTCATTCTTCTTGAACCTGAAGAGGTAGAAGATGATTGGACACTGAAATGCCCTGAAATTTGCTTGCGTAGGGAAGGAGTTCCGCGTGAGATGGGCTTATAGATGCCACCCATTTGTTTGACAAGATGCTTGTCCAGACCATATGCTCTTCATACCAGGATCACATTGATTGTATCTGGAGAGATATAAAGTAATGTCTTATAGAAGACTACCTGGAGAGGCTCCTGAATAGGGTATATCAGAGGTTGATGCGAAGAAGCTTAGGCTTTGAACAATGCTTAGGAAGAAGGTCTTGGAGAAGACCAACTGAGGAGTTCTTTAAAAGAACTAAGGGTGTCTTAGAAAAGATTGGATAAACATTTTAAGAAGGCTACCTAGAAAGGCATGATATGTCTTAAATAAGACTCACCCAGAAAGGCTCCTAAAAAGATATGAAACATCTTAAACAAGATTCACCTGGAGAGGTTTTTAGAAAGGATATGCAATGTATCAACAAAACTACCTAGAAAGATTCCTATAAAGGGCATGATACGTTTTAAACAAAACTACCTAGAAAGGTTCCTATAAAGGACATAAGACGTTTTAAACAAAACTACCAAGAAAGGTTCCTATAAAGGACATGAAACGTTTTAAACAAAACTACCTAGAAAGGTTCCTATAAAGGTCATAAGACATTTTAAACAAAACTACCTAGAAAGGTTCCTATAAAGGACATAAGACGTTTTAAACAAAACTACCTAGAAAGGTTCCTATAAAGGACATGAAACGTTTTAAACAAAACTACCTAGAAAGGTTCCTATAAAGGTCGTGGGACGTTTTAAACAAAACTACCTAGAAAGGTTCCTATAAAGGATACGAAGCATTTTAAACAAAACTACCTAGAAAGGTTCCTATAAAGGTCGTGGAATGTTTTAAACAAAACTGCCTAGAAAGGTTCCTATAAAGGCTATGAAATATTTTAAACAAAACTACCTAGAAAGGTTAGGATATGTCTTAAACAAGACTGCTTGGAAAGATTAGGATAATTGTCTTGGACAAGACTACCTGGAGAGGTAAGAAATTCTTTGGTTGCTTCTGGATTGTCTTTGAAGAAAGACTTGGAATGAGGTATTAGACTTGTATATGTTGAGATTGAATCGTTTATACGATCGTATTTACGCTTGTAATGTGATGATAACATCCTCTTGATTATGAAGTGACCTGAAAAGGCAGTGTTAGTTTTATGCAATGTTATGATGCATCTGTCATGTAATGAGATTCTCAAAACAAATGAGAATTATGCATGATTGACAATCCCACAGGCGTGGGAAGGCCGATTACGTAACAATGCTCCTTGCGTGATACTAGTGTGATTTCCCCAATATCAGAAACTTTGAGAGATGCCCCTTTATCTGAAGGAGGGACCTTTAGAGAGAACTCGAGTTTCACCACGTCTTGCCTGATATGCATTGCCCCCAGTGTTTGAATTCTTGAAAGATATGCCCCTAGTCAATAGGATCCTTGATTGTATGCCTCTGTTTTTAGGAAAACCCTATGGATGTGGTTTCCCCATTCAAGAGTCCTTATCAAAAATGATTGCCTTTGGTTAAACCAGTTTCGAGGTCTCCTTGGTGCTAAGTGTTGACTTGAATGTGAAGCAGATGCTTTTCAGAGTAAGTCATGCGTTTCGATCGCGTCCGACGGACAGTGATTTGCCGAGTACTCAGAATGAGATGATGTCTTCTATAAGATTACCTTAAGAGGTCCTCGGAAAGAATGGGAAATTGTCTTGAACAAGATCGTGCTTTAAACAAAGCTCAAAGGGATGTGTTTGTGCAGAGGGTCAAAAATATTCCTATAGAGGATAAAGACTGTTTTAAGGAATGTGGGGTTTTAAACAAAACTTAGGAAAAACATCTTGAAGAAGATCACCCTAGAAAGGATGGTGAGCTGTCTTAGAGAAGACTCTGTACTTTAAACAAAGTTTGACAAGGTTCTTGGAAGCATAAGAGAAGTTTGAATATGTCTTTAAAAGACTAACTGAAGAAAGTTAAGAGATGTCTTACAAAAGACTACCTAGAAAAGGTTCTTGGAAATGAGTATGTCTTAGAGAAGACTGTCTGAAAGGGTTTGAAAATAGAAAGGATAAGAAGGTGGGTCTTTAAAAGACTGCCTGAAAAAGGCTCCTAGAAAGGGTATAAAGTATTTGAACATGTCTTAAAGAAGACTATATGGACAGATTGAGAAATATCCTATACAGGTTCCTGGAAAGGATGTGAGAGTGGTATTGACCCCATCTTATACTGAGTGATCTTTGCAACGTGCCCCCAGGTAATGGACTTGCCCCATGGGCTATTCAGCGTCCTTGAGAGATTCCAATGGATCTTGATTAGATTGCCCCATGTAAATGGGATAATGACGAGTTATGCCATGTGTACACATTAGCCATCCCAGTCATGCATAAGGGATGTTTCTTCTTTCGACGAGTTTTTAAAGCTACTTCGTCAGTCAGTAGGATTTTAGCCATTAGCCATGCCCCATGCAACTTCTCCTTGATGTTTAAACATCTGAATCCATATAGACAAGTGTACTTTGTAATGAAATTCATAAGATGCGAATGCATATGTTTGTCTTGAAAGTTTAAAAACATTTTTTGAGTAAAACAAAGTTTTTTTTGTAAGAAAGTGATATCAACTCAAAAGTTATAGTAGACCTTAAGGAGTCGGGATACCTTTAGTAACGATATGCTTTCGAACTAACCATGCTTCAGTTAGGACTTTTAAGGATTGTAACGTGGCCTGGTTCACGGTTTTAAGAAACAAGGATAGTGGCTCAAAGTTTATTTGTACTCATCCCAATCTTCGTGATGTTCTCCAGTCCTATGCTCAGTTAGCTATGCATTAATCTCCAAAAGAATTTGGGAATTATGACATTGACATGATGGTTCAAAAACCAAAGGTTTATCTGCAAAGGCAGTCATTCTCCTTTTTTGTAACATCTTCCTTTTGTCGAGGATATGTGGTGACCTCTTTTCGACTTTGTTATCCCTAACTTTTGCCTGAACTGTTCATTTTAAAACTACAGTCAGCGGGATGCCCCAATTTTGCCTAAGTCTCCTTAATAGGTTTTGACTTAGCAAGCCTTTGCATTGCTTTCTTCTTCTTTGCGGATATTGACTGCCGGACTTAATGATGACGGGGAACCATCGGTGATTATGTTCAAAGGAACAACTTGGAATAATTAAGTTAACTGAGCAACTACCCTACCCCAGGTTATGTATTAAGGGTTTTATTTTATATGAAGGAAAACTCCTACTTCTTTAGGCTCAAAGGGGTTGACAAGGGATTAACATCCTTATATCTCCGTTATTCAGGAATTGAAACAATGCCTGTACATCGTCAACACGGTCTATTCGAAAGCGTAGTGTATGAAATTGTGGTATCGTTTTCGTCATTCTCCCTCTAAAGGTGTATGACTTTTAACGAGAGTTGAATATCACAAATGAGAAAACAGAGTAAAAACACAGTTTTAAATATAGTGAGAACACTAGGAGTAAATCAAGACAAACGTAAGCAATGCATCAATGATTACTGTAAAGTACACAGCATATGTCGTAAGACTAATGTTTAAACAAACGGAAAGAAATTGCGAATGAAAACAAAGCTAATGATCTAAGAATTCCTCATTCTAGCTATCTATGGTATTAGACTTGTGAGGATCTTCGAACTCAACGAGCCCTTCTTCAATCAAATCTTGGATCTTGTGCTTTAACGGCCCACAATCCTCTGTATCGTGACCAGGACTATCTGAATGATAAGCGCACCTAGCATGATGCTTGTACCCATGAGCGGGGTTAGCCGGAGCTAAGTATGGTGGCAGCAGAGTTACCAAGTTTTGGCTGAGCAGACGTTGCAAAACTTGAGACAATGGCATGTACAACGGAGTGAATGATCGTTTTGGATTGGACCTCCAGGTGCGTTGGCCACCCTGTTGCTTTTGCTGATCCATTGATCTCTTCTGCTGAAATCTTGTTGGATAATATGGTTGGGATGTTAGGTTATCCTTCCCAATGGTCCCTTGTTCTGAAGATAGAAGAGGAATATTCTCTTAATGTCATGAAAATGATGTGTATGCCATGCATGATATACATGATATCCTTTTTTCTTTTTTTTTTTTGAATAAAATATGATGCAAGAATTGCCCTGATGTATGATGAATGGAAAAAGAAATAATAAAAAAAATGATCAACACATATATATACATATAGCACATAATCACATAAGTTCATAGGTTCGACGTAGCGGCTCTTGGGAGCCAACCTTTTTATGGGGGGTTCTAGAAGGTCTCATGGGGTTGTTCGTAGACTCCGATACTTTTTGTCTCTTTGGATTTTAGAACAACTCATTTTATCCATGAGGTTCGAATTTTTGGGGTAGGTTCTCGGAGAGATCAGCCAAGTATCCAGTCCTGCCCTCAACAAACTCAAGCCTCGTTTTGGACATTTCCGAATACTCAACCCACTCCGAGTGGAGTTATCAATGAGACTCGTAGGCGATTCATGTCCCCTATTGATCTCAAAGTTAACTCCCACACTTAGGGTTTTAACACGACATAATATCCAGCAGTGCATATAAAAATATAACAGGCAATAAAATATAAATATATTCACATAAGCGATTAGATATAAACATATCCTAAATAATTAAATATTTTTAGATAAAAATAAAAAAAATAAAACATTTTTTTTAAAAAAAAAATAAAAAAAATTACAAACCCTAAACAAAGGCAAACTAGCCAAACCCTAAAAAAGTTGTCAAACCTAAACCCTGCCAAAACCTAAAACCTATAGGAGTATAGTATTCACCATTTAAGTTGTCCCCAGCAGAGTCGCCAGCTATAGCAACCTGCCCTAAAAATTTATAACTTAGAGTCGCCACCTATTCTGAAGAGCGAATAGGAAATCCCACGCAGTATAGAGATCAGGGTAAGATACTATATTCAGGTCGAGAGAAGGTGTTAGGCACCCTCAACCCTTTCCTATGGCTTTGAATCTAAGGTAAAGGTTTGTGGCTAAAATTATTGAAGTTTATAGGTACGGAAGTGAATAAGGGGAAAATTGAGATTTTAGGGAAGGGGACTCGCCTTGGTTATCCAAGTGCCTACGTATCTCCTTAGGGAGAATCAGAGTCAACGTAGTTTGGGGACAGGATTGTACGCCTTAGAATTTGATATGAATGTGTTGACGGTATTTTGAATTACCGTTTCGCAGTATTGAAAAGGTATTTTGAATTACCTTCGTAGTTTCGCAGATGAAAATCTATGGTTTGTGGTTTGATGTGTTTTTAAGTGTTTGGGCGTACAACCCTGGTTTTAATTTCTTACCATTAGTCGCAATAATCAATAGGTTTGATTAACATGGCTAACGGATTAAAGGGAGGATTGCTAACCACTATAATCGATAGATTCGATTATCACGAATAGCAAATATGCGTATTTTAATTATCGTTACTTCTCATAATCGATAGATTCGATTACAAATAATAACGAACTTTGATAAAGGGGAAAATGCTAATCATCGTAACCAATAGCTTTGGTTAAAACCATTTAGCAGAATAAATTGTTATTTTAATTATAGTTGATTAAAGAATTAAATGATTATTACCCACCTCAATTAATTGATTTAATCGAAGCGAATAATAAATTAAATCCTAGTACTTTGGCCAAATGACTACTGGGATTGGGCAAACCCTATCGCGTCGTAAACCTTCCTAGTGTTTTTGTGATCTTTATAATTAAAGAAGATTAATTAAATTAAATCGACATTAATCGGGAAAACAATGGGATATAATCCTAATGTCAATTATTAGCCTAATCTTATTTTTATCATTTAAATCCTAAATTAAAATTATAAAAAGAAACCCTAAATTCAATTCTAAAATTAAAATAGAAAATAAAAATAAAACAAGTTTATAAAACTAATAAAAGAATTAAAAAAACCTGGACAGTAATCCTATGTGGCAGCCTTTGAGGTTATATGGTATGCCTGCAGGTTGAGAAGCGTTAGATCTGGACTGTAGAAGATCCAGTGGTGTTGCTACGAGGGTGCACTGTGGTCTTTCGTTGGAATGTTGCGTAGAATCCGTGAAGATGTTGGAATGCTGCGTAGAATCCGTGAACATGACATATGTTGCAGTTATTAAAAACTAGATGGCACAAGTAGGGCTCGAACCCCCGCCGTCTGAGTCACGCATGTATCTTTCTCACCACTTGTGCTGTACATTTTAATTGTAATTGGAATGGAATAAATAATACATATTATAATAACACGTTAATTGTACAGTTTCAAATGAAAAGTCCATGCGTGGGTCCCATGTGCATGCGCAAACCAATCAGGATTGGAAAGAGAGGCAAGATCCTTTTGACCTGCCAACTGAACCCTACCACGCATACAGAGAGATTTCAGATGGTTGACTGGCCACTCCTAGCATGCCGCGCTAGCGTGTTACTGTTCCTCTTTCTTCTTCAATTTGCAGCCAGGTTTTGCTAGGATTTAGCTTGGACCAAGCCACGATATATGCTACAACGTTCCGTAGCTGATCCTGCAACCATTTAATAATTCAAAACAACACGTTAGCAATGCGAATTAAGCGCCCAGATCACCCTAATGAAACTTCCCGATCATGACTATGATTTCCATTTGGCCGAAAAGCTCCTGAAACATGGCAATCGAAGAGGTTCTTTCTCTATGCCCTAACAATGGCATAACTCCATACCTGCATCAAACCTCAAAAACAAATGTTTAAAACAACTCTAAACAAGATTATGAACAAGTATGCAAGCGAAAAAATATTTAAATGTCACGGATTAGGCGTTTGAAATTTTAGAACATGTTCAAACCGAGAATGGTGAATACAAGGTCTTCCCTTGCGCTACGAGCATGTCTTCTGGTTGGAGACGAACCCTGGTAGCCTTAAAGGGAGTATGCAACGCAAGGAATCGATTGAATGTGGCTCCAATACCAACTTCGATGGTGCAGCTTGTTTGTGAAATTTTTAGGTGCAAACCCTAAGTTTTGGCTACTCCCAAAAGATCCCCCTCGTGGCTGCATCTCTTCCCTATATATATGAGGTGATTTAGGTCTAATAATATGGGGAAAGAATCAAATGGTTTGATTAGAAAATTTGATTTGAGAATTTGCTTCAAAACTTTCTATTTTTTAACTTAATCTATTTCATGCACTTTTCAGTTATTTCTTAGCCCTTGGATCATTTTTGGGTTTGATTTGAATTAATGAAAAAGAAATATAATTATTCCATGATTTATTTGATTTTATTTGAAATTAAACGAATAAAATCAAATAATAATAAAAATAATATCACAAGTATAATTATATTGGATCAATGGACCTCTCTCGGGTTTCTACTTGATCAAGACCAAAGCCATATACCTTCATCCATTTGTTTTATATTTTTACTTAATTTATTTGCCTTTTAATTGATTAAAATTCAAATAAATATAAATAAATATAATAAAAATAGAATAAAAAGTTTAAGGGTCTTTTTATGGGCCATGGTCATATTTGGAGTGCAAATCTTAGGCCCATTAGTTCAAAAACCAAGTTTTGGTCAATTAGGGTTTCATGCATATCCTGAAAATTGCTCAACTTTAACCATGCGTATCTCTCTCAATTTTAACCTTATGGAGGTGTTCTTGATCAATTTAGAAAGCTTAGAGTGTCTTCTAAGTGATCCTTTTGGTTTCATCTTAATTGAATCTTCCATGCTCAGGTTATGAGCTTTGACCCAAAAGGTATTTTTGTTGACCTTTGTGGAGGACCTATAATGTATTGGACTATATCTCTCAAATGAAGTCTTTCTGGCCTTGGCTTGTGAGAGACAAAGTTGTAGAGAATCAAATTTCCTTCAGAATAGGCTTTGAGTGAGGAATTTCTGATACTCCATGTAGAAGTTATGCCCAGTCAAAGTTGGGTTGACTTTCTCCTAGAAACCCTAATTTGAACCTTTTTGTATTTGTTCATCTCTGAGTGTCTATTAATGGAATCATGATCAATCTTTGATCAAATGATGGTTATGCACCTCTATACTTGATGTTTGACCAATGATCATAGGTTTGAATCATGCTTTGATTGTAGTTGGCCTTCGGGTTTGAACCAGTTGACTGTGGATCTTGGGATTGTTTGAGCAAAGCTTTGGAATTGAATCTTGAAATTTGAATCATTGTAAATGGAATATGGAAGGCAAATTTTGGGGTATGACAGCAGAGTACTGAATGATCGTTCAGGGTTTCTGCTTTGTATGGGGAATAGGTTGGATGGAGTTCAGATACTCTGCTTGATTCAAGATAGGGTGGATGTCCCTGCTTTATTGATGTTTGGATTATTAAGGGATAAATTCCAATGAGGATGCAATGATATGTATGATTCATGTATGATTATGAATGGAATGATTGTTTCAAAGATACAAGGAGTAGATGGAGGATGTCCTTGTGGAAAGGTTGTTGATTGAAGGGTAGAGTTGGTGAAGGTGTTTGGTTTGATTCCTAGACACGTATCTTGACATCTAACACTTGATTGAAGATGAATAGATGAATTGTTACTAGCTTGCCCCATCATGTAGGCTCTTGAGAAATAATTCTGATATGCTTGAACCATAGAGATTTGCAATGGTTTGCCCCAGTGTTGATCATGGGATGTATGCCCCAGATTGAAAGGAACTTTTCCACCTAATGGATTGCTTCAGATATTTTCTTAGTGGATGACCATCCTTTGCCTTTGTAAGATTACTCGGTGGGATTTCAATGTTGAACTTTCCTTGGTATCCAGTACTTACTTTCAGATTGGAGACAATTCTGTTTTGAAAAGGATAATGAGAATGCAATGCACATGTTAATCTGAAAGAGAAGTTTTATTTGTCAAAATGTTGTACTGATACTAACACAAGTGACACAACAACATTAGGAGTCAGTTTTGACATGATTTTACAGTTTGTATGCTTTCGGAACGAACCCTGCTTCAATTAGGACTTTTGAGGGTTGTAACGTGGCCGGGTTCACGATTTAAGAAACAAAGGATAAAGGCTCAAGTTCTACTTAACCCACCCCTCTTCGTGATGTTCTCCAGTCCTACGTTCAGTTAGTTTGACACGAGTATTCGCCTTTCGGTGAGAATTGTGATGGATGAGGATCTTTTGTGGCTTTGACGAAGGTGGCAGTCACCCTTTGGTGCTTTTGTTGATGATCACAACAACTTGTCCCTTGGAGGATTTTTCTTTTGCTTTGCCTTTTGCTTTCCCTAATTTTTGCCTGGACAAAATGTTTCTTTTGATTTTGGTTTTCGTTGTCCAGCGGGATATGCCCTAATTTTTGCCTAAGTCATTTGCTTCAAAGCTTTTCTCTTTTTTTTTGACTTAGCGGGCTATTGTTTCTTTTTATTTTATTCATAACTTTCTTTTCATTCTTTTTGTCTCGTTCGGGAACAAGTTGTATGACTTTGGTGATTGACTTGATGAAAAGGTTGTGACTGTCTTCTTCTCAGTGAATGAGGGACATCCATTGTGGATTGTGCTCTTCTGTTGTGATATATGATATATGATTGATCCTCTGATGGAATACCTGAAAGTTGAGTGCTCGGTCGCACTAATTGAAGACTACCCTGCCCCTGGTTAAGATTGAGGGTTTTGTGTTTTTTGAAAAGAAACTACTACTCCTTAGGCTCAAAGGGGTTGACGAAGGTTTCACCCCCTTATAACTCCGGTGTTTAGGAATTGAAACAATGCCTGTACATCGTCAGCAGGATCTTTGTTCCAAAAGCATATAGTTAGTAGTTCATGTGTTTTTGATTTTCATCATTCTCAGTTTTTAGTTGCTTAAGACGTATGAGTGAAGCATCAATGAACATAATGACCAAGATGAAATGATTTGAGAAAAACATGTATATTACATTATTTTTATTTATTCAAACAGAATGAGTTTCTTACAATGAGAAGTACCTGATAACAACAAGAGTAATACAATTGAAAATGCTTAAAAAGAAATGTTCTCTGACAAACACAAAGTCTTTAGGCTCCATTGATGGAAGGTGCCACATGAGGATGCATGAGATTCTTTGATAGTAGCTTGATCTTGTTTATAATCCCCATGATTCTTTGTTTGTGAGCTCTTGTCAGATAGGAATCGTCTTGTCTGATTTGATGGAGAGGTAGGAGGTAAGAGTCTTGGTAACCATGGATGCATATGCATGGATGCAAAATGTTAATGATGATGCAAATGCAATATAAATCAGGATCAAGGATCAAAGCCTCTTGGATAACAGCTTCTCGTGGTCAATAAGATATGGTAGAACCCTCCAGATTCAGAGGTTCGATGTTGCTTTATGGATAAATAGCTTGTGCATAAGTCAAAGATGGTCGAATCCTCTAGATTTAGAGGTTCGACGTTGAGTCTGATAGATAACCTTTGCATAAGTCAAAGATGGTCGAATCCTCCAGATTCAGAGGTTCGACGTTGATTCTGATATATAACTGATGTAGAACTTCTGTATAAGTCAAATATGATCGAATCCTCTAGATTCAGAGGTTCGACGTTGATTTTGATAGATAACTGATGTAGAACTTCAGTATAAGTCAAATGTCCCAAGATCAAAAGTTTGACGCCTTTTATTAAATAGAAGAAATCTGGGTATGATAAAGGTCAAGTTTCCTGTCCCATCCCAATCTCACGGGTATGTAGTCTAGACACGGACAAGTGATCCCTAATGGTCACTAGGGTCTACAGTTCCCATGGGGTACAAAGTGTTTGAGGCAACAAGCGTTCCAGACACAGTGTTCCATGAAAGAACCTCGCCCAGTTGTGGTACCCCATGTCAAGCTCGATCATAGCAAGCGCTACGGGAGTCAACATGAGCATCCACGCTAATCCTATGTGTCACTGGCCTGGGTAGTGGGCCTTTTACCTCACAAAACCCCCCACCTGCAAAGACAAACAGAAAAATATGTGGCCCCCACGGGGGCCCATAATATAGTCCAGAGTGCGAGAAAATAAACATGATATGCAAGCATAAAGTAAACAATGCAAAACATAAACTATATATAAGCACACCCAATAAACAAACAACAAACAAAGGCTAGGATCGACTTGCTTAGGGTCCCCAGCAGAGTCGCCAGCTGTCGCACGCTCGCGAAATGATGAGCAACAGAGTCGCCACTAACATATCTATCCTAAAAGGATAGGAACGTCAGCAACCCTAAAATGAATAAGAACTAGGTCTTTCGACCAAAGATAGGGTACTAAAGTCGGTTACGCAAGGGGAAGGTGCTAGCACCCCTCACGGCCATCGTACTCGATGGTATCCACCTATGTTTGTTGTTATCTAAAGAGTGTGTACTATAAATCTAAAGCTTAATGCTAAGGGAATGCATAAGAGGAATAAGAGGAAACACGGGGAAAATAAGGGTTATAAATAGTTGTGCTTGCTTAGGCCCCGCGACCTAATGCCTACGTATCCTTTTCATGAATCAGAGCGCCGTAGTTCGGCTCTTTAGTTTTTGTTTGTTTTTGTGTTTTTAGTGGACGGAGTTACATTCGCAATCTAGCGTCAGGATAGCAGCTCGTTGAGTGGAGTCTTATGCGTTACTAGTCTGCGATCGAAAGGAAGCAACATGTCCGATTAAGGGAAAGAATGCCTCGGAGGCGAGATGAAGAAGAGATTCTGAGCGTTTCGAGTGGAACCCTAAAGCAAGGGAGACTCGAGTTGCTCTTTGGTTTGTGTTTTTTAGAAATTGGGAACTTACGCTCGAATGGTTCCCTTAAGCAAGGGAGATCCAAGCACTCGAATGATTCCCTTAAGCAAGGGAGATTCAAGCTTCCATTCCCTATTTAATGATTTTCACTTTTTTATTAAATGTTTTTTAGTATTTTCTTGGTATTTTTTATGGGGATTTCATTTGGATATTGTTAAGTGTTTTAAAGTTGAAAATGAAAAGAAACTAGACTAAGTATGAAGGGAATTTCTACCTAGTGTTATCATGGTTTCTACCTAAGGTTTGGAATAAAAGAATATGAAAATAAAGATCACAATTAGAAGTCAACAAGTAGGATACATGAAAATAGTACAAGAGCATGAAATAGAACAAGTCAACATATAGCACAAAAGTGAATTAAAAGTACTATTATTTTTATGTTGATTTTTATGAGAGAAATTGAATTACAAGTCAAGTAAAAAGACTAAAAACAAATAGCCTAAAAACTAATATTTTTTATGATTATTTTTATATGAAAAAATATGTATTGAAGTCTCAAAATGATGGGAGAAAATTAGTATTTTTATCACCTAAAATAAATAGGAAAACAAATCTAAATAAAAGACCTAAGTTCATTAATTAAACAAAATTGAAACAGGGGGTGTAAACTGAGAATAGAGTTGTAATGAGTAATTGGGGCACAGGGCCCAGGTCTGGCCCAAAGAAATTATTGTTATTCAGTTTCAAACAACAGCACAAAAATGATGGCGTTAGGCCTTGCAGCGAATTCGGCCCAAGGTGGTCTTTTGTTCAGATTTTTCTTACGTGTCAAAAATGATGCCATGGACTACTGGGGGTGTGGATATGGATTCGTAGCCCAATGTTTATTTGATCCAATATTACAGAGATAAAATAAAAAAAAAGATTAATTGAATAAAAGAAAAGGAAATTAAATTAGGAATTAGGGTTAGAAATACCTGTGACGTATCTGCTCCCAAACGTCCTTCTCCTTCTCACGCAAAGCGGCGGAGACGCGATCTCCCTCTCCCTATCTCTGATGCGATTTCGTTCTCTCCATCTCGACTCAGACATGTGAACAGCGGAGTTCCCAATTCTGTTCACTTAACAAACTCCACGGCGGCGCATATTCCTTTCTCCTAACGACAAAAGGAAACTCCGCCACTCGCCGCTTGATTACCACGTCTTAATATCTTCCTCGCTCTCGTATCTTCTCCGGCCTCTCACCTCAGATTCACTCTCTCCGCGGTTGAATTCTTGAACGCGATAGATTCTTCAGAAGAACCCAACGGCTACTCCAATAACCTTGACAAGGATGAATGATGTTTGAAGCGATGATGAGGAATCCAGAGAAAGCTTCAAGAACCGGTAAGCTTCAATTCCGTTTTTTTTCTTCTATGCTTGCGATGGTGATGATGTTAAAGATTGAATATCTGCAGAACTGTCGATTTGATGCCGATACGAAGCGAAGCGAATTGAGGTTATCGAATCGTGTTACAATGTGGCTTGAAGATTTATTGGAGATTTGTAGATTGCAGTGAAGTTGTATGAATGATTGCAAATGAAGATTGAGTTGGAGTGTGAAGGTGATGCCAATTGCGATGCAAGGATGAAGATGATGGAGAGTAGAGGATGCGGTGAAAATGGTGAAGTGAAGAGAGTGATGAAGTGAAGAGGATGAAGGTGGTGAATTGTGGTTGAGGGTGGAAACAGTGGTGAAGGGATGGAAAGAATGATGGAGATTGAGTGAGGGCAGAGTGTGAGAGATGAAGGTTATGTAATGGTTGAAGGAGAAATGGGGATGGTGATGAATGAATTGAAGAATGCTGATGATATATAGAGGTGAGTTCTCTCTGATTTTCTGTTAATTCTGTTTCTGCTATAGGTTAGAATTCTGTTGAGAATTGGTTATAGGCTTTAGAAGTTGTTATAAATTGGTTAGGATTGGTTAGAGAAATCAGTTAGGTAGTTGCGATTCTGTTTTGGGGTAGTTATGTAACTGAATTATGTTACTTGTTGTTCATTGGTCTGAAATGTGGTTAGGAGGTAGTTATGGATTGTTACAAACTGGTATGTTAGCTGACAGTTAGGAAATATAAGGAGGTTAGTTGCTGAACTGGTATTTGGTTAAGGTTTAAACTCTTAGGGAAATCAGTTAAAAGAATTAGAAGATATTAGAGGACTTGTTAGTAGATTTTGTGAATGCATTGAAATTTTGTTTCGAATACTGCAGGGTCTTTGCTTCTGATTTTTCATTGATGGGTTATGTTGGGCAGGTACGTATTGCATAGGTTTGTCGAGGTTAAATTGTTGAATCAGTGGCAAGACAAGACGATGGTCGGTTGGTCCAGTTTGCTGATTAGGAGTGCACCCTGGCTGTATGTGGATGGTGTTTTAATGCGGGTAGTTCTCAACACTTGAAAGCCAAACAGAGCCCATGGAAGTTGAAGATTTGTACTTGTTCAATGGAGTTCATGAACTTATAGACCATATGTTTAGAAATAATCATGTGCTGTATCATTTTTCTTATTCTATGTTCCAAAATTGTAGAAACAGTAGAGTATTGATAGGATTAGGAATATTTTTATGAAATCCTTCTTGTAGCTTGGTTCTTTGTAATGGATATTGGACATTTTTGTGTGTATGGAATATAATTGTAATGATAGAAATGGTCTTTGAGCTTGAGATTATAAATGACATGGACTTTCCAGCTTAAATCAAAATGTTTAGGGACTGTAATTCCCTTTAATTATTTCATTGACCCCAAATCTTCTCCAATCTCACTCAATATGTATCTTTAATGAAATTCTTACTCAATTAAACACCCGGCCTGACTTGCAATTGACGCCACAAGTATTAATGGTGAGAACAAGAATTGTCTTGATTAAAATGAATTCTCAACTTCATCACTCATGTTATAGCACACCATAATACTTTAATCATGAAATTCAATGAATCTTGACTGATGAATTAAAACTCAACAATATGGATAAGTAACATTGTTCTCCTTATTTGAAATGCTCATTAATGACGAAGCTCTTGAGGTGATGATAAAACCATACTCATCCACAGGGAAATGAACCTTATCTCTTTGGGCTTAGACGACATCAGATGAAGAAAAGCTCTTATAGCCTGATGAGAAAGAAACCAATACTGATCATAAGCTAAAACCATAATTTCCCATCCGATACTTAAAAAATTGCCAGATGAATTAAGCTTGAGTGAATTAGAAGCCCTAATTTCCAAGATCCTTGATCCCATGTCAGATTATTGATTAATGATGCATTATGTGTTAGATGACCTAATGGAGTTATGCATATGTTATGAGAAACTAAAGCCAGTTATAAATAAAATTGGGTGGGCAAATTTTGGGGTGCAACACCTACCCTCTTTATGGTAGGGACAGTCTTGTGGCGAACGATAACTTCGATGAACCTTGAATATCCAATTGAAAGACTTCATGCCCTCTCATGGTATGGATATACCCTTTTGCCCGAAAGACTTAAAGAACAAAAAAGACGATCTTAGGGTAGGTGTTCTTAAATGCTTGCTCATATTCAATTCAAAATTCAAAATGCTTTTCAAATCAATTAAAAAAGACTACACTTATTTAAAAGCTAAAGTTCTTCTTCAAAATCTTTTCTTATTCATATTACAAACTTTTTTGAAAACAAAGTGAGCTATACAATTAAGAGCCCATGGATACAAAGGGTGCTTTAAACCTTCCCTTTGTATAACTTACCCCCCGAACTCAAAATCTTTAAAAGGTTTTTTCCTGTTCTTTTAGCCTTTCCAATTGGATAAAATAAAAGTCGGTGGCGACTCTTGCTTACCGCGACATTTTTTTAAAGTCAGTTCAACGTATTACACCTGTGATGATTCTTGAACTCTTTCTTTTGGTCATCACTCATAGCTTATCTAGAAATCTTGACTCCACGAGCATTCACAGGATGTGTGTAACCATCCAACACTAAATCCCACAGATCACCATCTTGATATAGAAAGTAACTTTCAAGTCTATCTTTCAAGTATTCAAAATTTTCACCATCAAATACTGGTGGTCAATTGTAACCATTGAAGCTACTACTTCCATTGTTACCATTGTTGTTTTGCTCAGTAGGAGTTGGAGTAGCTAGATCAACCATTTTGTGTTTTTCTCCTGAATCTTTTCTCTAACACTGTTAAGTGTTTGCACCTAGAACCGGCGCTCTGATGCCAATTGAAGGAGTGAAAAACACTTAGAAAGGGGGGATTGAATAAGGGTTTCTTCTAAAAAAGGTAGATAAAATTAAATCACACAGATATTTTTATCCTGGTTCGTTGTTAACTAAACTACTCCAGTCCACCCCTGACAGAGTGATTTACCTCAACTGAGGATTTAATCCACTAATCAATCTTGATTACAATGGTTCTCCACTTAGACAACTTCTAAGTCTTCTAGAGTCTACAGATCACAAATTGATCACTCTAGGAACTTCCTTTTACAAAAGATGTAAAACAAATATTACAAGAGATTAAATTGCTTCTTAAAAAGCTATAATCACCAAGTGATTTTTCTCTTAAGTTTAAGTTCTAAAAATCAATAAAAATATTACAATATTGTGAGGTTGAAGATGAAGTTCTTCTTTGTTTTTGTGTGAAATCTTTTTTAGCAGCGTTTTAGTACTTAGCGTGAGAGAGTTGTTGCTGCTTCAGCATCTGAACTTCTATACATAGGCAGTGAGAAAAATGTGACCGTTGAGTGCATTTAATGCTTTGCGTGAATAGTACACTGCTGCATTTAATGTTTCACTCTTTTGTCAACTACCTCGAGCCATGCTTCAACTGCTTTTCTTGCCTTTGCCTTTTGTAGTTTCTAACGTTCCTTTTGTCAGTTAGACAAATTTGAAGTTATAGCCTTTTCATCTTGTACTTGCTTCTGGACTCGGAGTTAGAATAAACCTTTGAATATCAAAGTCTCCAGCTTTGGTTCAGATGCAACTTCAGTCATCAGACTTTGGAAGTTCTTTTGAACGTGATACCATCAGATCTTCAGAGCCTTGCTTCTGACTACCATCTTCTAATGCTTTCCAGATCATGTTCTGATCTCTTTAAGACCATCTTTTGATGTCTACTAGACCATGTTCTGATGAAGCCATCCAGATCTTCTGGGTCAGAGCTTCTGAACGCTGATTTTGTGCATACTCTTTTATACTTTTCCTGAAATGGAAAAATGTAAAGAATTAGAGTACCGCATTGTCTTATACAAAATTCATTTATAATGTTGTCATCAAAACTAAGAATATTGATCAGAACATTTCTTGTTCTAACATTTCTAACTTTGACTTTTGTTGACTTTTTGATTCATGATTGACTTTCTTGATTTTCTTTGATCACATGACTTGAATAATCATATGTTGATGATTTTGATCTTCAAAAGTCCCTAGTTGACCAAATTTTGACCTATACAGTTGACTTTTTCTAGATGAAATGCAATCTTGTAGTTTCCAACTGAATCAAGCTCTTCTCTTCAAATAGATGATGTGAGTGGATTATAATGTTGAATTGAAGATCCTTGAATCATAGTTTAAGCCATGGAACCATGTCCTGATCAAAAGTCAACTTCCCAGTTGAATTTGGTCAAAAACCTTAATTTGTGCACCAGATGAGTCTGGAAGTTGTTGATCTTCAATTGAGCTATTCTTGGACTTTAATTTTGATGGGGTTAATCATTTGAGCATATAAGAATGCTTGAACTCCTTTTTGGTTTTCAAAACCCTAATTTGATTGGTCTCCCTTTGACCAGTCTTCTGTCTTGGGACACAAGCAACAAGCAACAATATTTTGGTATTTTGGTTAGGAAATAACATATGCATGATGATAATGATAATGATGATGATCATAATATTTGAAATAGGGTGGGATCTCAGTGGTAAAAAATTGGGGTACAACAGTTGCCACTATTTAAGTTCTTGATACTTGATGATGGGATGATGGAATCTTCATCTCATCATGGTAGAGGGACTTAAATACAAAATGATAGCTTAATTTTGACCCAGAGAGCCAACATATATGATATGAATGTAATATATATTTTTTAGTTTTTATATGGAATAAGTAAGTAAACAACATCCTTCCTTCAAATTAGGTTAAAGGGACCAGGTCCACTGGGGGATTCAGAACAAATCGTCCCTAACACTAGAGAGACTAATCAACATTATAGACGATTCCTGCCGCTTGAGAGACTTTCACTCACTGGGGAAAGAAAAACATCAGGCTCCTCGATGAACTATCTTTGACGCTGAGAGACCTATCTTTAATTGGGAAAGAACACTAGGCTCCTCAATGAACTGTCTCTGACAATGAGAGGCCTATATTTCTTTGGGAAAGAACAAACTTCAATATGAACTGCCTCGACTGCTGGAGAGACTTCCATTCATAAAGGATAACTACCATGTTTTGCAACAAACTGTCTTCATCATCTTGAGAAGGCTAACCATATATTGGAACTCTTGTCATGAACTGTCTCTTACACTGAGAGACCTATTGTTCACAAGTTTCTTCAAGAGAAATAATTTAATTGCTCCGTAGAGAGTGTCATCTTCTTTCAAGAAGGAAATGCCAGACATACAAGTTGCTCAAATAAAGAGGCCATTGCTTGCTGTAGGGTGATTAATTTGGAAGTAGCGGCAATATCAACTGCCAAGGATATAAATCCAAATTTTTGAAGAATCGCATACAAGTTTTTTTATTGAGGATACCAAGTTTTCAACTGTGCAAAATAAATGCAAGCAAGATTGGGGTTCAATCCAAGCAAGACACTTCTCACTGAGGAATATGCTCAATTGGGGTTCATCCTATACTTAAATGGACGAATAAGCTGAAACAAAATCCTCCCATGAGGAACAAACTCTCTGGGGAAACATAAGGATTTCGGGCCTTTCTGCCTAAGATGACGCTTAAATGGAGAGAGTAAAGACATCGCTTGGCGAATAATAATTTTCATGTCAACATGAAGCAAACAATGTGCATGCATGTATGAAAAGTGAAAAATGATGAATGAATGTTATGCACATGCTAACGAAACAGACATGTAACAGAGATGACCACATTGGGGAATGACAACTCCAGGGTATAACCAGGTACTAGCCAACTGTCAGTAACATCTTTCTGTGGAGGAAAAATTTGCTGGGGAGGAGAGTATTACTCAAATTAATCTTTAATATCGACAGGATTCATTCTGAGAAGAAACCCCTTTAAAAAGGGAACACATTCCGAGAAGAAAACTCGCCTTTGGTTGGAGACAACCTCTATCAAGACTCAACTGCTTTGTAGGGGACAATGTCAACTGATGCTTAATTTCTCGCTTCGAGGACCAACTCTCTTGGCAACCAAGGTCAACATCTCCCTTCGTATCCACGAATTTTAAGAAAATGTTCTATCTTTTCATTTTTTTTGAAAACGTGATTTCGACTTTGTTTCAAATCTTTTTAATTTCAAAAGCAATTTTTGTAAGATACAATAAAAGATAAGAATTCCAAGAACTGAGATAAGGCTCAAAATTTATTAATGGAATGGTAGCCTACGAACGACATGACTCCATGGATTACAAAGATATAGAAAATGGTAACTTATAATTAAAGGTTACATCAAAATACAATGATCACTATTCTCCTTAACAACTTTGAATATCGAGTGTACACTGATGCTGGTTGAAAGCATATTAAGGATGGTCAGGTTATACCAGATGTGGTTACTTGCCATGATCCGTAACTTTAGCATAGATTATCTTTGCAAGTTTTCAATCTATTGGGATTGGTACTTTTTAATTGTCTCTAATTTTTTCCTGGATTGCCCTTTTTAGGTTTTCAGTCCACCGAGACGCTCATTTTTGCCTAAGTCTCCCTTTTCAGGTTTTCAACTCAGCAATCTTTTCTTTCTTCTTTTAGGCAAAGTATTTCTTGACCACATCGGCATTCACAGGACGCGAGAATTCTTCACCATCCATAGTCGTAAGAGTCAAAGCACCACCTGAGAAGACTCTTACGGGCCTTCATAATTAGGAGTGCATTTTCCCCTGGGATCTAGTTGAAGAAGTAATATCTTCTTGAGCATGAGATCACCTTCTTTGAATCTTCTAGGTCTAACTTTCTTGTCAAACGCTCTCTTCGTTCTTTTTTGATAAAGCTGACCGTGACACAAAGCGGTCAGTCTCTTCTCTTCAATAAGATTTAGCTGATCATATCTAGCTTGACACCATCCAACTTATGATAATTTAGCTTCCATTAGGATCCTCATGGAGGGAATTTCAACCTCTATTGGTGTAACGCGCATTTTTACTTTAATTATTTATGTTATGTGTGTTGTGTGAATTAATTGACAATTGTGCGAATTATGTGTTAATTATATGCTTAATTGATTTTATGTTACTTTATATGGGAATTATTAGTAAACATATATAAGTTAGTGAGGTTATCTGTTATTGGGCCTAAGTTAGTATTAGTATTTGAGAGGTGCTAATTAGAGCCCATTAGCATTATGAGAAAGATAGTAAGGGTTTAACAAAAACAAGGGTTTTAGAGAATAGAGAGTTAGAAGCTTATTTGGGAAAATAAGAGAAAGAAGAGAAGAGTGAAGAGAAGAGGAGAATCCAATATTGAAGCTAAATTGTTGTTTGGATGAGTTTGGGGTGGTTAAAATCGAATTTGAGATGGTGTTGGAAATGCTAAAAACGCATAAAATTTTCCAGTTCTGGTGTAGAGCGTTGGGCGAGCGAGTTGCTTCGCCTGGAGAGCCAAGTGGGCGAGGAGATGTCACGCTACTGCCTTGGAGTGTCGGCGAGTGGATGCTTCTGCCGGGCGAAAATGCCCTATTTGTGAAAAATTAAAACGATCATAACTTTTGATCCGTAACTCCTTTTTAAGTGTCGTTTGAACCTCCGTAACTCTGAAATCATTGTCTAACCAATGAATGTGATTAGCATGATTCTTTAGAAAATTTTCTTTAATTTATATGTTTCCGATTTAATGATGTTTTGTGACGATGTACATGATGAATGTTTGTATGTCGTAACGATGCTATTGAGATGTGGTTATTTCCATAGAACCTTGTCATTAAGTTGGCGTTGTTTTAGGCGAGGTATGACATGTTGCTCATGTTTTTTATGTTGCTTATGTTGTTTAATTTATTGTTTGTGGATGTGCATCATTTCAGTCGAATCCATTGCATTGTTTGAGAAGGCTTTATGGAAAATGTTTGAGACGGCCCAATGGCAACTATTTGAGACAGGAGTTTTACTCCAATGGTACCACATGCATGTGCATAAAGTTAAGTCGCATATTGAGTCGCATTTTGAATGTTTGTGGTGATGACATGAATATCGTGATATGTTGGTGATTAGTTGTGCTATTGAATATGTTGTTGTAATTGAATAATGACAATGTTGCTTGTGATGAAAGTTGTGGTAAGATGCTTTATGGTGAGAAGTGGCGAACAATGTATGATCTTTTCTTTACTTTGAATATTATTATATGTTCCTTTATACTGTTTGACATCTCATCCCTTTTGTTTTAATGTTACCCTTTATTGGTAACGTGCAGGTAACGACGTGAAGTAGCCGTTTACCTTATAGCCCGAGTCGGTGTGTCTATGCTTAGATACGTAGCACTTTGGGGATGGTTGATTGTTTTGATTACATTGTTATATCTTGTTGTATTTTATTGATGTTACCGTTTTATTGTGACATGTTGGATAGTTATTTCCATGTTGGCAAAGATGTTATGATTTGGATTTATGTTGTTCTTTGAATTCCGCTGTGACATTATGAACCATTTGGATTTGAATTTTGGATAAAGTATGATTCCTCCGTTGACATGTGTTATGTATATTTATATATGAGAATGCATGAGATATTGTGAAAGTTGATATATGCGACACCTCAAATGTGATGTTGTTTTGAGATTGTGAACTCTTTATTTTCCTATTAAATTGCGGGATAGATTTGGGGTGTTACATTAGTGGTATCATAGCAGGTCGATCTGTCTGGCCAAGTGTCGTGTCGTAGTATGGTCTAACAATCATATATTTTTATTTTGTGTTGATTGCTCTTGTGTTGTAGTGAAATGTTGTGATGGCTTGAAGGAATGATACTGCGATTGCTGCTGCCTTGGAAGCAATGGCTCAAGCTTTGGAACATCATCCGAATGTTGGCGAGAATGTTGCATATCGTAATTTAGATACCTTCCAAAGGGAGAACCCACCTGTTTTTAAGGGCACTCATGATCCTGCTGGCGCGTTGACATGGCTAAAGGAGATTGAGAGAATATTCCGTGTGATGGATTGCACTCCAGATCAGAAGGTTTGGTATGGGACTCATATGCTAGCAGTCGAGGCTGATGACTGGTGGCTAGAGGCTCGTCAGAGATTGGAGGTTAATGATGAGGAGATCACTTGGGGTGTGTTCCGTAGGGAATTCTTAAGGAAGTACTTCCTGGAGGATGTTCTTGGCAAGAAGGAAATCGAATTCACTGAGTTGAGACAAGGGAACAAGTCGGTTGTTGAGTGTGATAATAAGTTTGGTGAGTTGGCTAAGTTCTATCAACATTATGATGGACCAACTGGTGAATTTTCGAAGTGCATCAAGTTTGAGAACGGGTTGCGCCCAAAAGTCAAGAAGGTAGTTAGTTATCAGAAGATCCATGTCTTTACTGATTTGGTTGCTAGTTGTCGGATTTATGAAGAGAACAACAATGCTCATTATCGGGTTATTAATGAGAAGCGGGGCAAGAGTCAAAAAGATTATGGCAAGCCTTATGATGCTCCAGCTGGCAAGGGGAAGCAGAAATCTAGTGAGATCAAGAGAACTAGTAGGGGAGATGCTCTTGCTGGCATTGTGTGCTTTAAGTGTGGCAACGCTGGTCACAAGAGCACTATGTGTATTGTTGACGCGATGAGGTGTTTCCGTTGTAGGAAGTTTGGACATGCGGCGTCTGAATGCCAGCATAGGCAGATGGTTTGTTTCAACAGTGGTGAAGATGGACACATTGGAAGCAAGTGCGAGAAACCCAAGAAGGAGCAAGCTACTAGAAAGGTGTTTGCCTTGTCAGGAACTTAGACCACTAGTGAGGATGCACTCATCAGAGGTACATGTTTCATTAATAGCATTATTTTAATTACTATTATTGATACCGGTGCTACTCATTGCTTTATCTCTGCTGATTGTGTTGAAAGATTGGGTCTTGTCTTGTCTGCTATGAACGAAGAGATGGTTGTCGATACTCCGGCTAAGAGATCAGTGACTATTTCTCTTATGTGTTTAAAATGTCCCGTGTCGATTTTCGACAAAGACTTTGTTGTTGATTTTGTTTGAACTGGTTAGAGCATAACCATGTTCATATTAATTGCTATGACAAGTCGGCGAGGTTTTCTTCTCCTGTAAAGGAAGGTGTTAAGTTGTTGTCAACCAGACAGATGTGCATGTTGATGAAAGAAGAAGTGCAAGTGTTTGCTTTGGTTGCATCAATGTCTTTTGAAAATCAAGCTATAATAGATGAGTTAAAGGTGGTGTGTGAATTTCCAGAAGTTTTCCCTGATGAAATTCCTGATGTACCGCCAGAGAGAGAAGTTGAGTTATGTATTGATCTTGTACCTGGTACTAGACCTATGTCTATGGCACCGTACATGATGTCCGCATCAGAGTTGTCAGAATTGAAGAAGTAATTGGAAGAATTACTTGAGAAGAAGTTTGTAAGACCTAGTGTGTCGCCGTGGGGAGCCCTTGTGTTGTTGGTTAAGAAGAAGGATGGAAGTATGAGACTTTGTATTGATTACAAGAAATTGAATAAGGTGATAATCAAGAACAAGTCGCCACTTCCAAGAATAAATGATTTGATGGATAAGTTAGTTGGTGCTCGTGTGGTTAGCAAGATTGATTTGAGGTCGGGTTACCATCAGATTAAAGTGAAAGATCAGGATATGCAGAAAACGGCTTTCAGGACACGTTATGGACATTATGAGTATTCTGTGATTCCCTTCGGTGCTACTAATGCGCCGGGAGTATTTATGGAGTACATGAACCATACTTTTCATGATTATCTGAATCGGTTTGTGGTGGTGTTCATTGATGATATTTTGATTTACTCTAAATCAGAATCAGATCATGCTGAGCATTTGAAGTTGGTATTGCAAGTATTGAAAAAGAAGTTATATGCTAAGTTTTCCAAGTGTGAGTTCTGGTATAAAGAAGTTAGTTTTCTTGGTCATGTTATTTTCGGTGATGGCATTTCTGTGGATCCGTCTAAATTAGGTGTAAATTAGGTGTCGTGTTGATATGGGAAACTCCTAAGTCGGCTACGATTTTGATATTGCCTAATATGAAAGAATCATACGGGGTTTATTGTGATGCTGCTAAGATGGGTTTAAGAGGTGTGCTCATGCAGAATGACAAGGTTGTTGCTTATGCGTCGAGACAGTTAAGAGTTCATGAGAAGAATTATCCTAGCATGATTTAGAAATTCCTGCTATTGTGTTTGTATTGAATATTTGGAGGCATTATCTCTATGGCTCTAGATTTGAAGTATTTAGCGACCATAAGAGTTTGAAGTATTTGTTTGACCAAAATGAATTGAATATGAGGCAACAAAGGTGGTTAGAGTTGTTGAAGGACTAGGATTTTGGTTTGAATTATCATCCAGGAAAAGCTAATGTTGTGGCCGATGCTTTAAGTCGAAAGACCTTGCATATGTCGGCGATGATGGTTAAGGAATTATAATTAATTGAGCAATTTAGAGATATGAGTTTGGTGTGTGAAGTGACACCTGAGAGTGTTAGATTGGGTATGTTGAAGATTAACAATGACTTTCTGGATAGTATCAAGGAAGCTCAGAAGTTGGATGTGAAATTGGTAAATTCGATTGTGGGAATCGATCAAGTTGAGAATAGTGACTATAAGTTGGATGTGCCAGGTGTGTTGAGATTCCCTAATCGGATTTGTATTCCTGATGATGTGGATTTGAAGAGGGCGATTCTTGAAGAAGGTCACAGAAGTAATTTAAGTATTCATCCAGGAGCTACTAAGATGTACCAAGATTTGAAGAATTTGTTTTGGTGGTTTGGAATAAGCGTAACATAGCTCAGTTTGTGTATGCATGTTTGACTTGTCAGAAATCGAAAGTTGAGCATCAGAAGCCTGCAGGGTTAATGCAACCGTTGGAAGTTCCAGAATGGAAATGGGATAGCATTTCTATAGGTTTTGTGACAGGTTTACCGAATACCGTAAGAGGTCATGATTCGATTTGGGTGATCGTTGATAGGCTTGCAAAGTCGGCTCATTTTGTACCTATTAACATCACTTATCCAGTTTCTAAGTTGGCGGAGATTTATACCAATGTGATTGTTAAGCTACAAGGTGTTCCTTTGTGAATTGTTTCAGATAGAGATCTGAGGTTCACTTTAAATTTTTGGAAGAGTTTGCAAGGAGCATTGGGTCCTAAGTTGAGGTTGAGTTAGAAATATCATTCTCAAATAGATGGTCAGACGGAGAGGACGATTCAGTCTTTGGAGGACTTATTGAGTGTAACACCCTTCTATATCCCCGCGACAATTAATAAAATATTCAAAGTAAACATGAAACAAGGTGTCATACCCCAAAATTTGCCCTCCTCTGTTCATCTTTAATGGCTCAAGGTTCAAGGGTTTATTCAAGCAACATTCTCCTAATCGAGGGCCTTTCAAAACTAGGGTTTACACTTTATCAAAGTAGTTTGAATATCTAAGGCCTCGAATGGATCTCAAGGTATCTCATATATCTCAAAGAATCTCCATGTCAAAAGTCAAGCTTCTATTCCAATGATTGCTCACTCAATGGCTCAGAAGATCAATAATCGACTATGTTGACCTAAAAGTCAACTACAGTTAAAATACAGTCAAACTTCAAGACTTTTGGTCAACATCAAGTATTTGAGGTTATATCCATCATTTGATCAAAGGTTGATCATGATCCATTAATAAAAACTCAGAAATGAACAAATTCAAAAGGTTCAAATTAGGGTTTTTAAAGGAAAAGTCAACTCAACTTTGACTGGTCATAATTTCCACATGGAGTATCAGAAATTTCTCACTCAAATCCTATTTTGAAGGAAATTGAATCCTCTACAACTTTGTCTCTCACAAGCCAAGGCCAGAAATGCTTCATTTGAGAGATATGGCACAAAAGATTATAGGTCCTTCTAGAAGATTGCAAGAAAGCTGTTTTTTGTCAAGAGCAATATCATCAAGATAAAATCTCCAAAGGAAAAATATGTACCAAATGGCTTGTAGAGGACACCTTGAGGTTTCCAAAAAGTCCTATAACTCTCTCATATCTTAAAAATTGAGGGAGATATGCCTCGTCAAAGTTGGTCGATTTTGGATGGAAAACATGAAGCAAATAAGGGTTAAACTTGGATTTTTCCCAAATGGGCCTGTCTTTTTATGATTCAAACTTGCTTAAGAGGTCACCAAGAATACCCAAGACCAATCCCATGATTATGTGATTTTTATTATATTTTTTAGTGAATTTTATTTATTTAAAATACCATTTAAATCAAATAATCAAAGGAAAGCATAAAAGATTTGTTTTGGTTTATTTGTCAATCAATCCCAATCATCCAAACACCATATTTAGGGTGTAATTTCGTGCTAATATGGATTAAAAAGAGGAAATCAAAATTTTGGCCAAATAGGAAGGATTTCATGATTTATTTCAATCAAGTTCCAATCAAAAAATTTGTCATCAAAGAGCAAGATTTAAAGGGATTTGGTGTAAGATTGTTAACCTAATCAATCCTCTATAAATATACAATGAAGCCAAGGCATTAGGGGAGGAAAATTCTGGCCTCCAAGGACCAAAACCGAATTCACAAATGTAAGGGAAAAATCAAATTCGTTTTCAATTGGCACTCAAATTCAGGGCATTTGGTGGATAAAAAACGATTCCTCAGTGTTCTCTGAATGATTCCTGACCTTCACCTCCAATCAAGGCGTCCAGCATCATCATCAAAACACCTACGATTTGCTCATAAAATTTTATGTTCGATTACATCAATTTACGTATCATGAATGAATTTCGATTGCAGGTTTGAGTTTAGATGGATGTTTTAAAGGTTTCTGGATAACTAATTTAATTTTGATGCTTGTTTGAAAGAACCACCATGGTTAGGGTTTCTGGTTCACGATTTGGGGCTGCATAAATAGAGACCAAATCAATCCAAATCGTTGGCGTCTTCACGTTCAGGGGGTAGGATTTATTGAATCTGGGCGGTTAATTGAGGTTTATTTGCATCGTGTCATGAAGGTGATGTTGGCAGTGCTATGGCTACGCTTTAGAACCGTGGGTAAAGGCCTGCAATTTTCCAGAAATTCTGAGGTTGAAGATGAAGTGGCTGGGCGCGAATTCTGTTTAGGAAAAGTTTAAATTGTTTTTTATTTATCACATTTAATGTTGATTATGCTATCAGCGAATAAGAATGGCAGGGTTGGCAAAGGTGAAGCGCTGGTGATCCCCGTGATGAGGGTTCGAACCCCACGTGCATCACATGATTTTTTTATTTTATATGTAACAATTGGCTTACAGATTTTGTGCAACTCTCTCATACATGGTCACCATACACCGGCGCATCTCCACCACTGGATTGCCACTAGCGAAGATCTAAGGGAATCAGTATGAAGTCCTATGGTACACCATCAGTAAGCAGTAGCACAGGATTTATGCCCAGGTTTTGTTTAATTATTTTTATATTATTTATATAATTGTATAATTACTCTTAGTATATATATATATATATATATAAATATATATATATATATATATATATATATATATATATGATTTAATTTTTCAAATAAGATTAATAGTAAAATTAAATTAGGACTAAGGCTATGATTAGTCAGAATTATTTTCCCGATTATCTCGACTATTCCGATTTAATTTATTAAATCAACTTTAATTATTATAAATCACAAAAACCCTAGAGAAATATATTAAAGTGTTAGGGTTTGCTCAATCCCACTGGCCATTGGCCAAAGTATTAGGATTAGGGTTTTCTAACCAACTTAGGTTTTAGCCAAACAATTTTAGAATTTTATTCGCTTCGATTAAATTAATTGATCGCGGTGGTTAATAATCGATTGTTTAATTAATTAAATTTAAATCATTTATTTAAAATACAAAGTTTATTTTGCTAAATGGTCTTAACCAAATATATTGGTTACGATGATTAGCATTTCCTCCTTATCAAAATTCGTTAATTATTTGTAATCAAACCCATTGATTATGAGGGATAACGATGAAAATTAAATAATTAAATTATAAAAAATACATTTATTTGTTATTAGTGATAATCGAACCTATCGATTAGAATTGGTAACAAATCCCTACTAATATATTAATTATGGTGATCAAACCTATTGATCATTGCGATTAATAGTGCATATTAAACCAGGGTTGTACGCCCAATCATAAAACACTCAAAATTCATCTCTTCAATACTGCGATTATCAAATCTACGATAAGGTAATTAAAATACCTTCGAACTTCGCATTTCAAAAACTACGATAAGCCAATTCAAAAAGCCTTCAAAACAATTACATATCAAATTCTAAGGCGTAAAACCCTCCCCGAACTACGTTGACTCCGATTCTCCATAAGGAGATACGTAGACACTTGGCAATAAGGCGAGTCCCCTTCCCAAAAACTCTAATCAGGTTTAAATCTAATCATTTACCCTATTAACTTTTTGTCATCTTTCTTTATGTTTAGCCACAAACCTTTACTTTAAGATGCAGACCTTAGGAAAGGATTGAGGGTGCCTAACACCTTCCCTCAACCTGATTATAATAATCTTACCCCGATCTCTATAACTTCGAGGGGTTTCCTATTCGCCCTGGTAGAATAGGTGGCGACTCTAAAACTTTAGTTTTTAGGGCAGGTTGCTACACAAGGGTGCCACAATTTAAAGTAAAACCAATTTATAATCCATATGTCATACTTTTATTAGGAACGATTCACCAAAATAACAAAACTCATGTTCAACACAGCGGAATTTTATTCAAACGGAATAACATAAACATCACCAATGCATAAACCAATAAAACATAATCCAAAAACCAACAAAATAGAGTACAATAATTAAACTTTAAGTCTAGCGTTCCCTAGTGTTACAAATCAGAGCATAGCACCGACGCGAACTAACGAACTAGCCTATAAATTATCCTCACCAAATCAAGAGTCGCTACTGCTCAATCTGAAAATGTCAACATGTAAGGGTGAGTCTCATTCACAATTAACAAATGTTATTAGTTCATAAACAATAACATATCATAAGTATATTATTCATCCAATTTTAATATATTTAGATTTTCAGAAAGGTATTCATCAACAACAACAGATACATCACGAAAATATAACCATGGAAACCATCCAATTATGTTATAACAATATGCATATGCAATGTACTTACACTATGCATGCAGTACCAAACACGAGATTAACCCATCTGATTGATCTAAACATCACCAAGATACGGCCCTGCCAACACAAATTCCACACAATGGGAATTATGCCCTCCACTGATCCAAAACATCACTTGGATTCAGCCACCAAAATAATTTATGAATGATAATTGATGACATGTCAATCGAACTTACGGATCAAAAGATATGAATTTTCAAAGTTTTAGAAAAATCTACCAACACAATGATGTAGCGGGTTACATCATTCATGTAACCGGTTGCATCAGTTTCAGTAAAGAAAATACCTCTTTTTTTTCGATGTAACTGGATACCTCAACCATGTAACCAGTTACATCACCCAAAAATTCCCAAAAGTTGTGTTTTTCATCATTTTTCACACAGGTAATCGGTTGCCTCAACCATGTAACCGGTTACATCACTGAAGAAGTGTAAAAATCTGTATTTTTCTTCTACTACGGGATTCTACCTTCAAACCCCCAAAAATCCATCTTTTGCACACCAGAAAATCACTATAAGTACTAATTCTTCAAGTTCAACACCAACATTATGTAATTATTCAAATACACACATCAATTCTATCCATTGTACAGAAATCATACACCATTCATGTCATCACAAACACATCCAATTTACCCTATAGGTTCCAAAACCCCAAAATTCCCAAAACCTAACACACATCACAATTGACACAAACAATATACCCATTTCAATCCTATCATCTACAAACTAATAAAAGATGATAATCTGAAGAGCCCCCCTTACCTTAGCTTAGTTCTTGGATTCTTCCTCTTTCTCTTTTCTTCGCGCTTTCACATGCTTCTCTTCTCCTTCTCTTCTTTGCTCTTTTGCTTCCAATTTCTTATTCTCCTATTTTCCTTATTTTATGAAAAATAAAAATAGCTTTAGTAAGGACCTAAAACTTAGCACCCCCTTTTCACTAAACACAGCACTAAGCCCAATAACATGTTAGAACAAGAAATGTTCTGATCAATATTCTTAGTTTTGATGATAACATTATATATGAATTTTGTATAAGACAATGTGGTACTCTAATTATCCAGGTTTTCCATTTCAGGAAAAGTCTAAAAGAGTATGCACATTGTATCACGGTGAACTGACTTTAAATATCGCGGTTAAGCATGAGTCGCCACCGACTTTTATTTTGTCCAATTTTAGGAAAGGTAAAAAGTACAGAAAAGACCTTTTTTAAAAGAAAACGTGTTCGTGGGGTAGGTTATGAAAAGGGAAGGTGTAAGCACCCTTTTCATCCGTAGTTATCTACGGGCTCTTAGTTTGCTTAGCTCATGTTTGTTTATGTTTGTTTGAAAAGAGTTTTTTTGAATAAAAGGACTTTAGCTTAAAAGCGTAGCCTTTGTTTTTGAAAGGAGTGCGAAAATAGTTTTATATTTGAGCAAGCAATCTAAGAGTACTACCCTAATAGTTGGTCTTTTTCTATACTTTTTAAAGTTCCTAGGATTATCCATACTATATATAAGTAGGAAATCCTTGTTTATATTGGACGTACGGGTCATCCAAGGGTCACCGTACGGTCGTTGAAGGCAACAAGCAGAGGTACCTTTAGAAATTTCAAAGGGACGATCGTCACTTTTTCGTTGGCAACAGTTAAGGGTCATCGAGGGACTTAGTGACGATTTTGTATTGAGGGACCTTTGCTAATAAGTACCTCTATATTCGAGGGACACGACCATTATTTATTCGTAAGGCAACCAAGAGGAGCGTACCCTAGGGGTGAGTGTGTGAACAAATAAAAAGGTGTGTTGTTTTCAGTTATTTATCTTGAAGTTAGTGGGCCAAGTTCAGTTGTTATCTTGCCATACACACCCTAATTAGCATACATCTAAGCAGTTAATATGTAGAGGAAATTAAAGTGCAGGAAGTAAATGTCCTACGCTATTACATGGCTTCGGGATGGGGGATTACAATAAAAACCTGGCGGGAATGCAGAAAGTAAAGCCCTATTTAACTATTACAAATAAACAATTAAAGTAAAAAATATATACAATATTAACAAGTTAAATATTCTCAGGGAGTAGTCCAATTGCTCAAAGATGTACCTCACAACCAAGAGAAAATGTTAGTAAAATAACATGGGATAACGATAAGAAATGAAAACAAAAAAACATGAATCAAAATTGATTAAAATTAACCAGAGACATCATATAAAAAGAATCTAAGAAAATTTATATTAGTATTTTTTGTCATTTTTAATTTGAAGAGCAAAATCTAATTAATCTAAAATATATTTCTTGTAAAAATAAAATCTAATCCTAAAACATATATATTTTTTTGTATTTTTAATATTGGAAATTAAAACAATGGACAAATAATAGAAGAAATAGAGAATAAATAAAATAACATGTATAGGATTAAAAACAAAAGTAAAAATGGGGTAGAAATAAAATCAAGGTGCTGGGCCCATAAGGTGAGGCCCAGGATTAAATTCTGAATTCAGCAGCATGAGGGGTGTATTCGTAGCAAAAGAAGGGTATAAGCCTGGAAAATTCGCCGGGCTTTGAGGCCCAATTGAAATGAGAAGCTAAAACCCTAAAAACTATAAGTGGAGCAGAACCGCCCCCGACCCCCACACCAAATGATCTACTTCACGTTAAACTCTCTTTCTCTCATTTCATTCACGATTTTCATTCTCTCTTTCACTCAAGTTTCAATTTTCATGGCTTCCCACAACAACCTAATATCTCCTTCTATTTCTCTCTGTTTCTCTATGCACAACAACACTAACAACTTCTCTCACCTAAATTCATGCTCATCTCCAATACTTTCACAAAGCCCAAACAAATTCAAAGAAGTCGTGTATTCAAAGAAGAACATATGGCACAACAATAACATAAAATAGTACATATCGAGCAAAACATCGAGATAAGGAATCCGAATTCAACAGTTACCGACAAAGAGCAGTTGCTCGCAATCTGAGTTGATGTTGAATGACGCGATGTTATTGTTGTTGCAAAATTCTTTCTGAGCTCGTGCGTGATTGTTGCTGAATGGAGTTGCGTGGCCGGTGTCGCAGCTTTTGCAGTCGTCGTCGGAAATCAGATCGATGGCGGAGGGGGCTTACAATCGCGAGTAAGGAATGGCGATGGTGAATCTGCGCGAGGAGCTTCCGTCGGCAGGGCGGTGAACGTCCGAGATTGGCGACACGTTGTTGGTGTCGTCGTGGTGGATCGTCGGTGGGCTGCCGGAGTTAATGATGCTTTGCTGTTGGTTGTTTGTGAATTTGTTGTTGTGCTTCAAATCCGATTCTTTTCGTCGTGGCTGAAATCAAACTCCCGTACTGATGTTGAATTGCAGAAAGTGAGTGTGACGCGTTTGATGGAGTCACGTTGCAGGTGTTGTTACTTGGGATGTTGTTGCGATTTGGGCGTTGTTTGGATTGATGGAATTGGATGGAGCGTAGCGGAATCGAATGGAATAAAATGATATTCCGTTGTTTGGATAATTTAAAAACGGATGCAGCGGAGCGGAAAGGAGTGGTATGGATTTCATTCCATTCCATCACTTACCACCATATTCCTTCCCCTCCGATTTGGGCGGAATGAATAATTTGTCTTATTCCGTTCTAAAATTTCCAAACAATGGAATGGTACATTCGTTCCGCTCCGTTCCACTCCGCTCCATTCCATTCCGCTCCGTTCATTTCGTGATATCCAAACATACCCTTGGTGTTTGATTCTTCTTCTTTTTCTGGAAAAAAACAAAACAATTTGTATAAATTATAGGCCTGTTTAAACTCATATTAGAATTCGTAATTAGATTGAAATTAGTGGTAATGAGATTAATTGGAATCTGTTTGTTAATGAAGTCTGTGCAGTTTTGATCCAAGTTTGTGTCGTCGTTGATGCACAATTTCATTCATGTACTCAAATCCTCCTGTCGATTATGCTTATCACACACCTTCATATCATTCATGGAGCACTCCTCCTACTTACCCCACAAACCCTTCTTCCACATCTCCATTTCCATCTTTTCCATGGGAACTTTTTACACCTTGCTACACTCATGGATCATCATCACCAAGTTTGTATCCAAATCATGGGTATTCACCATATCCACCTAATCCTAACCCATATTCATCATATTCATCATCTCTTTATTCATGTTACTACAATAATCATCATCAACAACTTCAACCAACAAACACCTCTTTCACAATTTGTCCTCAATATCAAACTCATTTTAGAAATAGAAGAGATTTTGGTAAGTATCTCCAAGTCACTCATCCCTCTTTTAAAAAAAAAACTAGCAAAAAAATTCTCAAAAACCTTCATATTCACCCTTCTCTCTCAACACCAAACCCAGAGTCTTTTCTCTTTCGCGTACAAATCAAAACCAAACCCTAGCGTTTTGTTCGATGATGGCCAAAAAAGGAAAAGGTTCAGCTATCGGATCCTATCTCGACTTAGCATCTATAGAAGAACTCCAGAAAACTGAAGAAATAGAGTCAGTGAGAGAGATCTCACCACTGGAGCTACCACTGGCGTCAATCTATAAACCCCAACCACCGTTCACTGCCGCAACCAGGGATATTTTAGGGTTTGATGGCAGGATTTGATGCCTATTTTTGGATACTCTGTACAGAAAAGTACTTCAAGGTAAAGGGCACAACAGAGAACGAAAAAATGACCTTAGCTTCCAAGGCAATGAGCGGATGTGCTCTCAAATGGTGGTGTTGGTGGTCGTGTCGTCATCCGGATGTGAACTGGGACACGTTCACCACCTATTTTCTCTGGCGTTTTAAGCCAGAATATCGCGACATCTTGCCGATATTCGATGAGGAAGAAGAATCGGATCCAGAAGCGCCGCCATTAATGGAGGTCAACAGGATTTACCAGGAAATGAGGAATGAGATTCTCCAAGCTTGGGAGGATTTTTTGCTTTCCACAGAGCGGATCGAAGTACCTACAGTGCAAGCGACGTTATTAAAGGCGACAACAGTGCCTCTGACGAATGATTTTAATGACAACATTGTTGATCTAATAGAAGCAACCATGGACGCCCCTATCTCTATTGTAGAATCGTTTGAGGATAACAAAATTGTTGCCGATACAGATGTGCCTTTCGTATCCACAAAATCCATTGCAACATATTCCTCTTTCAAAAACAACTCAATCAGGTTTATCGATTCCAATGCAGCGAGAAACACCGATGCAATATGTAAGTCTATCACCTATTTTTCAAAACCATTTCATTTAGATAGACATCTTCTTGAGCGATTAATTTCAATATCTCTGCCGAACTTGACCTGCATGTCAATGAAAATCCTCCACCACCACCAGAGCCACCGGACCGGCAGTGTTGCGTCATGGCAAATGAATCGTGGTTGTCAAATTGGTTTTGCTTGCATATGTGGTATCATCACGACAACAACCCTGCAGTTTCGTCACGTATGTCGGTGTCGACTTCCTTTTCGGTGATGGAATGGCCAACGGACAAAGTTTTTTGTTGGCCACAGGAATCATGGAGAATGTGGTGTTATGGTATTCAGACAAGGCAATATAGATGTCCTGAGGTTCTTCTTGGTTCCAACTACTCAACTCCAGCTGATATGTGGTCCTTTGCTTGCTTTTGCTTTGAGCTTGCCACTGGTGATGTTCCTTTTTATCCTCACAGTGGTGATAACTATGACAGGGATGAGGACTATCTGGCATTGATGATGGAGCTTCTTGGAATGATGCCTCGCAAGATTGCTCTTAATGGTCGTTATTCCCCGCACATTTTCAATAGATGTAGTGATTGGCGCCACATTCGTCGGTTGCGGTTCTGGCCTATCACTAAGGTGCTGCCTGTAAGTTGCAAGCGTGGAAATTGCATATGGTCTGCTTCATATCCCATAAACAAGGCATCTGCTAGATCTAGATCTGTCAAGGGGATTAAGCAGATTGGTGTCATTGAATGGGGTTCACAAGGACCTGCTCAGACACAGAATCTACGAGAATCTCTTGTTGAAGCAAAGTCTGATATTGTGGTTAAGGTTGGACTCAGGAAAGGTTCTAGTTCCTTTAAAGAAGCTAGGGAAGCTGTATTTAGTGAGGAGAAGGGAACTCTAGGTGACATATGGGAAACTATGTCGGGCAGTGATCTCGTATTGTTGTTAATTTCTGATTCTGCACAGGCAGATAATTATGAGAAAATATTTTCCCACATGAAGTCAAACAACATACTTGGGATGTCCCACGGTTTTCATCTTGGACACTTGCAGTTAATTGGACTTGATTTTACCAAAAACTTCAGTGTAATTGCAGTGTGTCCCAAGGGGATGGGTCCTTCTGTAAGGAGGCTGTATGTACAAGGCAAAGAGATAAATGGTGCAAGAATTAATTCAAGTTTTGGAGTCCACCAGGATGTTGATGGCCGGTCTACTAATGTAGCTTTGGGGTGGTCTGTTGCCCTTGGTTCTCTTTTCACATTTGCCACTACATTAGAGCAGGAATACAAGAGTGATATCTTTGGAGAGAGATAATTTTACTGGGTGTCATTCATGAAATTGTTGAGTCCTTGTTTAGAAGGTACACTGAAAATGGAATGAGTGAAGATCTTGCTTATAAGAACACTGTTGAGTCCATAACAGGAGTAATATCTAAAACCATCTCAACTAAGGGCATGTTGGCTGTATACAATGCTTTATTTGAAGATGGAAAGAAGGAATATGAGAAAAGTTATGGTAAAGCGGTGCAACTCTTTACCATGTTCCGGAAATCAAAATTACCTTGCATGCTAAAATTGATTTTTCAAGTTCTGAATTTTGTGTTGCAAATAATCAGTGACAATTTTTCATTCAGGCAATGGGATCCAGGAACAATATCTCTATTCTCATATTGATTTTTAGAACCTTGAGGACAAGGTTCATGTGAACGCCGCGGCAATGATAGAAGGGTAATAATAGGACTTATATTATTAGTATGGTTATTGGGCTTTTAGTAGTGTTTGGGATTTTATGTTATTATTATTATCCATTAAGAATGTTATATAATGTAGTCTCATGGAGACATTTAGAATCAATCAATGAAATCAAAAGTTATCTTTTATTATTATTTTTCTTAGCATAGTTTTATTTGTATTGTAGTTTTAGAGCTTTTATTAGCTTTGTTAGGGTTCTTGAATTTGCATCCTGACAATGTTGGTGCGACGATGATGAAGTTGCGTTTCGTTTCGATCCACAAGATGCATTCCGTTTCGAATCTCCGGTGATGATAAAGGATAGATGCGTTGAGCAGTTGTATTGTTGGGATTCCTGAAAAAAAAAACTTGACACAGATATTATTCAACTGGCTATTAGTCATGTTGCTAGAAAATATTAGTGGTGTTCGAAAAAGTATTTGAAAAGCATGCACAAAGTATCTTTCTTTTCTTTTAAAAAGAAGTGGGGTTGATTGTTTCTATTCATGAGTGTATGATGTTGCTTGGCGAAAAGAATGAAGGTGTATGTGTTGAAAAGTCAAGCTAGAAAACAATAATTATAATAAAGCGTAAGAATTTTTTATACATGTAACAGGTTTATGCACACATTGATCCTTCCCCTTAGTAATACTAATAATGAAAATAAATAAATATACATATAATTTAAAAAAAAACAAATACCATCAGAAAATGATCATCATGTGGTCAACAATAAATAAATTAAAATTGAAATAAAAGATTGAATAAAATATGGGGCCTCATGTAATAATCATTGGCCAAAAGAAATAACTTTAAGAAAAGAAGTTTTTGAAAGAGTTTGTGAAAAAGGTTTGCAGAATTATGAAGTAGAGAAGAATTAGAAATTGTGATAGTTGTTGATGATAAGAGAGGGTGGAGAGTGCCCTATTTATAGAATGAGAATTAGGTTAAAGTCAATCCTAAAAAGGAAATGATCCAACCCAATGGCCCATGGACTTTTCTTGATGACCAAGATTGATAACCTGGACGTAATTGTGTCCAGGTTCGTCCAGGAACAAAAAAAGATCAAAAAATAGTTAAATAAAATATAGAAATGCACCAAGCGGGATTCATACCCGTGACCTTCTGTTTGCAAAACTTCATTCTTACCAATTGTGCTATGTTATTTATTTGAAATAAAAAGTCAATTGAAAGTGTATGAAGTATCGGCCAGCAATTTCAATTTATTAAAATATAAGCAATTTAAGAGTAAACTACTATATTTTAAAATAGACTTTAAATCGAATATTTATAAAATTTAGGATGTCAATGTAAATGAACCCAAGATTTTTATAAAAACCCAATTTTTAAAATATTTTTGAATTTTTGAAAATTGTGGGTAAATTTTGGGGTATGACACACATAATCAGCGTTCAGAAGCTCTGACCCAGAAGATCTGGATAACTTCATCAGAACATGGTCTGGCAGACAACAGAAGATGGTCTTGAAGAAATCAGAACATGATCTAGAAAGCATCAGAAGATGGCAGTCAGAAGCAAAGCTCTAAAGATCTGATGGTATCAGGCTCCAAAGCACTTCTAAAGTCTGAAGACATAAGTTGCATTTGCACCAAAGCTGAAGACTCTGATATTCAAATATTTATTCTAATAGTCTGAGTCCAGAAGCAAGTACAAGATGAAAAGCCTATATTGTCAAATCTGTCTGACTGGCAAAAGGAACGTTAGAAGCTACAAAAGGCAAAGTCAGAAAAAGCAGTTGAAGCATGGCTCGAGGTAGTTGACAAAAGAGTGAAACATTAAATGTAGTAGTGTACTATTCACGCAAAGCATTAAATGCATTCAACGGTCACATTTTAGCATTGCCTATATATAGAAGTTCTGGTGCGGAAGCAGCAAGAACACTCTTACGTGAAATACCAAAACGCTGCCAAAAAGTTATTACATCAAAGCAAAAAATAACTTCATCTTTAACCTCACAACATTGTAATATTTTATTGAGTGTTAGAACTTAAACTTAAGAGAAAAATCACTGTGAGTATAGCTTACTAAGAAGCAATTTAATCTCTTGTAATATTTGTTTTACATTGATTGTAAAAGGAAGTTCCTAGAGTGATCAAGTTGTGATCAGTAGACTCTAGAAGACTTAGAAGTTATCTAAGTGGAGAACCATTTTAATAAGTTTGATTAGAGGATTAAATCCTCAGTTTAGGTAAATCACCTTGTTAGGGGTGGACTGGAGTAGTTTAGTTAACAACGAACCAGGATAAAAATAATTGTGTGATTTATTTTTATCTAACATTTTTGGAAACAACCCTTATTCAATCCCCCCTTTCTAAGTGTTTTTCACCCCTTCAATTGGCATCAGAGCGCCGGTTCTAGGTGCAAACACTTAACCGTGTTAGAGAAAAGATCCAGGGAGAAAAACACAAAATGGTTGATCCAGCTACTCCAACTCCGACTGAGCAAAACAACAATGGTAACAATGGAAGTAGTAGCTTCAATGGTTACAATAGACCACCAATATTTGATGGGGAAATTTTTGAATACTTGAAAGATATACTTGAAAGTTACTTTTTATGTCAAGATGGTGATCTATGGGATTTAGTGTTGGATGGTTACACACATCCTGTGAATGCTCGTGGAGTCAAGATTTCTAGACAAGCTATGAGTCATGACCAAAAGAAAGAGTTCAAGAATCATCACAAGTCAAGAACTATATTGTTAAATGCTATCTCACATGCTGAGTATGAGAAGATTACTAATAGAGAAACTGCTCATGATATCTTTGAATCTCTGAAGATGACTCATGAAGGAAATGCACAAGTCAAGGAGACAAAAGCTTTAGCTCTAATCCAGAAGTATGAAGCTTTCAAAATGGAAGATGATGAAAACATTGAAGCAATGTTCTCCAGATTCCAAACTCTAACTGCTGGATTGAGAGTTCTTGACAAGGGATACACAAAGGCTGATCATGTCAAAAAGATAATCAGAAGTCTTCCTAGAAGATGGGGACCAATGGTTACAGCATTCAAAATTGCAAAGAGTGTTCTTGAGAAACTTTAGCTCTTGAGAAACTTATCAGTGCACTGAGGTGTCATGAGATTGAGCTAGATGCAAATGAGCCTCAAAAGAAAGGTAAGTCCATTGCTTTAAAATCTAAAAATAAACACTGTGCTAACGCTTTTCAGGCAGAAAAAGAATATGACCAGTCAGAAAAAGAAGAAGAGGAAGATGAATTGTCTCTCTTATCAAGAAGAGTCAACCAACTCTAAAAGAGCAAGCAGAGAAGATTCAAGAACTTCAAGAGACCTGAAAAGGGAGAATCTTCTGAACATATAAGATCTGGAAAAAAGAAGGTAGTGTGTTATGAATGCAAATAACCTGGACACTACAAGAATGAATGTCCCAAGCTTTAGAAGGAAAAGCCCGGAAAGAAGTTTGAAAAGAAGAAAGGCATGATGGCTACATGGGATGACTTTTATTCATCTGATCAAGAGTCGGACTCTGAAGATGAGCAAGCCAAAATAGCACTCATGGAAATAGTTGATGTTGGTGAAGAATCTACTTCTTATTCAGACTCTGGTAAGGTATTTTCTGAACTCACTAGAGAAGATTTAATTTCCAGCTTATCAGAACTTCTGGAAGTCAAGAGTCAACTTAGTATCAAATACAAAAAGCTCAAAAAAAATTTTGCATCTGAAACTAACAGACTTGAAATAGAAAATTCTGAACGAAAAGAAAAAGTATTAAAATTAACTAAAGATGTTGAAACATCTTCAAGTTCAGAAGAGTCTATTCCAAGAACTAACAATATTCTGAAAGAATATGACTTGAGCTTCAGAAAGTTCTTATCTAGAGGTATAGGCAAAAGTCAGCTAGCCTCTATGATTTATGGTGTAAGTGGAAACAAAAGAATAGGTATAGGCTTTGAGGGAGAAATCCCACATAAACTTGAACCTGTTGACAAAATGATCATTGAATATAAATCTTTATATAAACAGTTCAAGTATGGTCATTTTCATGATATCAAACACACATCACACTCTAAGAGTTTCCATATTACACACACAAAGAAATATGCTGTTGTACATTCTGGAAAATCTTATGTAAAATCTCAGTTCGATCAGAGCTTGAGAAGGACTAACCCTAAAGGACCCAAAAGAATGTGGGTACCTAAGGAAAAGATAATTCCTGTTGCAGATCTCCTTCACAGTGCAAAAGACAATCATGTCATGGTACCTGCACTATGGGTGCTCACGTCACATGATGGGAAGAAGGTCTATGTTCCAAAGTCTGGAACCTAAATCTGCTAGAGAAGTAAAGTTTGGAGGGAATCAGAAGGGAAAAATCATTGGCTCAAGAACCATATGTATTGGTAATTCTCCCTCTATAACTAATGTTCTTTTAGTAGATGGATTAGCTCATAACTTATTATCCATAAGTCAATTAAGTGACAATGGTTATGACATAATCTTTAATCAAAAGTCTTATAAAGCTATTATTTAGAAGGATGGATCAATCCTATTTACAGGCAAGAGAAAGAACAACATTTATAAGATTGATCTTTCAGATCTTAAGAACCAACATGTTACTTGCCTTCTGTCTGTTAATGAAGAGCAGTGGGTCTGGCACAGAAGATTAGGTCATGCTAGTTTAAGAAAGATTTCTCAGATTAAAAAACTTAATCTGGTCAGAGGACTCCCTAATTTGAAATATAAATCAGATGCTCTTTATGAAGCATGTCAAAAAGGGAAGTTTTCAAAACTTGCATTCAAATCTAAAAACGTTGTCTCTTCCTCTAGGCCTTTAGAACTTCTGCACATTGATCTTTTTGGCCCAGTTAAAACAGCATCAATCAGAGGCAAGAAATATGGATTGGTCATTATAGACAAATATAGAAGATGGACTTGGTTAAAGTTCTTAAAACACAAGGATGAGACACATTATGTGTTCTTTGACTTCTGTAATCAGATTCAATCTGAAAAGGAATGTAAAATCATAAAAGTCAGAAGTGATCGTTGTGGTGAATTTGAGAACAGATTCTTTGAAATTTATTTCAAAGAAAATGGGATTGCCCATGATTTCTCTTGTCCTAGAACTCCACGGAAAAATGGAGTTGTAGAACAAAAGAATAGGACTCTACAAGAAATGGAAAGAACCATGATCAATGAGACTAATATGGCTAAGCATTTCTGGGAAGAAGCAATTAACACAGCTTGTTATATTCCAAATAGAATCTCTATAAGGCCTATTCTAAATAAGACTCCTTATGAATTATGGAAGAACAGAAAGCCCAACGTTTAATATTTCCATCCATTTGGATGTATCTGTTATATTCTGAATACTAAAGATCATTTGAACAAGTTTGATTCCAAAGCTCAGAAGTGTTTTCTACTTGGATATTGTGAATGCTCTAAAGGCTACAGAGTATACAATACTGAAACTCTGATAGTTGAGGAATCAATCAATATCAGATTTAATTATAAGCTTGGCATTGAAAAGCCAAAAAAGTTTGAGAATTTTGTAGATATAGATATCTCTGACTCAAATCATGAAGAACCCAACAGAAAGGATGTATCAGAATATCAAGTTGCAGCGTCTTTAGAGAATCTCAGAATATCTGAAGAGCCAACACTCAGAAGATCTTCTAGAATCGATTCTGCACATCCAAAAGATGTTATTATTGGAAAGAAAGATGATCCCATCAGAACAAGAACATTCCTAAAGAACAATGCAGAATGCCAATTTGGTTTAGTGTCTTTGATTGAGACAACTTATGTTGATCAAACTCTAGAAGATGCTGACTGGATAATTGCTATGCAAGAAGAGTTAAATCAGTTTACAAGGAATTATGTTTGGGATCTGGTTCCAAGACCTAAAGGTTTCAATATCATTGGAACATTAGAAATGGAAGGAGAGTTACCAGACTTTATAGTTCCAGAGCCAATTATCTTGCCCTTCTGATCTCCTCCAAACTTGACTTCTCCTCCAGACTTAAGCACCAGGTCTTGGAACATAGACCTTCTTCCTGTCATGTGTCGTGAGCATCCAGAGTCCAGGTACCATGACATGTTGTGCTTTGTCCTTTTTGCAGTCAAGGATATCTGCAATAGGAATAATCTTATCCTTAGGTACCCACATCTTTTTGGGTCCTTTCTTGTTAGATTTTCTCAAGTTCTGATTGAACTTGGGTTTAACATTGTAAGCAATAGGAGGAACAGCATGATAATTCTTAATGTGAGTTTCATGATATTTCCTAGGTTGTGTCACATGCTTTTTGGTGTGTGTTATGTGAAAACTTTGAGCATGTGAAGTGTGCCTAATATCATGGGAGTGGCCATACTTGAACTGATCATACAATGGCTTGTATGTGAATTTCATTTCATCAACAGGTTCAAGTTTGTATGGGGTTTCACCCTCAAAACCAATGCCAACTCTTTTGTTTCCAGACACAGCATATATCATAGAAGCTAGCTGACTTCTGCCAATACTTCTAGATAAGAACTTCCTGAAACTTAAATCATATTCTTTCAGAATATGGTTTAGACTAGGAGTGGATTTTTCTGAATCAGAAGGATATCCAACATTATTGGATAATTTTAAAAGTTTTTCTTTTAATTCAGAATTCTCCAACTCAAGCTTCTTTGTTTCAAATTCAAATAGCTTTTTCAGCTTTTTGTATTTGAGACTGATTTTAGACTTGAGTTCCAGAAGTTCAATTAGACCGGAAACTAACTCATCTCTAGTAAGTTCAGAAAATACCTCTTCAGAATCTGATTCTGATGTAGATTCTGATCCGTCATCTTCTGTCGCCATCAGCGCACAGTTAGCCTGCTCATCTTCAGAGTCTGAATCATTTTCTGACTCATCCCAGGTTGCCTTAAGACTTTTCTTCTTATGAAACTTCTTCTTGGGATTTTCCTTCTGAAGATTTGGACATTCATTCTTGAAGTGTCCAGGCTCATTGCATTCATAGCACATGACCTTCTTCTTGTCAAATCTTCTTTCATCAGAAGATTCTCCACGTTCAAATTTCCTTGAACTTCTGAAGCCTCTGAACTTCCTTTGCTTGGTCTTCCAGAGTTGATTTAGCCTTCTGGAGATCAAGTACAGTTCATCTTCTTCTTCAGATTCTGATTCTTCAGGATCTTCTTCTCTAGCCTGAAAAGCGTTAGTGCATTTCTTGATATTGGATTTTAATGCAATAGACTTACCTTTCTTTTGAGGCTCATTTGCGTCCAGCTCTATTTCATGACTCCTCAAGGCACTGATAAGCTCTTCCAGAGAAACTTCATTCAGATTCTTTGTAATCTTGAATGCAGTCACCATAGGACCCCATCTTCTGGGTAAGCTTCTGATGATCTTCTTTACGTGATCAGCCTTGGTGTATCCCTTGTCAAGAACTCTCAGTCCAGCAGTAAGAGTTTGAAATCTTGAAAACATCTTTTCAATGTCTTCATCATCCTCCATCTTGAAGGCTTCATACTTCTGGATTAAAGCTAGAGCTTTAGTCTCCTTGACTTGAGCATTTCCTTCATGAGTCATTTTCAAGGACTCATATATGTCATAGGCCGTTTCCCTGTTAGATATCTTCTCATACTCAGCATGAGAGATAGCATTCAGCAAAACAGTTCTGCATTTATGATGATTCCTGAAAAGCTTTTTCTGATCATCATTCATTTCTTGCCTTGTCAGCTTTACGCCTCTGGCATTTACTGGATGTTTGTAACCATCCATCAGAAGATCCCATAGATCACCATCTAGACCAAGAAAGTAACTTTCCAGTTTATCTTTCCAGTATTCAAAGTTTTCACCATCAAATACCGGCGGTCTGGTATAACCATTGTTACCGTTGTATTGCTCAGCAGAGCCAGATGTAGATACAGGTGTAGACTTTTCACTTTCATCAACCATCTTTTACTGAAGCGTTTTTCTCTTCCTGAATCTTTTCTAAACACGGTTAAGTGCTTGCACCTTAGAACCGGCGCTCTGATGCCAATTGAAGGATAGAAAAACACTTAGAAAGGGGGGGTTTGAATAAGTGTACCTTTAAAAACTTGACAGATAAAAATAAATTGCACAGTTATTTTTATCCTGGTTCGTTGTTAACTAAACTACTCCAGTCCACCCCCGCAGAGATGATTTACCTCAACTGAGGATTTAATCCACTAATCGCACGGATTACAATGGTTCTCCACTTAGTCAGCAACTAAGTCTTCCAGAGTCTTCTGATCACACACTGATCACTCCAGGAACAACTGCTTAGATACCCTCTAAGACTTTTCTAGAGTCTACTGATCCACACGATCACTCTAGTTACAACCTGCTTAGATAACCTCTAAGACTTCCTAGAGTATTCTGATCCACACGATCACTCTAGTTCCTTACAACTTAATGTAATCAATTCTAAGAGTATTACAAATGCTTCTTAAAAGCGATAATCACAACTGTGATATTTCTCTTAACGTTTAAGCTTAATCTCACTAATATATTACAACAGCAATGTAGTGAGCTTTGATGAAGATGAAGATTCTGAGCTTTGATTTGAACAGCGTTTGAGCAAGTTTAATATGAGTTGTTTTGTTCAGGATCGTTAACCTTGCTTCACTTCAGAACTTCATATTTATAGGCGTTTGGAGAAGATGACCGTTGAGTGCATTTAATGCTTTGCGTGTTCCGTACAGCATCGCATTTAATGTTATACGCTTTTGTCAACTACCTCGAGCCTTGTTCACGCTGTGTCTACTGACGTAGCCTTTAATAGCTTTTAACGTTCCTTTTTTCAATCAGCGTAGCTTGCCACTTGTACTTCCTTCTGATCTGATGTTTGTGAATACAACGTTTGAATATCATCAGAGTCAAATAGCTTGGTGCATAGCATCTTCTGATCTTCTGACCTAGAAGTGCTTCTGAGCGTGATACCATCAGTACTTCAGTGCTTCTGTTCTCTTGTTCTTCTGATGCTTCCATAGACCCATGTTCTGATTCTGCTTCGACCATCTTCTGATGTCTTGCCAGACCATGTTCTGATGTTGCATGCTGAACCCTTTGAGACAAAGCTTCTGAGCGATGAATTATGCGTACTCTTTATATATATTTCCTGAAAAGGAAATTGCATTGGATTAGAGTACCATATTATCTTAAGCAAAATTCAAATTATTGTTATCATCAAAACTAAGATAATTGATCAGAACAAATCTTGTTCTAACAAGTTACACTTAGGATAAATGAATTCTGAGCCCATAATCATGTTTCTTGTCCAAAAACGAGTGAGATTGATGTTTACATCATGCCATTTAGTTGAGAGACCAGAGAGTTAGGAATTTGAAAATCTGAAGCTCGAGGAAGAAGATGAACATGGCGCGCGTAAAATTTGAATTTCCTGGCTTATCTGAAAATATAATATATTGAGTGTATATAGTTAACAAGCTGCGCGCGCAGCTCAGTTGGTTAAGTTTTGAAATGTGATCATGAAGGGCGTGGGTTCGAACCTCTCTAGGGCCAAACCAATTTTTTAGCATCCATTTTCATTCTCTTTTTTATACAAACTTCACACAATTAATAAACTTATCAAATTAAATCATTTTCACTTCATTTTTTACACACTTGCTATTTAATATACCTACTTTGTGAATAATCAAAAAAATCATAAAAAATATTATTTATTTCATGTATTTTAATTAGGTTTAAAATAGTATGTTTTAAATGTTTTCTTAAATACTTTAAAATATATATATTCATTTTGTTTTAACCTAATTACTTTGTGAATAATTTTATGATAAAACCCTAATTATTTAGGTCTTAATTGGGTATAGATTTCATCTTTGCCTTAATTAAGTTGACTTTTGTCGATATTCAAAACTGTTTTCAATCTCTGATTAAACGGATGATTAGGGTTTTCAAACAACAAAACCTTGCATCATTCCAAATCATTTTTCAAATTGCTTTTACACCAGTACTGTAAAGTACTGGGCCTCTAATAGAGTGTAAGTCCCAAACACCTTCTCTTCTTAGCTTGTTTTCAAAACTGTATTTTCAAAATCTTCTTTCTATTTTCAAAACATTCTTCTGGTATTTGAAGGGCATTATTCCCGGTGAAACTCTTCAGATACCTATGTGACCTTTGTCCATCTTCACTTCTTCTGTTTTCAAAAAACCATTAACTGTTTATCCTATATAATCAACTGTTATCCATCAATTACTGTTGAGGCTCTGTACATACTTCTTCAATGGCCTCCACTCCATCCAGGTTAGGCTTTACAAGCTTTCAATTTACAGTCTTTATTTAAATTACTGTCAAATATAAACTGTACATATATTTGTTTAGAACTACGTTTGAGTATAAACCTTAGGACAGTTAAACTATATATATATATATTATAGGAATATGGCCTAGGATTGAGAATGTCTTCCCGGTGAAGGCTCTTTCCTAATTAGAGATATGTAGTTCAAACCCCCAAGATGAATTATTCCCGGTGAAACATCTTGGTAAAAACCTTAGAAATCCAAATAATAGGACACATCCACCCAAAGAGGAATTATTCCCGGTGAAACCTCTTACCCATTTGCTTAGAGCCAAAATAAGTTCAAAACTACATAGCTTTCTCTTGTGCTATAACAAGGACCCTCGATTAGCCTCCTCTTGGGCTTTGTACAAGGACCCACAGGCTTCTTAAAAGCATTTCCAGCTTCCTCTTGAGCTTGTATACAAGGACCCATCAGGTTTCTTATAAACATAGGAACAGGTCTTTAGTCACCTTTTAGCCTACCCTGGTGAGTTTCTTCCAATTTAAACCAGACTTTAAACAAGCTAAGTTTGTCTCAATTTTGCATTGAGTACACCTTTTGGAATGAGAGACATGGACAGTCTCTGTCACCCTTATCTTCATCAATCTTCCTTAGCAGAGTCTAGGATCCATGTTTGATCATCCTCAGCATGTGTCAGCCTTCATCTTGGGCTTTAAACAAGAAGTCTCCATTAGATAATCTTTCTGCCATTCATTTCATTAATATCCCTGGAAAGGGTTAGCTTCCACACATTCTTTCATTTTCAATATAAACCCCTGGAAAGGGTTAGCCTCCAAAGTCAATTTAAAATCAATCCATCATTTCAATAAAACCCCTGGAAAGGGTTAGCCTCCAACATCTGTCTAAAATGTCAAACCCCTGGAAAGGGTTAGCCTCCAAAGTCAATTAATAAAAATGTCAAAAAATAAAGATTCATTTCTCTTAGGAGATAATTTCCCCAAAAGAGTCAAAACCCCTGGAAAGGGTCAGCCTCCAAAAAACATGATAAAAGTCAGTCTTTTAATAGACAAATTCACCAGCTGAGTCAAAAATCCCTGGAAAGGGTTAGCTTCCAAAGAAAAACAGTCTTTTTAATCTCCAGTAGAGTTAAAACCAACAAAAACAGTTAGCCTCAACCTTGGGCTTCATACAAGGCACCAAACAATAAAACTCCCCTGTCAAGAGTCAGCCTCAACCTTGGGCATTGTACAAGGCAGATAATAGAGTCTCCCCAGTGAGTTCTTCATCATTCAGTAGCCACAACCTTGGGCTTTGTACAAGGCACACAAAATAGAGTCATTCATTTAATTATCCTCAACAGTCAGCCACAACCTTGGGCTTTGTACAAGGCACACAAAATAGAGTCATTCATTTAATTATCCTCAACAGTCAGCCACAACCTTGGGCTTTGTACAAGGCACATAAATAGAGTCTCCCTCAGTAGAGTCAGCCTCAATTTTGGGCTTTGTACAGAACACCAAATAAAATCTATCAAATAAACACTCTCCAAATAGAGTCAGCCTCAATTCTGGGCTTTGTACAGAACACTAAAATACCCTGTAATTAATCCTCAATGGAGTCATCTCCCAGAGTCAATAATATTAATTAATCAATCAAAAAGCCTCAAGCTTGGGCCTCATACAAGCCAGCTAAATCCAAATCTTTTATACAGTAGATAGACATAGCTTATCTCTATAGAGAGATATTTTTACTACTCTACCACATTCAAACAAACAAACATTTCAATTTCAAATTCAATCAAAGTCTCCCATTTAGGACTCTGAAAGACATGCTCTGGCACATCCCCAGACTTGTACACTTTCCCTAATTTGGACGAGCATCTTTCTTTCATTTAAGAGGCATCTGATTGGCATACTTGCATACACAAGTAAGGTCCCCCTCTTGAATGAAATGAATCCAGTTATTCTGTCACTCTTTCAAAATGTTTGTGGTAGAATAGTACAAATACCTCTCTGTAAAGATGATTTCATGTCTCTTTACTGTAAACAGAGATTTAATTCCAAGCTTCAACCTTGAGCTTCAAGCAAGGCACCAAAAACAATTAATTTCCCTAGTTAGTTCCCCGAACTACATTAAGCTCTGACTTCCACTAGGGATATGTAGGCATGAGGTTCACAAGGAATCTCAGCGAGCTAATAAAATACCAAAAATAGTCAGTCTGTCTGTCTGTCTGTCTCTTCAAATCAAATCAATTCCTTCTCCTAGCACAAAGGAGAAACTTTCCCAATCATTAGCAACAAACACAATCACAAATGACACAGAGAAGGTTCCTGTAGAGTACTACAGATATGTAGGGTGTTTAAACACTTCCCTATGTATAACCGACCTCCCGGACTCCAGAATTTCTAGTCTAGGTGAAATCCCCACACTTAGCAAACTCCTAGGGTTTAGTTGAGATCTTTTTTTTCCCTTTCCTACTCGTAGGACAAATAAGAAAATTCGTGTGATATCGTAGGAAGAACTGAAATAAAATTCATCCCACCACGGGCGCATTCTCCTTCCAAATTTCGCGTGAAGGGTTTAGCGTGCCGTCCTCCCAAGTGAAACGGGGAGGTAAAAGAAAACGACACCACAGAAGGGATGTTCGGTTCGCACTATTATGGTATGTGCCAGAAAATAATGTTTGAGCCTTCTTGCTGCATTGATCAGGGCTAGTGCGACCTTCTCTATCTGTTGGTATCTAAGCTCTGGGCCATGTAGCGCCTTGCTTGTGAAGTATGTAGGCTTCTGCCCTTCTCGGGTTTCTCTGATAAGGGCAGCACTAACGGCCTCCGATGCAACGGCCAGATACAAATATAAGACTTCCCTGGTATCCGGTATGGATAGGACAGGTGGTTGTGAGAGGGCTCGTTTGAGGTGGAGGAGGGCTTATTCGCATTAAATTTTCCATTCAAACGTAGTTTCCTTTCGCAAAAGTTTGAATAATGGAAGAGCGTGTTGGGCAGATTTGGCCACAAAACAGGATAACGACGTGAGCAATCCGTTTAAAGATTGGATGGATGTTTTTGAGTTCGTTGAAGAGAATTCAGAAAAAGCCCTACATTTTTATGGATTTACTCAATTCCTCGTTCTGTCAAATAGAAACCTAGGAATTTTCTTGCTCTGACACAAAACGTGCACTTATCGGGATTAAATCGCATTTTGCATTTTCTGGCCTCTTCAAAGACTTTTTAAGGTGGAGCGCATGATCGGTTTCCTCTTGAGATTTGGCGATCATGTCGTCCATGTATACTTCATGCATGTTTTCGATTTCTCCTCGGAATACTTTGTTCGTCATTCGTTGGTAAGTTGTCGTAGCGTTCATCGGACTGAACGGCATTACATTGTAGTAATAGTTACGCGATTCAATCATGAATGCTATGTATTTTTTGTCGGCTTTGGCCATAGGGATCTGAATGTATCCCGAGTAGGCGTCCATAAACGATAGTAATTTAAAACCTACAGAATTATCTACTAGTTTATCTATATTCGGTAGTGGGTATGCGTCTTTAGGAAAATCCCTATTGAGATTGAAGGATAGAAAAACACTTAGAAAGGGGGGGGGGTTGAATAAGTGTAGTCTAAAAACTTGAACGATAAAAATAAATTGCACCGTTATTTTTATCCTGGTTCGTTGTTAACTAAACTACTTCAGTCCACCCCCACGGAGTGATTTACCTCACCTGAGGATTTAATCCACTAATCGCAACAGATTACAATGGTTTTCCACTTAGTCCGCGACTAAGTCTTCTAGAGTATCCTGATCACAACCTGATCACTCCAGGAACAAATGCTTAGACACAAGCTAAGACTTTCTTAGAGTTTCCTGACCACCACGTGATCACTCCAATTACAACTGCTTAGACACAAGCTAAGACTTCCTAGAGTATCCTGATCAACACTTGATCACTCTAGTTACTTACAAATTAATGTAATCAATTCTAAGAGTATTACAAATGCTTCTGAAAAGCTATAATCACAACAGTGATATTTCTCTTAACGTTTAAGCTTAATCTCACTAATATATTACAACAGCAATGTAGTGAGCTTTGATGAAGATGAAGTTTCTGAGCTTTGAATTTGAACAGCGTTTCAGCAAGTTTTTCAGAATTAGTTCTTTCAAAATCGTCAACCTTGCTTCTCATCAGAACTTCATATTTATAGGCGTTTGAGAAGATGACCGTTGGGCGCATTTAATGCTTTGCGTATTCCGTACAGTATTGCATTTAATGTTTCACGCTTTTGTCAACTACCTCGAGCCTTGTTCACGCTGTGTCTATTAACGTTGCCTTTAATAGCTTCCAACGTTCCTTTTGTCAGTCAGCGTAGCCTGCCACTTGTACTTTCTTCTGATCTGATGTTTGTGAATATAATATTTGAATATCATCAGAGTCGAACAGCTTGGTGCAAAGCATCTTCTTGTCTTCTGACCTTGAAGTGCTTCTGAGCGTGATACCATGTGAACTTCAGTGCTTCTGCTTCTGATCTCAAGTTCTTCTGATGCTTCCATAGACTCATGTTCTGATTCTGCCTTGACCATCTTTTGATGTCTTGCCAGACCATGTTCTGATGTTGGATGCTGAACCTTCTGAGACAAAGCTTCTGAGCGCTGATTTGTGCATACTCTTTATATATTTCCTGAATGGGAAATTGCAATGTATTAGAGTACCACATTATCTCACACAAAATTCATATCCTTGTTATCATCAAAACTAGGAATATTGATCAGAACAAATCTTGTTCTAACAATCTCCCCCTTTTTTATGATGACAAAAACATATATAAATGATATGCATTTGCGATCAGAAAGAGCAGACGGCTAAAGACAAATTACACAGCTATAGCATAAGCATGTGAATATGTCTCCCCCTGAGATTAACAATCTCCCCCTGAGATGAATAATCTCCCCCTGAAATAAATACTCGAAGAACTTTAATAATAAAAGACTTCCTTATTATTTCGGTAGAGACGATCACATAAGCTTCTGTCTTCTGATAATTCATAGCTTCTGACTTCTGCTTCCATTGGACAGCTTCAGAACTTGAATTTCTTTAGATCCCTAGAACACTCACAGCTTCTGATTCCTGCTTCCATTTAGGACAGCTTCAGAACTTGAATTTCTTTGATCTTCAGAACATTCACAGCTTCTGATTCCTGCTTCCATTTAGGACAGCTTCAGAACTTGAATCTCTTTGATTTTCAGAACATTCACAGCTTCTGATTCATGCTTCCATTTAGGACAGCTTCAGAACTTGAGTTTTCTGGATCTTTAAAACATTCACAGCTTCTGATTTCTGCTTCCCTCGGATAACTTCAGAGCTTTGAATTTCTTCTTACATCACTTCATGCTAGATTGTATCAGAACATTGTTGAATGTACCAGAGCATCATCAGAGCATCTCTACATCCTGAAATGTTACAGAACAAAACTAAACGACAAAAGTCAGCATGAATGAGTTAGAACATAAAATGTGCATCAGAACACAAAATATGTATCAGAGCCATATAAGCCATATAGAATATATCAGATCCAATAGACAATGTATCAGAGCAAATAGACAATGATTTGGATCATATTCTATTATCAGAATTTCTGATCATTCTTCCTTCTTGCTTCTGATTCTGAAGCTTCCTAGCACTCAGCTTGCTTCAAGAATCCAAGAGCTATTTCTGATCATTCTTCCTTCTTGCTTCTGATTCTGAAGCTTCCTAGAACTCAGCTTGCTTCAAGAATCCAAGAGCTTGATTCATTTTGTTGTTTCTTATGTTGATCTTGAATCTTTGATTCCTGCAACAACACAACTTAAAAAACATAGAACTTTGCAAGTTCTGTTAGTAAATGTGGAGCCTTTTTACTCGGTAACTGATAATATTAATCAGATCATTTATCATATATTTTCTCCCCCTTTTTGTCATAACATCAAAAAGCATAAAAGATTCAGATGTAAAGCAAGAGACAAAAGGAAAGAAAAACAAATAGTCATTGATAAAATAAGCAGAAGTATAAAAAACTTTTCATTGATTAACCAAACAGAGTTACAGAAGATGTATGCTGATACACAAGTGCAACAAGCAAAGAAAACTACAAGGACACAAAGACTACAACCCTAGTCTAGTCCTAATCTAAGCCAGTATATCATGAATCCCAGCGTTGTTCTTGCCCTTGCTTGGTCATCAAATCTTGAAACTCTGCATGCCTGAGCAGCTCCCAGAGAAAGAAGTAAATGAATACAAAGGAGGAACTGAGAACGGTTCACCAGGAGAGAGCGTATTCTCATATGGGCTTTCCCTTAACATAGAAGTTAAGTCCTTATGGAACCTAACTTCATCCAATATCTCAAGAAAGTCTTCTTCCTTTGGACAAATGCTGATAACAACATCAAAGAAGAGATCTGACTTGAGAAAAACTTGGAATGCCATCCCGAGATATGTTTCTCATCCTGTAGCCTATTAACCCTTCCATCCGTTCTATTCAAATAGATCAGCCACTGTTGAGACTTAGTTTCTTCAACTGGTTTAAAGTTTTGATGAAGAGAACTAGGCGAAGGATTCATGATGAACGCTAGATCGATGAAGAATGAACTAGGGTTTATGCAAAAGATATTCATAGAAAAGTGAGAGAAAGAGAGAGAGAGCTCATAGATTGATTGAAGAATGCAAAGAAATGGAGAATTAAATAAAGGGAATGTGGGAAAGGAAACGTTCTAGGGAAGGGAAACGTTTGACGGATATAAAAACGAAAAAGAAAAAAAATGAATGGCATTTAATGTTACGTGACGTGAGGAGAGATAATAATGACAAAAGACGAGATTTGCACAGTTACCTAAGTAGACGTCCCCTCAACTGCACGCACGCTTGTCCAGAAATAGTGAACACGTGTTTACCATCTGGATAGCCAGTTACAGCTGTTTTGCTTTTAAAGAGATTATGAATCAACTTAGACAATGAAACGTTAGTAATAACTGAATCATAATTTCTAATTGATTTCAATCAGAACTTCTTAAAAAATAATCCAATTTCATTTCAGAAGATACTCATACATAAGATCTTCTCATCTTCTCATTCTGGGCATAAATCCATACTGATATTTTTCAGAATGAACTTAAACCTATCTTCAGCAAGGGGTTTTGTAAAGATATCAGCCCATTGATGGTCTGTATCCACAAAGTTTAAAGATATAACACCCTTCTGAACATAGTCCCTTATGAAATGATGTTTAATCTCAATATGTTTAGCTTTTGAATGTAAAATAGGATTCTTAGATAAACATATAGCAGAAGTATTATCACAGAAAAGAGGAATGTTACTCTCATATATCTGATAATCTTCCAGCTGACTTCTCATCCAGAGCATTTGTGTGCTACAACCAGCAGCAGCAACATATTCTGCTTCTGTTGTTGAGAGGGCAATAGTAGCTTGCTTCTTGCTGTACCATGAGATCAGATGACTTCCAAGAAATTGACAACATGAGATCAGATGACTTCCAGAAGTGCTCTTTCTTTCTATTCTATCTCCAACATAGTCAGCATCACAGAATCCTACTAAGTTGTAATCTTTAGATCTTCTGTAAACTAAACCAACATTAGTAGTACCTTTCAGATACCTTAGAATTCTTTTAACCGCTGTTAAATGAGATTCTCTTGGATCTGATTGGAATCGAGCACACAAACAAACACTAAAGAGAATGTCAGGTCTAGAAGCAGTTAGATATAGAAGAGATCCAATCATACCTCTGTACAACTTCTGATCTACCTTCTTACTTACCTCATCCTTACCTAGTACACATGTTGGATGCATAGGAGTTTTAGCTTCTTTGCTTTCAGAAAGATTAAACTTCTTCAGAAGTTCTTTCACATACTTCGTTTGATGAACATAGGTTCCATCGGAAGTTTGGTTGATTTGAATCCCAAGGAAATACTTGAGTTCTCCCATCATGCTCATTTCAAATTCAGCCTGCATAGACTCAGCAAACTCCTTTCCAAGTGTAGCATTAGATGTTCCAAAGATAATATCATCAACATATATTTGACAAATTAAAATATCCTTTTTAAATGTTTTACAAAAGAGAGTAGTGTCCACTTTTCCTCTAGTGAAATCATTTTCCAGAAGGAAAGAACTCAAACGTTCATACCAAGCTCTGGGAGCTTGTTTCAATCCGTATAATGATTTCTTTAATTTGAAAACATGATTTGGAGACATGGAGTCTTCAAAACCAGGAGGTTGGTGAACATAAACTTCTTCATCTATATAACCATTTAAGAAGGCACTCTTGACATCCATCTGATAAAGAGTGATGTTGTGTTGAGTGGCAAAAGAAATTAATAGACGAATAGATTCTAACATGGCCACTAGTGCAAAGGTTTCTGTATAATCAAACCCTTCTTGCTGACTATAACCCTGAGCAACCAGTCTGGCTTTGTTTCTTACCACTTCACCTTTCTCACTTAGCTTGTTTTTGAAAACCCACTTAGTACCGATGATGTTAAATCCTTTTGGTCTAGGAACCAAGTCCCATACATCATTCCTTGTAAACTGATTTAGTTCTTCTTGCATGGCAATTATCCAGTCTGGATCTTCTAGAGCTTGATCAACAGAAGTTGGCTCGATCAAAGAAACAAGACCGAATTGACATTCTGCATTGTTCTTAAGGAATGCCCTTGTTCTGATGGGATCATCTTTCTTTCCAAGGATCACATCTTCTGAATGAGCTGAGGCAAGTCTAGGTGATCTTCTGATAGTTGGTTCTTCAGAAATCCTAAGATTCTCTAAAGATGCAGCAACTTGATCTTCTGATCCATTGCTTCTGAGACTGCCAGCTTCTGCAGCTTTGCTTCTTGATTCTTCAACTTCTGATATATCAATATCAAAATCTGCAAAATTCTCAATCTGCTTTGGTTTTTCAAGACCAAGCTTATCATCAAACCTGATATTGATTGATTCTTCTACAATCAATGTTTCAGTATTGTATACTCTGTAGCCTTTAGAGCGTTCAGAATATCCAAGAAGGAAACATTTTTGTGCTTTGGAATCAAACTTACCAAGATGATCTTTAGTATTCAGAATAAAACATACACATCCAAAAGGATGGAAATATGAAATGTTGGGCTTTCTGTTCTTCCACAATTCATAAGGAGTCTTATTTAGAATAGGTCTGATAGAGATTCTATTCTGAATATAACACGCAGTGTTTATTGCTTCTGCCCAGAAATGCTTAGCCATATTGGTTTCATTGATCATGGTTCTGGCCATTTCTTGTAGAGTCCTATTCTTTCGCTCTACAACTCCATTTTGCTGTGGAGTTCTAGGACAAGAGAAATCATGGGCAATACCATTTTCTTTGAAGAACTCCTCAAAGAATCTGTTCTCAAATTCGCCACCATGATCACTTCTGACCTTTATGATCTTGCACTCCTTCTCAGATTGGATCTGAGTACAGAATTCAAAGAACACTGAATGAGACTCATCCTTGTGTTTCAAGAACTTTACCCATGTCCAGCGGCTATAATCATCAACGATGACTAATCCATATTTCTTCCCTCTGACAGATGCTGTTTTGACTGGGCCAAACAGATCAATGTGTAGGAGTTCTAACGACCTTGAGGTAGAAACAACATTCTTAGATTTGAATGCAGGTCTGGAGAACTTGCCCTTCTGACATGCTTCACAAAGAGCATCTGATTTGTATTTCAGATTTGGGAGTCCTCTGACCAGATTTAGTTTGTTAATCTGAGAAATCTTTCTCAAACTAGCATGTCCTGATCTTCTGTGCCAGACCCATTGCTCTTCAGAAACAGACATAAGACAAGTCACCTTCTGCTTCTCAAGATCAGAAAGATCAATCTTATAAATGTTGTTCTTCCTCTTGCCTGTAAATAGGATTGAGCCATCCTTCTGACTTACAGCCTTGCAAGACTTTTGATTAAAGATTATGTCATAACCATTGTCACTTATTGACTTATGGACAATAAGTTATGAGCTAATCCTTCTACCAGAAGTACATTAGTTATGGAAGGAGAGTTACCAAGACTTATGGTTCCAGAGCCAATGATTTTGCCCTTCTGATCTCCTCCAAACTTGACTTCTCCACCTGGTTTAAGCACCAGGTCATGGAATGTATACCTTCTTCCCGTCATGTGTCGCGAGCACCCAGAGTCCAGGTACCATGACATTTTGCTTTCTGTCCTCTTTGCCGCCAAGGATATCTGCAACAGAAATTATCTTCTCCTTAGGTACCCACAATTTCTTGGGTCCTTTTTTGTTAGTTCTCCTCAAGTTCTGATTGAACTTGGGTTTAGCAAAATATTTAATAGGAGGAACAGTATGATACTTCTTATTCTGAGGTCCATGATATTTCTTAGATTGTGTCACATGCTTCTTGGTGTGTGTTATGTGAAAACTTTGTGCATGTGATGTGTGTTTAATATCATGGGAGTGGCCAAATTTAAATTGGTTATACAGAGGCTTGTATGATATTTTCATATCATCCACAGATTCAAGCTTGTATGGGATTTCACCCTCATAACCAATGCCAACTCTCTTGTTCCCAGACACAGCATATATCATAGAAGCTAGCTGACTTCTGCCAATACTTCTAGATAAGAACTTCCTGAAACTTAAATCATATTCTTTCAGAATATGATTCAGACTGGGAGTGGATTTTTCTGAATCAGAAGGAGATCCAACATTATTGGATAATTTTAAAACTTTTTCTTTTAATTCAGAATTTTCCAACTCAAGCTTCTTAGTTTCAAATTCAAATTGCTTTTTCAGCTTTTTGTATTTGATACTAGGATGAGCTTTTAATTCAAGAAGCTCTGTTAGACTGGAAACTAACTCTTCTCTAGATAGTTCAGAAAATACCTCTTCAGAATCTGATTCTGATGTAGATTCTGATCCATCATCTTCTGTCGCCATCAGCGCAAAGTTTGCCTGCTCTCCTTCAGAGTCTGATCCTGATTCTGATTCAGAATCATCCCATGTTGCCATAAGACCTTTCTTCTTATGAAACTTCTTCTTGGGATTCTCCTTCTGAAGTTTCGGACACTCATTCTTGTAATGTCCAGGCTCATTGCACTCATAGCAGACAGCCTTCTTCTTGTCAGATCTTCTGTCACCAGAAGATTCTCCTCGTTCAAATTTCTTTGAACTTCTGAAGCATCTGAACTTCCTTTGCTTGCTCTTCCAGAGTTGATTTACCCTTCTGGAGATCATGGACAGTTCATCTTCTTCTTCAGATTCTGATTCTTCAGGATCTTCTTCTCTAGCCTGAAAAGCGTTAGTGCATTTTTTAACATTAGATTTTAAAGCAATAGACTTACCTTTCTTCTGAGGTTCATTAGCGTCAAGTTCAATCTCATGACTCCTCAGGGCACTGATCAGCTCTTCCAAAGAAACTTCATTCAGATTCTTCGCAATCTTGAATGCAGTCACCATTGGGCCCCATCTTCTGGGCAAACTTCTGATGATCTTCTTTACATGATCAGCCTTGGTGTAGCCTTTGTCGAGAACTCTCAATCCAGCAGTCAGAGTTTGAAATCTTGAAAACATCTTTTCAATTTCTTCATCATCCTCCATCTTGAAGGCTTCATACTTCTGGATTAGTGCAAGAGCTTTGGTCTCCTTGACTTGAGCATTTCCTTCATGAGTCATCTTCAAGGACTCATATATGTCATGGGCCGTTTCCCTGTTAGATATCTTCTCATACTCAGCATGAGAGATAGCATTCAGCAAAACACTCCTGCATTTGTGATGATTTTTGAAATCTTTCTTTTGATCATCAGTCATTTCGCTTCTCGTGAGCCTTACACCAGTAGCTTTAACAGGATGTTTGTAACCATCCAATAGAAGATCCCATAGATTAGCATCTAGACCAAGAAAGTAACTTTCCAGTTTAACTTTCCAATATTCAAAGTTTTCACCATCGAATATTGGTGGTCTAGTATAACCATTGTTACCATTGTATTGCTCAGCAGAGCCAGATGTAGATGCAGTTGGATTTGATTGAGATTCACCAGCCATCTTTTACTAAAGCGTTTTTCTCTTCCTGAATCTTTTCTAAACACGGTTAAGTGCTTGCACCTTAGAACCGGCGCTCTGATGCCAATTGAAGGATAGAAAAACACTTAGAAAGGGGCGGGGGGGGTTTGAATAAGTGTAGTCTAAAAACTTGAAAGATAAAAATAAATTGCACAGTTATTTTTATCCTGGTTCGTTGTTAACTAAACTACTCCAGTCCACCCCCACGGAGTGATTTACCTCACCTGAGGATTTAATCCACTAATCGCAACAGATTACAATGGTTTTCCACTTAGTCCGCGACTAAGTCTTCTAGAGTATCCTGATCACAACCTGATCACTCCAGGAACAAATGCTTAGACACAAGCTAAGACTTTCTTAGAGTATCCTGACCACCACGTGATCACTCTAATTACAACTGCTTAGACACAAGCTAAGACTTCCTAGAGTATCCTGATCAACACTTGATCACTCTAGTTACTTACAAATTAATGTAATCAATTCTAAGAGTATTACAAATGCTTCTGAAAAGCTATAATCACAACAGTGATATTTCTCTTAACGTTTAAGCTTAATCTCACTAATATATTACAACAACAATGTAGTGAGCTTTGATGAAGATGAAGTTTCTGAGCTTTGAATTTGAACAGAGTTTCAACAAGTTTTTCAGAATTAGTTCTTTCAAAATCGTCAACCTTGCTTCTCATCAGAACTTCATATTTATAGGCGTTTGAGAAGATGACCGTTGGGCGCATTTAATGCTTTGCGTATTCCGTACAGCATTGCATTTAATGTTTCACGCTTTTGTCAACTACCTCGAGCCTTGTTCACGCTGTGTCTACTGACGTTGCCTTTAATAGCTTCCAACGTTCCTTTTGTCAGTCAGCGTAGCCTGCCACTTGTACTTTCTTCTGATCTGATGTTTGTGAATATAATATTTGAATATCATCAGAGTCAAACAGCTTGGTGCAAAGCATCTTCTTGTCTTCTGACCTTGAAGTGCTTCTGAGCGTGATACCATGTGAACTTCAGTGCTTCTGCTTCTGATCTCAAGTTCTTTTGATGCTTCCATAGACCCATGTTCTAATTCTGCCTTGACCATCTTCTGATGTCTTGCCAGACCATGTTCTGATGTTGCATGCTGAACCTTCTGAGACAAAGCTTCTGAGCGCTGATTTGTGCATACTCTTTATATATTTCCTAAAAGGGAAATTGCAATGTATTAGAGTACCACATTATCTCACACAAAATTCATATCCTTGTTATCATCAAAACTAGGAATATTGATCAGAACAAATATTGTTCTAACAGAGATCGGTATAATCAGTACACATGTGCCATTTTTCATTAATTTTTTGACAAGTTCAACATTGGACAGCCAATTCGGCCACAGCTGTTTTCTTTGGGGACAACTTCATCCTTCTTTGGGCCACAGCTTTGCACGTTGGATTAATTGTCAATTGGTGGAAAGCGATCTCCGGGTCGAGACCGGGCATCTCTGTCGCACTCCAAGCGAACAAATCAACGTTCTCTCATAGGCACGCCTTTAGCTATTTTCTGGCCAGGTCGGGCAGGTTGGCTTCAATCTTGACCCCCTTGGTTGGGTCTTCTCTGAATGGTATGTTCTCAAAGTCTCCCTCTGGGATAGGGTGCAGAATGTCCCCAGCTTTATTCGTCGAGGATTTCTTTGCCTCTTTTCTCCCCTCGACTTCTCTGCAAAAACGATTGTCCAGATCGACGGTATCTATCCATGATAGCGGCTTTGGTATCTCGAAACTAACGGGAAATGGTAATTTTGCCTCCAATCGAGGAGCAACTTTGATGGAATTTAGGCCTTTGGAGGATGCTTCGAAACACCTCTGAGTTGCCTCGATGTCTCCATGCAGGGTGCTACTTATCCTTTGGCAGTATATTATTTCATCTGCAGGTGGACAGTGGAAGGAACAATTATTAACTCAACCAAGGTGGGTCGTCCAAAGATACATTCATATATGGATAGACTGTCAATGACCAAGAACTGGACCTTGATGGCCCTAACCATTTCTGCTGCTCCAAATGATACTATCAGCTCTACGAAACCCCAGGGTTTAGTAACAGTGTCGTTGAATCCCTACAAGTCCGATCCTACAAATGGGGTGAGGTGACTCTCGTCTAATTGCATAGTGGAGAACAACCGGGAGTATATGATGTCAACCAAACTTCCCTGATTCACCAAAATGCGCCAGATATTGAAGTTGGCCATCCGGGAGCGGATGAGTGGTGGAGTATTGGCGTTGGGAGCACCATTGGGGAGAACTTCCTTATAAAATGCAATGGGTGCGGAATTTCCTCTGGGGAGGTTAAGCGTAGCAGTCTTGCCCGAGAAGGCCAGTATGAGCTCTTCGAATTTACATTTTACCGACCCCACTGTGACCTTGTTAAATCCTCCTTCTTATATGACCATTGTGGAAGGAAATGATTCCCAAGGGCTATGGGAGGAAAAGAACATGGAATTTGAGGCCCAAACTATTAGGTAGAAATCTTCGGGCCGAATGATACTCATAGCAACCTGTAGCATAACTGTGCCCTCGACAGAGGGTTTTTCTTCTGCCACTGTCTTCGCCTTCAGTGGTGCCTCTTGCTTCTTCGCATATTGCTTGAGGTGCCCCTCCGTGATAAGTATTTCGATCGCGTCTTTCAAATGGAAGCAGTCCTTAGTGTTATGCCCATGGCCTTTGTGGAAACGGCAATACTTCGATTTATCCACATTTGACTGAGCAGGCATTGATTTTGGAAAACGTACCTTGCTTGTCTGGAATACAGCATTAGTGCATTCAGTCAGGATACATTCCTGAGATGCATTCAAAGGAGTATATTCCCATAATTTCCCTGCTTGTCCCTTATAATCTCCGGAGTCTCGGTTCTTGTCTTCATTCTTTTTATTTGTTCCCTTGCGAGAACCCTCTTCCTATCGAGCACTCTTAGTATTTTCCTGATGCTAAGAATCTCGAGCCGCGTGGGCGGCTTCCTTTTCTTTGTATTGGATATACGCTTGTGCTTTGAGGAAGAAAGCGTCCAGAGTGGTGGGTGTTTCTATGCAATATGCGAAGAACCAAGAGGCAGCCCAGGAGGCGAAGACACTGGCAGAAGAAAAACCCTCAGCCGAGGACACCACTGCGCTACAGGTTGCTATGAGAATCACCCGGCCAGAAGATTTCTAACTTCCAAATTGGGCCTCAAATTCCACGTTATTTTCCTCCCACAGCCCTTGGAAATCATTTCCTTCCGCAATGGTCATATCAGGAGGAAGATCTAACAAGGTTATAGTGCGCTCGGTAAAATGTAAATTCGAGGAATTCATACTGGCCTGCTCGGGCAAGACTGCTACGCTCAACCTCCGCATAGGAAATTCCTCACCCATTGCATTTTGTAAAGAAGAGCTCCCCGGTGGTGCTCCCAACGCCTCTATTGCACTACTCATCCGCGCCCGGATGGACAACTTTGATGTCGGGCGCATTTTGGTCGATCAAAGCAGTTTTGTCGACATCATGTACTCCAGTTGTTCTCCACTCTACAATTGGATGAGAGTCACCTCACCTCATATGTAGGATCGGACTTGCAGGGATTCAACAATACTGTTACTAAACCTTGGGGTTTCGTAAAGCTGATAGTAATACAATGAGCTAACTTTAACGAAATGTCGCGGTAAGCAAGAGTCGCCACCGACTTTTACTTTATCCAATTTAGGAAAGGCAAAAAGAACAGAAAAAAACCTTTTTTGAAAGAGATTGAGTTCAGAGGGTAAGTTATACAAAGGGAAGGTTTAAAGCACCCTTTGTATCCATGGTTATCCATGGGCTCTTAATTGCTTGGCTCACTTTGAAATGTTTGAAAATGTTTGTAGTAAATAGAAAAAAGATTTGAGTAAGGACTTTAGCTTGTAAATAAGCGTAACCTTTTTGAAGGTTTTTGAAATAGGGTAAAATTGAATTTAAACCAGAGAAAGCAATTAGAAGCAATTACCCTAAATTTATAAAAAGGTTCTTTTAGCTTTTCAGGGCTATCCATACCATAGGAGGGTAGGAAGTCCTTTTATTGGATGTAAAGGGTCATCGAGGTTATCGTTCGCCATAAGACTGACCCTGCCATAAAGAGGGCATGTAGTCTAAGGGAAGGATAAAATAGTAATTTTAGGCAACCAATGAGGATACCTCAGCAATTGAAAGGGACTATCATCATTATATCGTAGGCAGCCTTGAGGGACAAGATCATAAACCGAAGGCAACATCGAAGGGACTTATGATCTTTTAGGGATGATATTGAACTGAGGGCAACATTCGCTGAGGCATCCTCGTATCCGAGGGACTTGACTATTTTTAACCATAAACAACAAGGCAACAAGGCAACAAGGCAACAAGAGGGGTTACCATTAAAGGTGTGTGAGTACACAATCAGGTGGTTCAATTCAGATATCTTATCTTATAAGGTTTAGTGATTCTAAATTCATTAAAGGCTTGCACTCCCTAGGATTACTAACCACACAGTTAATATTAAGGCAAAACAAATAAAAGGCAGAATTTAAAACCCTACGCTATTACAATAAACACCTGCGGGGAATGGGGAAGCAAAAAAAGAAAAATAAGGGCAAAAATCATGAGAGGCAAACTAAATGCCAATGCCTTAGGCCTTCGTCAAATTCCTGATTAACCCTGAAAAAATCAAGAGCGAAGAAGAGAAATGTTAGTGCATTATAGTTCAATAAATCTTAATTGACTGAAAATCTACAAACCCTAATTGAACAAAATAGTTTTTAATATTTTTAATAATCATTAAAGGTTAAAGTAAAGTCGAGAGTTTATATCAATTAAATAATTATTGGATTAAATCCTAATTAATTAATTGATTAAAAGTATTTATGAAAATAGAATTGAATTTTAAATAAAAAACAATTATTAATAGAATTGTAAAAAAAATCGAACTTTCGATAAAAATAAATAATTATAATTTTATTATAAAAAAATAATTTATTGAGATAAGTAAAAAATAAATAAATTTCTAAAAAGAAGAATTGTAATAAAAGATAAGAAATAAAAAAAAAAAGTGTTTATGTGATTAACAAAAAATAAAACTTAGCCCTGTGATTAGATGTGATGCGCCCCTGGGGTCTATGATGGACTAGCATCTGGTTAAGCATTGGATCTGATCTGGGAATGATCCTAGGGCTAGAATATGAGAGAGTGTATCGTGAACCCTGGAGCCTGTAGTGCATGGGAACCTGCAGAAAAATTCATTGGAAAAAATATACAAGGGCTAGGGATTGAACCCTGGACCCTTGGGTGAACAACCAAGCGCGCTTGCCAAACCAACTGGATCCGTCTGTTTGTTTAACAAATACTCCTAATAAATTATAAAAGAAACCACACGAATAAGAAAATATTGGCGCGCGAATTTTAAATGGGCCAATGGCATGACGACAACGCATCGTCTTCTTCACTAGAACCTACAAACGAAGCTTTTACAGCGCTTCTCATTGATTAGCCATACAAGACTATATCTATTACACCTGTTAATCATGAACACATTCATACGCGCATGAAAATTAAAATTAAAACAATATTTGAGTTCCTCTAGGCCATACGAGTATCATGGTACCTGTATAAATCTCTAATTCGTGTCGAATCAATAAACCCTAGTTCAACACATACGAACCCTTAAATGGAAATCCATGGAAAATGACTATGGAAGTGCAATTAAATGTCCAGAAAGACTCTATGCATCATGGTAAACAATAATATGTATCCAAACAACACCAATGATATATGAATAATGCAAATCGATCCAAATTTGAAATTGACAAACCGTGGCGTATTGTTGATGATCCTGGACGTTTGTCTTGCGAACGACGACTCAGAAAGCTTTGGTAAACTCCTGGGGATCATTTGGGATGGTCATAATGCTTTGAACTGGCCTCTAACCTCAAATTGATTTTGAGATTTCTTTGGTTCTTGAAGACACAAATTAGGGGTCTCTCTGGCTGCAAAAATGTGTCACAGGGGTCTGCATTTGTTATGAATTTATAAGTGAATGGATTAGGGTTATAAAATTTGATCAAATCCCTTTTAATCCTTGATTGCCAATTTAAAAAATTTGATTGAAAATATGATTTCAAAAGCTTCTAAATATGGCCAAATTGATCCAATCTTCTTCCAATTATCCTATGCACGAAATTTGATTGAATATTGGAGTGAATGTAGATTGGATTTGATTCAAATCACTCTATTAAACAATATCTTTGATTTTATTTTGATTTATTTAACTTTAATCATTTTTTAAATGAAATAAAATTCATAAAAAATAAAATAAATCAATTAAGTTCGTGGTATTTGAGGCCTTGGATAACTTGAGAGTGAAGATTGGGCCAAGAAAGATTGGGTCCCTTTGCAAAAAGATTCATTTTGGAGCCTTTTATTTCATATTTTTCTTCTCAAAATTGTCCAACTTTGACAAGGCATATCTCCCGCAATTTTTAATATATGGAAGAGTTTTAGGACTTTTTGGAAACCTCAAGATTTTCTTTTACAAGCCACTTTGGAAACTTGTTTTCATTTGGGGATTTTATCTTGATGATACAAGCTTTGACAAAAAACTGCTTTTGGTTGACTTTCAAAAAGGACCTATAATCTTTTAATCCATATCTCTCAAATGAAGCATCTTTGGACTTGGCTTGTGAGAGACAAATTTGTAGAGAATTCAATTTCCTTCAAAATGAGCTTTGGATGGGAAATTTATGATGTTCCATGTGAAAGTTATGGCTGGTCAGAGTTTAGTTGACTTTAGGTCAAAAAACCCTAATTTAGAAACTTTAGGTTTTGTTGATTTCTGAACTTTCCTTGATGAATCATGATCAATCCTTGATCAAATGATGAATGATACTTCAAAATAAGGTTGTTGACAAAAAAATCAGGAATTTTGACTATACTTTGACCACATTTGACTTTTAGGGTCAAATTAGTCGACTGTTGACTTTCTGAGCAATTGACTGGGCAATCCTTGGAATTGAAGCTTGTACTTTGCCATAGAGATAATTTGAAACATCATAATCCATATGAAATACATTGGAGACTTTGATTCATTGATTTTCTTTAGAGAATTCAAAACCCTAGTTCATTGAGCCATTGTTTAGGAGAGTGTGTCTTTGAGTCTTGAACTTTGGTGTGAGCTTGAAAGAAGCAATGAGATGGGAAAATTTTGGGGTATGACAACTGCCCCTGTTCAGTCTTCTTAAACTTGAGGATATAGAGTGGTTTGTATGTCAGTCGATATCTGAAGGTGGAAGAGGATTGAACACTAGAGTGCCCAGAAATTTGTACCATCGGGGGATGGGCTTAGAGATGCCATCCAGATGTTGGGGATATGAATGATATGGGCTTAAAGATGCCATCTAGCTTGATAAGTTTTGAAAGTCAGAATGAGTCGTTTGTTGGACTATATCTGTATTTGAAGTTTTGAGAAGTAGTTGTTGATTGTTGATCGTGTCATCATCGTTCGTGGTAAATGAGATCTTGGAAGGTCGATCGTGTAGCACCATTCGTAGTAACTGAATTAGATCTCTGAAAGTTTGTCGTGTCAGCACCGTTCGTAGTAACTGAATTAGACTTTGGAAAGATGATCGTGCCTACACCGTTCGTGATGATAGAATTAGATCTTGGAAGGTCGATCGTGTCAGCACCGTTCGTACTAACTGAATTAGATCTTTGAAAGTTTGTCGTGTCAGCACTGTTCGTGATGATAGAATTAGATCCTTGTAGGTCGATCGTGTCAGCACCGTTCGTAGTAACTGAATTAGATCTTGGAAAGATGATCGTGTCTACACCGTTCGTGATGATAGAATTAGATCCTTGTAGGTCGATCATGTCAGCACCGTTCGTAGTAACTGAATTAGATCTTGGAAAGTTGATCGTGTCTACATCGTTCGTGATGATAGAATTAGATCTTTGAGAGTTGACCGTGTCAGTACCGTTCGTAGTAACTGAATTAGATCTTGGAAAATTGATCGTGTCTACACCGTTCGTGATGATAGAATTAGATCCTTGTAGGTCGATCGTGTCAGCACCGTTCGTAGTAACTGAATTAGATCTTAGAAAGTTGATTGTGTCTACACTGTTCGTGATGATAGAATTATATCTTTGAGAGTTGACCGTGTCAGTACCGTTCGTAGTAACTGAATTAGATCTTTGAAGGATGATCGTGTCTACACCGTTCGTGATGATAGAATTAGATCTTTGAATGTTAGTCGTGTTAGCACCATTCGTAGTAACTAAATTAGATCTTTGAAAATTTGGAGATATTGTTTATCTGCTTGTACCTGTATCCTGAAAAAGGTAAAGTTAGCCTTTATGCAATGTCATGATGCATGTACCTGTATCCTGAGAAACTTGCATGTTATGTATGAATTTATTATGAGGTAATGTATGCAATGTATGAATATGTTTATGATATATGATGTATGAATTTGATTTATCCTGTTTTGATTGAGAAAATAAATCTCTATGCCATTGTGATTTTGTTGTCTGATTTTGTTTTGAAGATGCTCAGCTGGAGATTTGTGATTTCTGCTTGGGGATGAGAGCCATTTGAATGATTGATCTTGATGTACCCTGACTGGGGATAAGAGAGATGAATAACCCTGTTTGGAGAAGAGAATAGTATCGGGGAACCGGCAGTGTCAAAGATGTAAACTCAGTTGAGGAACTAAGCCTTTGTTGGGACGAGAAAATTTGAAGATATCTTCTTAATGATTACTCTGTGGGGATATGATCCTATGAAACCGGCTTTGCGGGAAGGCATGGATGTCTTGAACGTTGCCCCTAGTATTATATTAACTGTCATTCCTGGACTTGTATTGAATGGGACACACCAATGAGTGTTGGTTGAAGTGTCAAACAGGCTTTGCACAGCTTTGCCCCTGCTAGTAGGGACTTTGGAGAGATTCTCCTTGTGAGGACCTTTGAATATATACTATGGGTGATTCCCCTAGTACTCATAAACTTAGGGTGATGCCCCTGACTGATCGGGAATTAGCTTCAGACCCACTTGGGTGCATGCCCCTGATTGTTTGGCATTCTTGAAAGAATCTCGGAATCTTGACTTGGTTGCCCCCAGATCAATTGGCATTTTTGAGAGATTCTCGGAATCTTGACATGATTTCCCCGTATTGGCTGGATAGACTGCGTCATGCTCCTTGTATACGTTGACTTCTAATTGAGTCAAGTGTAAAAGTTATTGTTACTGAAGTGGTTTCGTCTGTCGGGATGACTTTTCGTCATTAGTCCTATCCTGTGCAAATTCTTCCTAATGCTAACATTTGAAATTATGTAGCAAAATATGTTTAATAATGAATTCATGAGATGCAATGCATATGTCTGTCTTGTTTTTTGGAAAACATTAAAGCGGGAGATGTAAATGCATGATGTTTATAAAAACGTGATGTTTGCAAAAACGAAATATCAACTTAGCATTTGTGGTAAACCTTAAGGAGTCAGGATACCCTTTTGGTGACAGTATGCTTTCGAACTAATCATGCTTCAGTTAGGACTTTCAAGGGTTGTAACGTGCCTTGGTTCACGATTTAAGAAACAAAGGATAACGACTCAAAAATTTATTTATTCCCACCCCAATCTTCGTGATGTTCTTCGACCCTATGCTCAATTAACTCTGCGTTTAGGCCTTAGCAAAGATTGAAGTTGTAACTTTGATATTTGATGATGGTTAAAGGAGGTTTATTTGGACAGGCAGTCATCCCTTTTTTTTTTTTGTAATACCTTCTTTTTGTAATATCTTCTTTTGTCGAGGATTTTTAACAACCTCTTTTTGACCTTGATTTTGTTATCCCTAACTTTTGCCTGAACTGTTTATTTTGAGATTACAGTCAGCGGGATGTTTTGATTTTTGATAAGTCTCCTTCATAGGTTTTGACTTAACATTTTTATCCCCTTTTCTTTTTTATGGATATTGAATGCCTGACATAATGGTTGTAGGAACCCCTCATTATTTGTGTAAACAACGGCTAGTATAATTGAGCTAACTGAGTAGCTACCCTGCTGTAGCAACCTGCTTAAAAATTTACGTTCAAACGAGAGTCGCCACCCACTTTATGTAGGCAAGTGAGAAATCCTTAAAAACAAGAGATTTTGGGTAAGTAGGTTAGTTAGGCAAAGGGAAGGTGTTAGGCACCCTTTGCCTCCCTTGTACTCAAGGGGACCCATTTAGCCTTTAGGTTTCTTTAAAAAAGGTTTTTATAATTGTCGACTAATAGATTTTTAAAAAAGGTAGACCTTTGGCCAAAGGGCAAAACCTTAAAGGTTTTGATAGAGCCATTGTCAGATCGAGACAACAATGACTATAGGCCATAAACCATGTATGGCAAAGAGGGCAAAACCTCAATGGTTTTGATAAGGCCATTAAAAGGCAAAACCTCAAATGTTTTCATAAGGTCATTGTTAGATCGAGACGACAATGACCATGGCTAAACCAAAATACGTGTATAGTATATAAAAATACGGCCTCATTGCATCATTGGCCAAAACCTTTAAAAGATAAAAAAACATTAAAATTCAATAGAAACCTCAAATGTTCATCATTGGCCAAAACAAAGATTTTTAAAAGGGGGGCCTCATATTAAATCATTGGCCAAAAGTTAAAAAAAAAGTTTTAAGAAAGGGAGGCCTCATAGATTAATCATCGGCAAAAAATGTTTGAGTTTGTGATTGAGTTTGAATGATTTGAAATCGTGTTTGAGTGGTTTAAAAATTACGTTCGAAAGGAGAAAGGATTTGTCGGCTCTTGTTAGTTAATCGACAATGGCGGATTAGGGATGTTCAAGACAAACCCTCAAAGGGAGAAAAGAAAAATCGTAGAAGACAAGTACGTGAAATTGGAAACCCCCCTAAATAGGATTGTCAAAGGTCCTATTTATAATGTTAGAAATTAGGTTAAAAATCCCAAAAGGGAAATAACCCAATAAAAAAAGCCCAAAAAACTATCTTGGTCATCAAGATTACGAACCTGGACATAATTGTGTCCAGGTACAAAGGGTTTAAGAAAAAAGCCAAAAAAATAACCAAAGTGCACCAAGCAAGATTCGAACCTGTAACCTTTTGTTTGCCAGCCTTGCTTCCTTACCAATTGTGCTATCTTATTTATTTGAAATAAAAAGCCAATTGAAAATGTATGAAGCATAGGCAAATATTTTCTATTTATTAAAACATAAATAGTTTAAGAGTAAACTATTATTATAAAATCCAAAATATTGTAAATAAACCAGGAAATTTTATAAAACCCAAGTTTAAAAATAATTTTGAATTTTGAAATTGGGCCTTATATTTTATGAATAATAAGCCCAATTAAATACACCCCTTTATTTAATGTATACCCCCATCTTTAATTGAAAAAAAGGTTTATAAAAGAATGGGTTTAACAATAGAGATGTTAAACCCCATGACCCTTATTTTAATACCCTTGATGACGTAAATTTGATTGGGCAAATTTTGGGGTATGACAGCTGCCCCTATTCAATCTTCTTAAACCCGAAGAGTCAGATAAGCACGTCTGCCTATCGTGATCTAAAGGTAGAAGATGATTGAACATTGAAATGCCCTAAAATTTGCACGCGCTTGGGAACAAATTCCGTGGGAGATGGACTTAAAGATGCCATCCAAGGTAAATACCCTTTCTTTTAGAATGTGAAGCATATGCTCTTTTTTTTGGAAGGAACCACATGTTTTGGTTGTAGCATGGCCTGAAAAGGCAACCTTAATTTTATGCAATGTCATGATGCATGTGATGTATGATGCAGTGAGCTTCTCAAAATAAATGAGGGCTATGTATGAATATTCATTATGTATGAATGAGGTATGCAATTGAATGATGCATGACTGTTAGTTATGTTAGTTGAAGTATGTTAGTAACTTTGGAAAAGAAAAATACAACCCTTGCTTGTTATTGATGAAGTTTTGGAGAAGATCACTGCCGAGGGACTAACGTGATAAACTCAATTGAGGAACCTTTTGTAAAATCTTGTTGTAAAACCCTTTGTAAAACCCTTTGTATTTTCGAAGAAGATCATTGCCGAGGGACTAACGTGATAAACCCGATTGAAGAACCCTTTGTAAAAACCCTTTGTAATTTGTGAAACCCCACTTACTATAGTTCTAGTAAGTTCTCGTAGTTTGTGTAACCCAAAAAAGATCACTTGCTATAGTTCTAGCAAGTTCACCTGCACCAATAGGATCACTTGTCCTGGTTCGGAAAAATTTACCTGCACCAATAGGAACCCTTGCCCTGGTTCGGACAAGTTCACCTGCACCAATAGGAGTCACTTGCCCTGGTTCAGACAAGTTTACCTGCACTAATAGGATCCCTTGCCCTAGTACGAACAAGTTCACCTGCACCAATAGGAGTCAGTTGCCCTGGTTCGGAAAAATTTACCTGCACCAATAGGATCCCTTGCCCTGGTTCGGACAAGTTCACCTGCACTAATAGGTGTCACTTGCCCTGGTTCGGACAAGTTTACCTGCACCAATAGGATCCCTCGCCCGGGTTCGGACAAGTTCACCTGCACCAATAGGATCCCTTGCACTGGTTCGGCCAAGTTCACCTGCACCAATAGGAGTTATTTTCTATAGTTCTAGCAAACTTACCTACACCAATAGGAGTCACTTGCCCTGGTTCGGACAAGCTCACCTGCACCAACAGGAATTATTTGCTATAGTTCTATCAAACTTACCTTCACCTATAGGAGTCACTTGCCCTGCTTCGGACAAGCTTACTCGCACCAATAGGAATTATTTGCTATAGTTCTAGCAAACTTACCTTCCCCAATAGGAGTCACTTTCCTTGCTTCGGACAAGCTTCCCTGCACCAATAGGAATTATTTGCTATAGTTCTAGCAAACTTACCTACACCAATAGGGATCACTTGCCCTGGTTCGGACAAGCTTACCTGCACCAATTCTTTGCTATATGTCATACCCCAAAATTTGTCCATCATACTTAATCATATTTCAGTCCATTTGACTTTTCAAATGCTCAAAGATATACAAGAAGGAAGCATGCAGCCTCTCTCCTAAACGACAACCCTCAAACTAGGGCTTTGATCTTCTCAAAGTAAAATCAGTTTCTGATACCTCAAGTGGATCCCATGGTCTCTCATATGCTTAGATAATCCTCACATCAAGTTTCAAGCTCTGGTACATAAGATTGCTCAGTCTACAGTTCAAATGATCAATAATCGACTAGTTGACCTAAAAGTCAATTGTGGTCAAAGTTCAGTCAAAACTCCTGATTTTTGGTCAAAATCCTCATTTTGAAGTATAACTCATCATTTGATCAAGTATTGATCATGATTCATCAAGAAAAGCTCCAAAATTATCAAAAACCTAAGTTTCTAAATTGGGGTTTTTAAGGAGAAAGTCAACCCAACTTTGACCAGCCATAACTTTCACATGGAACATCAGAAATTTCCCATACAAAGCTCATCTTGAAGGAAATTGGATTCTCTACAAATTTATCTCTCACAAGCCATGCCTAAAAATGCTTCATTTGAGAGATATGAGCTAATACATTACAGGTCCTTCTAGAAGATCGCAGAAAACCAGTTTTTTGTCAGGAGGAATATCATCAAGATAAAATCTCTAAATGAAAAATTTGTTCCAAAGTGGCTTGTAGAAGACATCTTGGGCTTTCCAAAAAGTCCTAGAACATATCCATACCATAAAAAATGAGAGAGTTATAGCTTGCACAAGTTGGGCAATTTTGAGAAAATGCATGTAGTGCAAAGTGAAAATTTTTGATTTTTTCAACCCATGGGCCAAAGTTTTGGGCTTTAAATATGTTCATGAAGTATATAAAATCCCACCACACCATATTTTTATTTTTAGCATTATTTATTTATTTTATTTTGAATTATATTCCTTTTAATTCAAAATTCAATGAAGAAATACTGATAAATATAAAAGATATGGTCTTGATAAATTTCTCCATCAAATATTATGCAAATATTGACCTATAAATCATGAAAGATTGATTGAGAAATATTGAACCAAATTTAAAGCCAAAATAGAAAGTTCCATGTAAATTTTCAATCAAAGATTTAAGCTCCAAATCACTTGATTCTTTCTATTATAATTGACCTAATCTGGTGCCCTATATAAATACAACCACTTCAGACCACTAGGGGACGAAAAAAGAGGAGAGCAAGCTAGGGTTCCAAGAGTACAAAATTCTCAAGGACAAGGCAAATTCGTGGACCCCCTCTCAGCAAGTTTGTAAACATTTTACTCGTTCCTTTAAATCTCCTGAGGTAATAAAAAGATGATTTGAGTCAAAGGATATGCTCGAATACATCTAAAACGCATGCACCATCTTCAACATGATCATTCATGCTTTTGATTTTCATATATCATGTTCTAACGTATTTCAATTCAAACTAACTGTGTGCATGAGTTTATAATGGTCTCTGGGAACGATTAGAATCATGGGAATGAAGCTTGGAGGCATGGAACGCGAGACACCATGGCTAGGGCACACATGAAGGTCGCGTTCATTTTCGGGCATGCAGACCTTTTTAGACAAAACCGATTTCACCATTGAACTCGCAAGCCTTTGTTTGATGGATCTGGGTGCTTTTGGATATTAATTAACGTGAATTATTTGAGTTTGTAGAAATTACTACAAAATATTCGTAGCAGAAATCGCAGGAGGTTAGAAGCAAAACCGTAGCGGATTTTTTGAAGAAGACAATTGAATAGTGCTTCAGATCATGATTGCACGCGTGTCGCATCCGTAATCGTCAGTCAGCAGTCTGTACCCTCTCTCTCTCGTTCCAATTGGTGGGTCAAAGTCCACCTGCTTTGTGATTGGCCATCCCAGGAACGTGTGGGTCCAATTTTTTGACTTGTCCCATTAACTGTTTGTTTTTTATATATTTCCTTTGAGTTGATTGTTTGACAGAAAAGCATATGCCGATCCAATGGCCAAGAAGAAGGAATATGCACAGACTACAAAGGCGTGGGTTCGAGTCCCACCTCACGCATGTTATTCTTCATATTTTTGCTTCAATAGATCCAATGCAGCGCCCACATGCAAGATAACGATGCACCTGCAATCCTCACCATCAGATCTTCAGCAAATCCAGATCTAGCGCTTATGAAGACGAAGGACTACCATGCACCCTCAACGGAGCATCACACAAAATCCCAGCTAAGTCTTATTTTTATTTTTAAATTTAATTACCTAATTTCTTTTTAGTTATTTATTTCTTTTCTTTTTTCTTATTAATGTTTTTTTCTAAAATTTATATTAACTAAGTAATATTTTATTTTAATCATTAATATTTAATCGAAAATCCGATTTTTCTTATAATATTAAACATAATGATTATTTTTTTTTAGTTTTTTATTTCGGGGCAACAATTTAGTTGCGGGCTAATTAAGATTATTCTTATGCCTTAAACCCTGATTTTATCCTGATAACTAATCATTGTCATTGGTAGGTGTTGTCCATTAACCTTAGTCTAGATTTTTATCCGTTCCTTCTATTAACCATAGTTAATTTCTGTCCCTTTTGGGGTTTGCCTTATACCTTGCCATTTTTTGCCTAAATTATTACTGTTTTAATTTTTAATCTGCCACATTATAATTGTCGAGATCACTCATACACTAAAATCTCTTCTCTTCTTTGCGCAAATTTTCAGGGTTATCTCAAGTTCTTCGGCCACGCGCGTTCAAGTCAATAAGCTAAGTTTCTAATCCTTTTCTTGTTTAAATATCATTTTATTTTATTTTTGCCTTATGACCTAAATTAGGATTGGCTTCAACCTTCAATGAATTACTCTTCCACTCACCCTTATTATTTTCCTATTAATTTTCAGAATTGTTCGAGGGTTCGAGGAAGATCAAGGCATTCAAGAATTTTTGCTAATTATTGTTCTCTCTTATTTTCTGCCTTATTTCCCCCATCCCCGCAGGTGTTTATTGTAATAGTGTAGGAAATTTTATTTCTGCCTTTATTTTATTTTAATTGCGTGGTTAGTAATTTAGGGAGTGATAACCATGAATTGAACATAGATCACCTAATTAAAAGATAAATATCATCGAAGTTAACCACGTGATTGTTGCACCCACACACCTTTAGGGTAATCCCTCTTGTTGCCTTTGTTGTCTGTTGCCTTATATTGTTGCCTTGTTGCCTCTAAGTATACTAAATAGTCAAGTCCCTCGATTCCGAGGATACCTAAAGCAATGTCGCCTGTTGCCTTCAAAGTTATTGAAACTCCCTCGAAGTTGCCTCGGTAAAACATGATGATTGTCCCAATTCCTAAGGTATCCTCGCATGATGCCTAAAAAGATTAATGACTATTTTATCCTTCCCTCAGACTACCTTCCCTCTTTATGGCAAGGGACAGTCTTATGGCCAGCGATATTTCGATGACCCTTCAATATCCAATTGAAAGACTTTCTGCCCTCTTATGGTATGGATAGATCCTTTCGCCTGAAAAGCTAAAAGAACCTTTTTTAAAACTTAGGGTAGTTGCTACTAATTGCTTGCTCTAAAAATCAAATTACTTTTCTCACCTCTCTTTTCAAATACTTTCAAAAAGACTACGCTTATTTACCAGCTAAAGTTCTTATTCGAATTTCTATTCACACCCTTTTTTCAAACAATTCAAACAAAGTGAGCTAAGCAATTAAGGGCCCATGGATAACCATGGATACAAAGGGTGCCTTACACCTTCCCTTTGTATAACTTACCCCCCGAACTCAAAATCTTTTTCAAAGGTCTTTCCTGTTCTTTTAGCCTTTCCTAATTGGATAAAATAAAAGTCGGTGGCGACTCTTGCTTACCGCAACATTTCGATTAAAGTCAGTTCACCGTATTACAGAACTGACGACTCTGCTGGGGAATGCTTTCGATTAAAAGAGGGGTTACCTTAGAGTTTAGGATTCACTTTAATTGTTTGATTTGTCTGCTTTATATTTCAAAGGCTGTTTTGGGTATTTACTTGTGTGAAAGATCCTAATCGGATCTGAGAACCTTAGGTAAATGGCATGAGACCAAGGAGACTGCACAGCGTATACTGATGTGGTTGATATGGTGGCCATCGTTAGTGTGACACATTTGTTTGTCCTGGTGTTCCTTGGGATCCGACTTGAGGAAACACTTTGCTGCTACGTGGTGTCATTAAGCACTAATTCGCCCCTAGAACCCTAGTTGAACTTGATTTTGGCCTATTAGAAAGTAGCGAGATGGTTGGCTTTGGTTCCGACTGAAGTTGGTTGATACTCGAAGCTACACTCATATGGACTGGACTTTCAGGACCTTCTCGGTCGGTGATTCGATTACCGAACTGAGATAAGCGCCTTCGAGAAAGGTCGATGATATGAGCTCCCTAGAACCCGGTCTTTATATAGGACAGGTTGAACCTACCTAACTTCAGCGGGGAGGGTACTTACCTACAAACTTCATGCAAGCCTTTAAACCTAAGGGACACTTGTGTGACTTGTCTGTGCTTGCTACTAACCCTTTGGTTTTCTTGCAGGATTTTTCTTGTGGGACTCACTCGTCCTTACTATCTTACGCTTTGCCTGATGCCTTGCATTCGCTTAACATCATGACATCATGACATCATAACCATAACATGATTTAACTAAACCTTTCAAGGATCTTAGGGATTTAGGGCACACAATTTTAGGTGCTCTTATCAAGGACTGAACTCTTATCAAGGGGGCAAGAGGAATTACTTTCCTCTCGCCACATACCTTCCAATTCAGAGACTCAGTACCTATCAAGGGGCAAGCGGATTTATTTTCCTCTAGCCATATACTTTCAAATTCAGAGGTATCCTGAATCAGAGGCGATGACCCACTCGATATGGTGAGCTTGATTCTCAAAGAAGGACGTGCAAAGACGACAGTCAGAGTTCTTCAGACGAAGCTGGGATTGATTTAATGTCTAAATATTGCAAACTAAATTTCCTAAAGATCCTTGAAAATATTGCATTTGCATTCATAACTGTCATACCCCAAAATTTGCCCGCCTTAAGTCTAACATTTAAATTATTTTTAACTTTGGTTTTAAAAATTTTTGTTCAACTTTTAATAACATTTTAACAGTAATTTTTATGTAACAGTTACTTTAAATTATTTGTGTAGCCTAGGTAATTAAATTTTGCTTGACACTTTATATGTTTTATAGTGCAATTTTATTTTTATTTTAGTTTCAAAATTAGGATGTTAGACTTTTGTATTTTAGATTTATTATTAAATTACTAAGATTATAATTTTTATATTATTAATACTAACTAGTAATGTTTGGATTTATTTATTTTCATTTTTAGAATAGTCATACTATACTTAGGTTTTATTTTTTCAATTAGTGTGTTACTATTATTATAGGAAACTAGACGTTTGCCCGTGCGATGCACGGATATATTTTATGGAATTATTATTAATAAATAAAAATGTTTAAAAAATAGTTTGAAATATTGTGATATTATATTAATTTTGTTTCTTAAGAAAAAAATTAACAACAATTTAGTAATGTGTATTAAAAGAAAAATTTCAATATAATTAAAAAAGATTAAAAAAATCAAAGAGTATAAATTGGTATAGATAAAAAAATTATATGTACTAATTTACTTTTTTGCAATTAACAAATTAAATATTGTCATTATAATTATAAAATTAAAAACGTATTTTTGGAGTTTCTAAAATGAAATAATAAAAATATTTATGAGCAAAAAAAATTTAATTTAATTTTAATTGTTAAATATTATTGTTTAAACAAATAAGTTGATTCCTATTTATTTATTTAACTAAATATATTTTGAATTTCAAATAATTTATTTAGAGACAAAATAAGATATTTAATAATTTTAAGTAATATATAATTGATAAAAAAAATAAAAATATTGCACATATTATAAATTGGTATAGATACAAAAATTATATGTACTAATTTACTTTTTTGCAATTAACAAATTAAATATTGTCATTATAATTATAAAATTAAAAACGTATGTTTGGAGTTTCTAAAATGAAATAATAAAATATTTATGAGCAAAAAAAATTTAATTTAATTTTAATTGTTAAATATTATTGTTTAAACAAATAATTTTATTCCTATTTATTTAATTAAGTAAATATATTTTGAATTTCAAATAATTTATTTAGAGATAAAATAAGATATTAAATAATTTTAAGTAATATATAATTGATAAAGATAATTGCATTATTAAGAGGAAGATAATTTATAATTTGTTTCACCTTTCATATGATGGAGATGGGGGAGATACATAGATTTAAAAAGAAAGTAGGGAGTTATAGCTTTCCACTAATGAGTTGTTATAGAAAAGTTTATTGATTTATTTTAATTTTACTTTAAATTATTAATTCCCCACTAAAAAAGAAAGTAGGGAGTTATAGCTTTCCACAAAAAAAAAACTAATTATTATAAAACTGATTTAATAACTTCACAAATTAAATTTAAAATATTAAAGAAGAGCCAATTTTAGAAAAATATAAACTTTTTACTATTTCACATCATCATACTTTAAATTATTAATTAATTCCCCAAAGTTATTACCCCTACACCTCCCCAAATCTTTTTACTAATCAATTAATAATTAAATTAAAAATAAAATGTCTTCAAAAATTAAATTTATAAAATTAAACATGACAAAAAAAATTAGCAAACAATCATAAATTATTAAATGAAGAAACTAAGAATAAAAAAACAAACATTATAAGAGTATAATTTTGTATAAAATTGTAAAATTTGCGAAAGAAAATAAAAATCATAAGTAGAAGAATGGTTACTCATAGCAATATTAATAATATTTTATCAATAATTCTTTCTTTTATAATTTTTGTAAAATTTATTAATAAATTAATAAAAATGAGCAGTTGAGTTTTAATATAAAATGAGTTAGTGGTGACAATAGTTATTAGGGAGGGAATAGGCTATATGAAATGAAAAGAAAAAATATGAATAATAAGCATAGTGAAAAAATAAAGTTAAGGAATACTCAATTAATCTTTTAACCAAACCTCTATTTTGTTTGTCAACAAAATATATTTTTTGATGAATCAAAGTTTAAACTTACAAAAATTAATATAACAAAATTCAAAGTTTAATCCAACAAAAATCAATATAACAAAAAATTAGTAGACAATAATAAATTAAAAAAAAAAGAATCGAATAGATATATGAATAATAAACATAATGAAAAAATAATTTAAGAAATCATCACATATGATAATAAATAATTTAATTAATCTTTTAACCAAACCTCTATTACAACACATCCAAATTGTTTGTCAACAAAATACATTTTTTGATGATTCAAAGTTTAAACCTGCAAAAATCAATATAACAAAAAAATTAGCAAACAATAATAAATTAAAAAATAAAGAAGAGAAAAATTGTAAAACAACTTTATAAGAGTATAATTTAATATGATAAAAAGATTGTAAAGATTGTGAAAGAATAGAAAAAACATAAGAAGGATGAAGGAGAAAACAAACTTCTAAAAGTGAAAAAAAAAATAAGAAAAGAAAGAATAGATGCAGAATGAAACATGAGAACACATGTGAGTTTACATGGGAGTTTAGGTAGAGCAAAATGTGATAGAACAACATTTTAAAACATTGTATGAGAACACATGAGAGTTTAGGTATAGCAAAATGTAAGATCAACATTTTAAAACATTGTATAAGGTAGTTTTATTATTTGTTAGTGGGGTAGTGGCTTTAGTTAATTTGGAAACATGGAGTTAGTCAACTAATATTATATAAGAGAAAGTGGGTTATGAGTATCATAGTGAGGGAAAATATTTATCTTGTGGGGAAGTGGTTGAAAAGAATGAGTAAATAAATAGAGTTTTTAATTTTGGTAGAAGAAGTTAGTATAAGATTACAATTTAGTATGGTTTTATTTTTAATTTTAATTAGAATTTACTTAATTAATTAGAAATGAGTTTAGTGGGGTTAAAAGAAGTTTTAATATTATCGTGGAAGTTATCAAATTTATGTTATTATTTTATTTGATTAATTAATTAATTGTTATGTTATAAATTTTAATTTTTTTATTTAATTAATTTTATGTGCAAGAAATTTTTATAAACGTGGTAGTTATCATTATTTTTTTAATATTTTAAGTTTATTAAGTAATTAAAAAAATGGAAGAGTGGGGTTATTTTTTCAATTTTTTATTTAATTAATTAACTAAATGAAATATGAGGTTGAAGTTTTTTTTATATTTATTTAATCAATTAATCAAAAAAGAGTTATAATGTGAGTTTTTTATTGATTTATTATATATTTAATTAATTAATAATTTATTATAGATTTTGGTGGGAAATTTTGGTGGGAAGAACTTCTAGGATTATAATTTAGTATGATTAGAGTTTAGATATTTCAATTTATTTTTAATAGCCATGATATTTCAATTTATTAGAGCATTTAAGAAAAATAAGAATGTCCAAGGAGTATTTTCTTTCACAAATTTGTTTCCGTACATGTCCTTATCCTAAACCAGAAAGAATCAACACCAAAATTGAACAAAATATCAACCTTCTAAAAAACATCTCAATCAAGCATTAAACATAATCAATCAAATTCAATTCTTGAAACCTAAAAAACTCCATATATAAACCCAACCAGAGTTTCACCAGGGGGTTTTTGGCTAGCCTCCGAGAATGAAACAAAGTTCATGAAAATTCAAGAGAATGACCAATCCGTTTTCTGAGTTATAGCCTGATTCAGGTCAAATAAATGATGCCAATCGCTTCCTTAACGATGATTGATCGAAACTGAATCATGAGCTTCAAAATTTTTTGGATCGAGTTCCATCATGGAGGCATCATAGATCGATTTTGGATGCAGATTCATGTTTATAACTATGTTTACGACCTCTCTATGCCATTTGATTGAAGTTTTATTGCAAGTTTCGAAAAACACCATAACTAGGTTTCCGAACTCTCAAATTGGGGCTTCACCATTGGAGACCAAATTAACTGAAATTAATGGTGTTTTTGCACTCAGGGGAAGATTTATAATCGAACCATGATTTTATTTTTAGTTTATATGTTGTATTTGGTAAGATGGATAATTGCAGGCCTATGGCTACATGCCAAAACCGTAGGCAAAAGGTCTCAAAAATGTTGCAGAAAAACAAGCGACGAAGAAGAAGGATACAATACTTGGCGCGTTTTGTTTGATTCTGGATTCGTATTAAATTCGGTATAACATGTTTGCATGGTGTTACACTAACAGCAAAAGCTGATGGCGCGTTTGGCAGGAGGAATTTGACTCAGGCAAGACATTCCAAGTTCGATCCCCGTTGGGGATGTTTTTTTGGTTTTATCAATTATCAAGGTATTGCGTTCAGGTTTTGTATGCGCGTCCCCATGTCCATGTCGTGCACCCTCAGCATCTAGCCGTTGGATCTCCAGCGAGTAAGATCTCACGCACCTGGCTTGAAGGTCCACCATACTCACTCATCAAGGCATCACACAGGATTCGGCCCAGGTTTTCTTTCTATATATTTATTTATTATATTGTTTAAATATTTATATTAATTAACAATTAATTGTACTTGATTTAGCCAATTTATTTAAATTAGGATTAACACATAAATTAGGGATTAGGGTTTAAAATTACTTAGGATTTTTCCTGAGTCTTTCGATTATTCGATTTAATCTATTTAATCATATAAATCACAAAAACCCTAGATTTAGGTTACCCATGCATTAGGGTTTGCCCCAATCCCATTTGGGCAAAAATTTCAATTGATTCTTGATTAATTTTAAATTTTCTCCTCGAACCGACTATACCTATTAGTCGCATTAGGCGAGAACTAATTTTGATCATTTCAATTTATTTTTTAATTTAATTTAATTAATTCTGATTTAATTCTCTCCTCGACCCGACTAAAGCTATTAGTCGCATTTGACGAGAGATAAAAAATACATAAAATTTAAAATACATTTTAATTTGCTGCCCGCGACGATCAATCTATCGATCTGAGTAACCAGCAATGCCCATAATCCGTTAGCTATACTGACCAAATCTATTGGTCATCGCATCTAACGGTGCCATATCAAATCAGGGTTGTACGCACAAAACCTAAAACACACTAAACCACAACACTACGGATTTTCATCCTTTTCAATCAGGCAATTCAAAATGCCTTTCAAATCACAACTTCCAAAACTACGACAGGTCATTCAAAAAGCCTTCAAACACTTTCATAATCAATTCAAAGGCGTACAACCCTGTGCCCAAACTACGTTGACTCTGATTCTCCCTAAGGAGATACGTAGGCACTTGGATAACCAAGGCGAGTCCCCTTCCTCAAAATTTCAATTCATCTTTAAAATCTCAATTTTTACCCTTTTCAATTCATTAGCTATAAACCTCACAATTATTGCCATAAACCTTTGCTTTACAATGTAGCCTTTAGGAAAGGGTTGAGGGTTCCTAATACCTTCCCTCAACCTGATTATAATAACTTACCCTGAATCTCGTATCTGTGTAGGGTTTCCTATTTGCCCTTCAAAATAGGTGGCGACTCTAAACCTTTCAATTTTAGGGCAGGTTGCTACAATAACATCGCATAACAGGTTTCTTACAATAGATCTCTCATCCGACCTTGCTGTTTATTTCAGCAAGAAGATGGATCTCGAACAATCAGTCAAAAATCTCCAAACTCAGAATACTGAATTCCAAGCTTTGATTCTTGACTGGGCCAAGGGGCAAGAAGAATTGAAGGCACTTCTGATCAAGGAGGAAGGAAATCAACATAAGCGTCAAGGTGGTCAAGATAATCAGAGACCTAAGCCCAAGCGATCATTTACTCCATTACATATACCGCTGTCTCAAACTCTCCAACAACTGCTCAATCAGAACTTGAAAACTCTATCACCTCCATATTCATTTCCTGCTAATCCTGTTCCTGGGTACAAGTATCATGCGAGATGTGCCTATCATTCGAATAATCCTGGTCACGATACAGAGGATTGTGGACCGTTGAAGCATAAGATCCAAGATTTAATCGACGACAAGATCATTGACTTCAACTCACCTAAGGAACCCCATATGGCTAATGATGTGTACAATCGGAAAGGTCGCAATGAACACAACCAATCTATGGGGACAATTCTTATCTCTACACCAGTGCCACAACAAAGACACAAGTCAGATGCACCTAAGCGTCAATTCACCAAAATCAATATGTCTTCGGCTCAAGCATTACAACATCTATTGAAGATCAGACTGATTACTCTGAAGGATGCTCCTAAGAATTTTAACACCTCCACTCCTGGCTATAAACTCAATGCGAGGTGCGCGTATCATTCCAACATTCCTGGACATTACACAAACAATTGTTGGACATTGGAGAATAAGATTCAAGATCTGATCGATGACGGAGAGGTCAAATTCAACCATCCAAAAACTCCTGTAGTGATCACTGCTCCTATGCCTAGTTATGACAAGACTGACTGACGTCTAGAAGGACGAACTTTTAGATCATTAGATTTACTTTTATTTGCAAATTTTCTTTTCTGTTTGTTTAAACATTCGACTTATGATAGACAGTATCTGTTTTAATAATCAACATCAGTGCATTGCATATGTTTGTCTTGAATAATTTACTTCGCTGTCACTCATTTTAAATTGTGTCTTTACCTTGCATATGTTCTATGATACTCAACTCCTGCTAAAGTTATATACCTTTTGAGGGAGGATGACGAAAATGATACCGCAACCTCATACAGTATCCTTTTGAACAGACTATGCTGACGATGTACAGGCATTGTTTCAATTCCTAAACAGTGGAGATATAAGGATGTTAATCCCTCGTCAACCCCTTTTGAGCCTAAGTTGTAGGATTTTTTCTTTCACGTACAAATTAAAACCCTTGATCGTAACCTGGGGCAGGGTAGTTCTCAGTTAATTCGGCTGTGCATTCTATTTTAAGAGAATCATTCAGTACACCTTTCAACAAAGGTTTCAATCACAAGCGTTCATCTGCATACATGAAAGAAGTGTTGGAGATGTCAATCAAAAGCCAACGATGGTTTATCAATCATTAAGCAAGGCAGTCAATATCTTTCAAAAAAAAAAGAAAAAACATATATACAAAGAAAATCCTGCTAAGTAAAAAATCAAAAAGAAGACTTAGGCAAAAATCAAGGCATCCCGTTGACTGTAAGCTCAAAATAGACAGTTCAGGCAAAAGTTAGGGATATCAAAAAGATGAAAAGAAAATAAGTCAATAAATTCCTGAACAACACAATGTTGTGACTACCAAAAGGAAGAAGTGACTGCCATCTCAAAAGTTCTCTTTGTTTATGAACCATCGTCATTATCAAAGGTGCAAATCCAAGAGTCTCTTGGAACCTGAATGCATAAGTTGAATTAACTGAGCTTAGGACTAAAGATCATCACGAAGAGGGGTGGGTACAAATAAACTTTGAGCCTTTATCCTTTGTTTCTTAAATCGTGAACCAAGCCACGTTACAACCCTTGAAAGTCCTAATTGAAGCATGGTTAGTTCGAAAGCATACTGTCACCAAAAAGGTATCCTAACTCCTTAAGGTTTACTAAAATGCTGAGTCGATATTTCGCTTCTACAAAAATAGCATGTTTTTACAAATATCACGCTTTTACATCTCTTGTTTTAATGTTTTTTCAAAAACCCAAGACAAACGTATGCATTGCATCTCATAAATTCATTATTAAAACAAATTCTGCTACATAATTTCAAACGCTAGCAATAGAAAGAATTTTCACAGGGTACAACTAATGACTGAAAGTTATCCCGACAGACAAGATTACTCCGAGAAGCAATGTCTCCTACGTATACAAGGGGCATGACGCGCTTTGCCCAATCAATCTGGGGAAATCAAGTCAAGATTAGAAGAATCTCTCAAATGCTAAAAAGTCAAAGGCATACATCCTAAGTGGATTTCGAACTATTTCCTGATCAATCTGGGGCAATCCAGTCAAGATTCCGAGAATCTCTCAAGGATGCCAAAACAATCAGGGGCATCACCCCAAGTTAATGATTACTAGGGGCATGTCGCCCATAGTGCACATCTCATAAAGCCCTCGCGAGGCGAATCTTTCCAAAGTCCCCACTAGCAGGGGCAAATCTATGCAAGTCCAGTTTGACACCTGGAGCAACACTCATTAGTGTATCCCAATCAATACAAATCCAGGAATGGTAGTTATGATAATACTGGGGCACGTTCCATACACCCATGTCTCCCCATAGAGCCGGGTTCACAAGATCATATCCCCACAGAGTAATCATTAAGAAGAGATCTTCAAATGCTCTCGTCCCGACAAAGACATGGCTCCCCAACTGAGTTTACATCTTCAACACTACCGGTTCTCCAACACTTTGCTCTTCTCCAACATGGTTTATTAATATCTCTAATCCCCAATCAGGGTACATCAAGTTACTGATCATCCTCAAGCAGAAATCATAAATCCCCAGATGAGCATCTTCAAGATAAGATCAAACATCAAAATTACAATGACATGGAGATCCATCTTCTCAATGAAGATGTGTCAAATATCATAAATCATAGTCATACGTCCTAAATCATAAACATATTCATACATTGCATACATTATCTCATAATGAACTCATGCATAACATACAAAGTTTCTCATTTATTTTGAGGGACTCGTTACATAACACATGCATATGACATTATATAAATTGCTACACCTATTGCAGAATACAGGCACAGACAAATGAACGAATTTCCAAGATCTAATTCAGCTACTACGAACGGCACTGACACGGTCAACACTCGAAGATCTAATTCATTTACTACGAACGGTGATGACACGATCATTCTCAAAGATCTAATTAAAGTATTACAAACGGTACTGACACGATCAACTCTCAGAGATCTAATTCCATCATCACAAACGGTGTGGACACGATCAACTGTGTTTAAAGTCTAGTTTAGTTACTACAAACGGTGCTGACACGACAAGAGATCTAATTCTATCATTAAGAACGGTGTAGACACGATCATCTTTCCAAGATCTAATTCAGTTGCTACGAATGGTACTGACACGATCAACCTTTAAGGATCTAATTCTATCATCACGTTTTGTGTTGCACGTGAAAACAATATAAGAGTAGTAAGACAGTGGCCCTAATCTCCAAATATTGACACATCAGTTCAAAGGCTAGGAGAAAGGCGATGGCATTCGGATGAAGCTGGCTGGGCGCGAGTTCCAAGTGGTTGAAGACGGAAATCTGAAAATCTGTGAACGGCACCCGAAACCCTATCTCCGTGAAAATGATCTCGTACATGGGGATAAGGTTTGAAGGATAAGTATCACATACACTTTCATCTATACCGGGCACAAAGACAATACAATCATTCTCTACTAGATTTCCACCTTCTCCTACGTGTCTACCAATGTTAATATGGACATCCGAACTGCCTGTGGGGAAGTAACACTCCGATTCGAGCACTTCGTTCGTCACCCAATCCTCCACAGTAATCTCCCGTTCAATGGGAGGAGTAGCCGAGAACGACGCCGAGGTGGAGCCTGGCATCCGGTCATCTGTTAGTTTGCCCATGATCACCTAAAAAGTAGAGGAAACAAGTGAATTGGACGATCAAATCAAGTCCACCCTTCCACCGCTAATCAAGTGAAAGGGCGTTTAACTGGTCCAAGGATAAAGTCTCCACGGTCCATACCCTCACTCGAGGAACAAGAAACTAACCCCCCGACAAGGAAAATTACAACCATAACTCAAACAGATGGCCAGCAACACGCCTTTAACACGAGTAACCTACATAGCCTCCATCAATTCTAGATTCCAATTGAAGCTCAACCGGAAAACTCAAGTAGTTTCCTAAGTATAAAAAGCTCCAACTAAATTCTAGAGAGACGTTACCCTCAAAAACGAATCTTACATTAATTATAAAAGGTAACCCTCAACGAAAATAAGGAAAAACACGACATCGCCGCCGTGAACCACCAACACCTCGCCAGAAAATAACTATCAATTAACCTAAAACTATCCTAATCACATGAATTACTAAATCAAACTTGAGAAATATAGTAAAATAGAAGAAATAAGGAATCATGCTTACTTGGAATAGTTGAAGGAAAGATTGAAGCGTGAAAACGTAAGACGCATACAGAGGAGGAGACAGAGGATTGAGTAACAGACAGTCAAGAAATAGGAGAATTCAGAGATAGCGTAAAATTTCAAACAAAGGAGGGTTCAAAGTATTTATAAACATTTGAAACCCTCACGTGACGTGCACGCTTGGACTTGGGAAGAGAAAGGGCCATCATTAAATCCTAATGTTTTACCCCAATTTTTGACCACTAAGATCCCACCAAATTCCAAATAGTAGGATCATTATCATCATCATTACCATCATGCATACAACATTTGCTAACCATAAATACCAAAAAAATTATTATTTGTTGCTTGTGTTCTAAGATATGAGACTAGTCAAGAGGAGACTGGGCAAATTAGGGTTTTGAGGCCCACAAAGAAGTTCAAACATTCTCCTATGTTCAAATGGTCCTTCCATCAAAATTAAAGCCCAAGGATGGCCTAATTCAAGATCAGTAACTTTCAAACTCATCTAGAGGGTCGACTTTTAATGAGGACATGGCTCCATGGCTCAAACAATGATTCAAAGATATCCAAATCAACATCATAATCCATTTATATCATCCGTTTGAATAGGAGAGCTTGATTAATGTAGAATCCACAAAGTTGCAAGTCATTTGGAAAAAGTCAACGGTATGGGTCAACCTTTGACTTTTGAGAAAATTAGTCAACCATGGACTTTTAAAGATCAAAATCATCAACATATGATTAATAAAGTCATTTTACCAAGAAAAATCAAGAGAATTCATCAAGAATCAAAAAGTCAACAAAAGTTGAAATTAGGGTTTTTAATTGATTTTGACTTCATTTTGGGAGCTTCAAATTAAGTTTGATGTTTCATAACGTAATTATGGTGTTTCCTTGAAAAATATTAACTTAATTGCACATCATGCATCGCTTTAGTCGTACGCACTGACACGAGAATTGTCGCGGATCTAATCGTCACTTTCCTTTCTCCAGAAATAGAGGAGGAGAAAGAGGTGAAAAAATACATTCAAGTTGTCTCATTCATACAACACTCGTTCAAGTCGCAAGAAAAGAATGGACGACTTAGAACAAGAGAATGGAGAACTCAGAGAAGAGGTTACTACTCTCAAAGATGTTGTTGAAAGGCTCAATAGTATGGTAGAAGCCCTGGTGGTTGCACAGAATCGACCAACGCCAGAAGAACCACAAAGGATTGTGGTTTCCGAGATTGTTTCTACTCCTATTCCTCAGTATAACATGCCGCCCAACCGACCTTGGGGCATGCCGTATAACTTTATTCTAGATGGGTATATACCCCCAGTTTCTGAAGTTCTGAGAGTTACAATGGATATGCATCCACCGAAGGGTACAGACCTCTGGAAATTGAAGTTCCAAGAGCAACGGCAATGGGTTACACACAATAGAATGCTGAGATTCCAAGATCTGCTGTCATGGCTTCTCCACAACCGATTATGCATACTTTTCCTCCACCGGACGGACAAGTATATCATCACGCTCCCAGTGACGATGCTGGCGTGTATGAAAGATTGGACGAGTTCCAGGAACAGTTTCTGCAAATGCAGAAGGAACTCAAGACTCTCCGACGACAAGATTTATTTGGAAAGAATGCTGCAGACCTCTGTCTAGTTCCAAATGTTAAGATTCCTCACAAATTCAAAGTACCAGATTTCGAGAAGTACAAAGGGAATTCATGCCCACAAAGTCATCTCGTGATGTACGCTCGAAGGATGTCAACTCAGACTGATAATTAACAATTGCTCATTCATTATTTTCAAGACAGCCTGACTGGTGGTGCACTCAAATGGTACATGAACTTGGATAGTTCAGAGATTCGTACTTTTTGAGACCTCGGAGAGGCCTTCGTCAAACACTATAAGTACAATCTGGATATGGCTCCCGATAGAGATCAACTCCGGGCCATGACTCAAAAGGATAGAGAGAGTTTCAAGGAATACGCTCAGAGATGGCGTGAAGTTGCTGGTCAAACTTGTTCTCCACTTGAAGAGAAAGAAATGACAAAAATCTATCTCAAGACTTTGAGTCCATTTTACTACGCACGAATGGTTGCCAGCGCCCCCAGTGACTTTACAGAGAAGGTAAACATGGGCGTACATTTAGAAGAATCAGTTCGAGAAGGACGCTTGAACAAAGAACCAGGATCTTCTATTGGTCCTAGAAAGTACGGAAGTTCTTTCCAAAAGAAAAAGGACCAAGATGTCAGCAATGTCTTGCACAAAGCTAAGAAGAAGTTTCCACCTCAAGTTGCTATAATAACTCCGGTTGTTAACTCAGCGCCAGCTTATCAACCTCAGGTTTCGCAACAACCATTTCAACAAAGGTCACAACAACCTCAGTAACAGGTTCGACCTCCAAATTACAACAATCAGGCACAAAGAGTCCTCCAAATCCTGCAAATGAATCATCACATTGGTTCAAGGCGGACAAATCTTGTCCCTATCATCAAGGGCCACCAGGTCACGGCATTGAGAACTGCTTCAGTTTCAAGGCCGACATTCAAAGATTAGTGAAGAGTGGAATGCTATCCTTCAAAGATACTAATCCTAACGTCCAAGCAAATCCTTTGCCGCAGCACAAAGAAGCTTCAGTGAATTTGATAGATCAACACCCCAACGTCATTCAAATCTACGACATTCGTCAGATAGGGGAAAATCTTGTCGAAATGTACGCTAGACAAGCTGGGTACGGCCATGTGCCACCTCACAACTACTTCACGTGTGAAATTTGTCCAAAGAATAATCAAGAATGTGCTGTAGTTCAAGCTGCATTACAAGAACAAATGGACTTAGGATAGATTCAACACATCCGAGTCAAAACTGAGTACGACGTTAACATGGTTCAAGGATGTCCAAGAGAATACAAAATCTACAAAGTAGAAGATCTCGAAGGATCGGTAGTCAGGTTCCATAAGACTTTAAATGGAGTTGCCTACTTTGGAACGGATTTCCATCCTTACAGTAGATGCAGAATCTGTCGAAGAAATTCACGAGGATGTTTGCGCGTCCGCAACGACATTCAGAAACTAATGGATGATAATACCATTACAGTTCTTGCCAACAGAGAAGATGACGAAGTCTTCACCGTGTCTCCTCAAATTAATCAGGTTGAACCAATGCAAATCAAGTATGAAAGCAGGAAGACAGCAATTGCTCCATTAGTCATCTACTTACCAGGTCCTATACCGTATGAGTCCAGCAAGGCTATACCATACAAGTACAACGCTACATTCATTGAAAATGGTAAGGAAATACCATTACCGTCTGTTATTAACATTGCTGACGTTAGTCGACTCACCCGAAGTGGACGAGTCTTCAACAGAACAACCGAAAATGTGGAAAAACCTTCGGAAGAAGCACCACATAGGCAAGACAATCATCCGACCAATGCTGCTCAAGCGAAAGAAAATGATGAGATCTTGAAGTTAATCCAAAGGAGTGAATTCAACATTGTAGATCAACTGCTACATACTTCGTCTAGGATATATGTTCTCTCCCTGCTATTGAGTTCTGAAGCTCATAGGGAAGCTCTACAGAAAGTTTTGGAACAAGCTTTTGTAGAACCTGGTGTTACCGTGGGGCAATTCAACAAAATCGTTGCCAACCTCTCTGTAGGAACTAACTTGTGACGAAGATCTTCTTAAAGAAGGAGTGGACCATAATCTTCCACTCCACATCTCAGTTAGCTGCATGAATGATATACTCATAGGAGTCCTAATAGACAATGCATCCTCTCTCAACGTCATGCCGAAATCAACATTGTCAAGATTATCCTTCAAAGATTACCCGCTAAGGGACAGTCAGGTCATCATCAAAGCATTTGATGGATCAAGAAAGTTAGTTTTTGGAGAAGTAGATCTTCCCATAACTATTGGACCTCAGACGTTCAAAATCACTTTCCAAGTTATGGATATCCCAGCACAATACAGTTGTTTGCTAGGTCGCCCATAGATTCATGAGGCTGGGGAAATTACTTAAACACTTCATCAGAAACTGAAGTTCATTAGAAATGACAAATTGGTAAACGTATGTGGAGAACGAGCTCTGATCGTCAGCAACGTGTCATTATTCTCCGACATAGAACCAAAATAAGTCACTAGAACTAAATTCCAAGCACTTTCCTTGAATAAGGAAAAAGGAAAGGAGAAAGCAGCGTCTATCTCTTTCTACAAAGATGCAATCTAAGCTGTAAAGGATGGAACTACCAGTGGTTGGGGGCACATTGAGATTCCTACCAACAACAAGAACAGAACATGAGTTGGATTCTTTCCAACATCATCAAAGGTTATTCCAGGAATTGAGGTAGTTCTTCCAATTCAAGAAACTTTCCGCAGTGGAGGTTTTCTTCAACCTGTTCAACAAACAGTCAATACCATCGGTACGGAAAACACCGATGAAGAGGAATGGCTATCCTATCTTCAAAGAGCATGGTACGTCTCCCTACCAGAGTCTGATTCACCTTGTTGTTATCCAATTAAAGGATTTGAAAGTAAGACTCAACCAAGCAGTGACGAAGTTACCAACTGCTTCACCACCAGAAGTCATGGTTCATCAAAAGAAGTTCCTCCTATCCTCGAAGAAACTTGGGATACATTGGGAGAACCAAGCGGAAAATTCGACTACGTGGTGAAATATTCCGCTCCTGAAAGTTCAAAAATATCTTTTGAAGACATTGTTCCGACTGGATGGAACATTGATTACGAGTACCTTACTCAGCTGTCACACACCAAAATTTTCCCATCTCATTTCATCTTCAAGGGTTCAAGGTCCAAGGGTTTATTTAAACAATGTTCTCCTAATCGAGGGTCTCTTAAATTAGGATTTTTGCACTTCATCAAAAGAATTTGAATCTCTAAGGCCTCAAATGGATCTCAAGGTGTCCCATATGTCTCAAGGTATCACTACAAGAAAATTAGTGTTTTACGACACAAAAATTACGACAGTTACTTGGTAACTGTCGTCATTGGCACTTAGAGACAGTGGTTACGACGGTTGACACCAACTGTCCCAAAAATTCATGTCACGACGGTAAAATTAGCTATCCTAATATTGATGTTAGGACGGTAAAACAACCGTCGCCCCCTTAACCTTTTACTTTGCACGCTTCTCACAAAAATTTTATTTTACAACAGTGAAGTTAACCGCCCTAAAACATAATTCACGACGATTAAAACACCCGTCGCGCCTCTTAACATTTCATCATCCTCAAAATCTATGTCACGACAGTAAATTTACCGCCCTAAAACTCCTTTCGCGACAGTAAAATACCCGTCACACCTAAAAGTTAAAAAAACTCTCAAAGGGCACGAAGGTAACTTCACCCGTCGTATCCCCTAAACCATTATCCCGCGCTCTACGCTCGGTTTTATTTCACAAATTCTTTGTCTTCAAACCATTCATATTCACACCGAAACAAAAGGAGCATTCTTTGTCCATCTCTTCGAACGTATTTTTCTTCAAAACTGTAAGTTTTCTATAACACTTTTTCCTTGTTCTCTTCTACACATATTTCTCTCTTTCTTTAACATTGATTTCAGCATTGGAGATTCACTTGAATCTTAAGGCTGAGCTATTTGTGTGTTGATTTTGAGTTTTAATAGATTAAACTGATGTTAGGTTTTCTAATTTGTTGCTTTAGGGTTTTATTGATTTTTGTGAGTTTTTAGGTTAACTTTAAATTGAAATATAGTACTGATGTAGTTGATTTTGTGCTTGTTTATTTCAGCTTATTTAGTAAAAATAATTGATTAATTAGAAATTATAGTTGGAAACCCTTAGTTTTGTTCCGGTATATTGTCATTTTCTGAAATTTCTAGATCCTCTAGGTAGTTGGACATAACACTAATCTGGTCTTTATTCACTACAAAGCTCTGTGATTCTGTAACGAACTGATTCTATAAAGAACTGATCACTGAAGATTATTGTTTTTGTCTTCTGTTTTGTCTTATGTATTTTTATAACACACAATTGATATGGTATGATTATGTCACAAAACCCACTTAATATGATGAGGCTTAGTTGTCGTGTAGTTGGAACAATTTCAATTTTATTTGTTATTTTTTTTTTCAATTTATGATTCAGGTTTGATATCAGATGCAGTAACAAATTCTGAAATTGAAAGTAAAAACCCTATGTTCATAAACTAGTTTTAGCTTATTTTTGCAAGTTTAGCTTATATAAACCACTTATTGCTTATTATATTGGGTTGTTTTGTTACATATTTCAGGCTTTGGATGCATCTTAGGTGTGTCTATTGCAACTGCATCAACTATTGCTTATTCTATTGATGGTGAGCGGCATATTTGATTGATATTACATGCTTTAACTTTTCTGTTACTGTTGTTGAATAAAGGCTATAGCGATGCTGTAAGCGCTATTGAGTATTGAAATTTGAAGAAATCGCTATTGTTTTGTGATACGCTATTTAGTACAAACTACAAAGTCAAATAGTGGATTTAGCAGCACTACAGTGTTGTTGCGTAACGAAATTGAAAATTGCTATTATCTTTTAATTTTGCTGGTATATGTACTCCTGAGTTGCATTTCTCACTAATTTGGTACTGGTGGTTGTTGATCTAGTGCATTGATATATTATTCTTTACCATTAGAAAGGGACAAGAGGACTTCTTGATGTTCCTTAGTTTCCATTTTTTTGCTAAACCACATTTTTGTTTTAGCTTCTCTTTGGTCTGTAGTTTCTCTATTTAATGCCTAGAATGTTATATTTTTAGCACCTCTTAATTAATGGTATAATTGGTATCCATTGGCTCAACTAATTATGCCACTTGGCAGGTGGAGAATCAATCAGGGTTGAATCTTCTTTCTCACTTCGATTAAGAACCAGTAACGATTCCCAGAAAACAGTCAGCCTCCATTTTATTAAGGTTTGAAGTTTTCATTCACAACCATGTATATGACACATAATTGAATATCTAATAAATTTATCTTTGTTCCTTGATCATATACCATAATTAAATATCCGATAAATAATCTAAGCGGGTCCTTGAACTATTTTCTTGAAATTAAGGTTAGAACTGCTGTCGTGGCTAGAGATACGCGCCAACCATAACAGCCTTTATAAGTCTTCTTTGTTCCATAGTTGATTAGGTTAGCAGACAAAGTGCCGATACCGATGCTTAATTGGAAACCATTGTTTATTGCCACTCGGTTTATTTAAAAAAATTTGAATCTGAATTGAATTATCAAAGCTGGCAGGGTTTTGATGCAATAGTGGTTTAGCAAGGAAGCATTGAATTTTGTTGTTTACGATTCTGTTTTAATTTGTTTGATATTCAAATAGAGTGATTTCACAGTTCTGTTTGAATTTGTTTACGGTTCTGGTTTAGCGAGGAAGCATTGAATTTGGTTGTTTATAGTTTTGTTTTAACGTGCTTTGTATCCACATGACTTCAAATGTTGTGTTGGCCAGACTCTTGTATCTTTATTTAGTACTAAACCCGATTGTTTGTTTTTTAAAACACCAAGACACTAGGTTAGAACCTAGGTAAATGGATGATCCAGATGATGAAATACTGTCATCAGGTTTGAGTTCAAATTTGCTGCCATAAAAAGCCAATTTCAATGTGATTGGGAATTTTCATTACCATGAGATGAGTCATTCAGCTTTGTTTGTTCAATTAGACATTCTGTTACAAGACTCCAAGTGCTGTGACAATGATCATAAATGGAATTATACATCGTTTTGTGATTTCTATCTCCTCTAGTATATATAACGGAAACATTTCACAGGTAGATAAATCTTCCACTAACTTCTAAAGACTTTAAAAGACAAACTCATTTAGTTAAGTTTCTGTTCTTGAGAGGAGGTTTTCTCCCACTATTCTTCTATCATTTTTAGGTACTAAGCTAGACAACACAACCATGCAACTTTAAATGTTATAATATCCAAACTCATCCCGCATAATATTATCTATGAAAAAATCATTCACATAATTTTTTACAATTCTGTTTTAATTTGTTTGATACTCATACAGAGTGATTTCACTGTTGGTGATTTTAGTATCATCAATGCATTTTGGTAGTAATGTGATTTACTATAGGCCAATGCAATTATGCGTTAAGTTTGAAACGAGTTAGGGTAGTGCAGAGTTCACGCTTGTCGAGCCAAACGCGTAATTGAATATGAATAATAGAAACGGGCATAACGTTTCATTTGAATAGTTGCACCCGTTCCCAACGGACATAACGATTCGTTTGAATAGTTGCACCCGTTCCAACAGACATAACTGTTTTCCGAAAAGGTGTGTCTGTTCGTTTCTATTATTGGTCTCCTATATAAGGAGTCTTTTGGTCTCGATTTGGAATATGAAATTACAAACTTCCTCTCTACATTCTGATCTGTTCTCCAATGTCAGAAACAGATCGTTCTTCAAGAATTATCCCCGCAAAGATTTCGTGAACCCAAACAAGAATAGGGTCGAAATACTTTGTTCAGAAAGTGAACAAACACGATTCTTGTAGATATCCAGGATTATCATACCAAATCTCTAACAAACGAACAAAGTATTTTATCTGATAATCATGGCTGGAGGAGGAAGCACCGTCAAAGAGATGACTAAAAGTTTCAGAAAATTGGACAAGTTTCAAAGACAATTTACATATGGGTGAACACACGAAAAATTTACATCATAAACCGGTATTTCAATTATGGTTATTGAGACTCAAGTTTCAAGCATCAAAGAGGGAAATTCAAGAAAAAATTCAAGAAAAATTGGTATTATAAATTTGGATTGCGATGTAAGTACCTATTTATATTAATATATATTTGGATTATATAATACCCTTTCAAACGTATACGTATGGCAAATGAATATTTAGGATATCGTAAATTGTTTCCATACTATTTTAAAATCATTTTATCTTTAAAATATTCTATTTAATACATGGATACAGTATTTATTATATAGATATGCACTTTGTTTTCTTTGTGTTTCTATGTCGGTGCATATGCATGTATTTAAAGAAAATACATTCAGTAGCCATTTTATTTTCTCTGTGTTTCTATGTCGGTGCATATGCACGTATTTAAAGAAAATACATTCAGTAGCCACTCTGTTGATCATAAAAGTCATTTCTTTGTGGAATATATATATATACATATTAGAGAACAATCATGTAAAAAATTATGCATATTCAATTAATTTAAAAAGGTGCAACTACGCATGATGATACGTCGCGTACCGATTCAAATAAAAAAAGGCTCTTTTATTTGAAGTCAATATAGATAATGCATAACGTCATGTACCTATTGTCGCGGGCGAAAAATCGTTTTGTTCCTCTTTTTTCGGGATGAGACACCTGATGCCTTCTTTGGGCTCGAGTGCTCATAAAAAAATGATTTTTCTTTTGTACCGACCAAACTTTTTATTATTTCCAAAGGAGGAAAAGGAAAAAAGCTGCAATAACCTAAAAGTGGGGGGAGAGATCTTGGGTAAGAGGGTTGGTTATACGAAGGGAAGGTATTAGCACCCAACGTATCTATAGTACTCTATAGGTTTCTTTGTTTTGTTTATTCCATTCTTGGTTTGGTGGAGGTTCTTGTGAGAAAGAGGTGGGACCTAAGGTGTTTGTTTGATTATGCTCGCAAAGATCATCGCGATCCTCTGCATACATATCCCCTAGAGGGAATCAGAGCATCTGTAGCTCGGGGTCTACGGGTGCTAAGGTTTGAATGGTTTTTTTTGTTTTGTTTTGTTTTGTTTTGTTTTGCTTTGTTTTGCTCGCCAAGGATCGACCTTGTGCCTACGTATTCTCAAAGGGATGTTGAGAAAGTCAGAGCAATCGTAGTTCCCACTTATGCTAGTGGAAGCAAAGGAAAATAGACAAATGTCGTCTAAATGCTAGATGTATCTAATCTATATCATCACATACATCTATTTGATTTTTGTTTGAAAAATCTTTTCATTATAAGCCCGGGGCCATGCCACTTAGGGTGCTTAGAATGATAAAGATGTTTTTGTTTAACCAGCCTTGTGGCAAAAGTTTCAATGAAGTCAGCCTTGTGACAAAAACTTTGATTAATCAGCCAGCCTTGTGGCAAAAGTTTCAATGAAGTCAGCCTTGTGACAAAAACTTTGATTAATCATCCAGTACGGTGGTAAAACAGTTTGATTGATTAGCCAGCCTTGTGGCAAAAGAAGATTGATTGATTAGCCAGACTTGTGGCAAAAAAGTTTGATTGATTGATTGTTTGTGATGATATATAAGAGATACTCCTAGCATAGAGATGAAAAATGTCTAATCTCCTAGGGTATTTGTTTTGGATATTGGGGATGCTTATAAGAAGCCCGTGGGTCCTTGTACGAAGCCCAAGAGGAGGCTATCCGAGGGTCCTTGCATTGTAAGCCCAAGAGGAGGCTATGGGAGGGACAATCCAGGGTCCTTGCATTGTAAGCCCAAGAGGAGGCTATGGGAGGGTCACTCGTTTGTACAAAGCCCAAGGGGAGGCATGGTATAGTTGGTTTGAGCTCTTAGAGCGATTTCACCGGGAAACCATACTCTATGTCCTAACCTAAACTAGGGAGATTCTTTGCACGAAGCCCAATAGGAGGCTATGGGGAACCTAGTGTTGTACTAAGTTGAACAAGCATATAACACAATCACAAGTATGAACAAGTACGAACAAACATGAACAAGTACATGAACAAATATGAACAGTTACAAAGTGTGTGTATATAATGGAGTTTATGAAGGAAATATACCTGTGAGCATGATCCATTTGTATACACGGGGCTCGGGACTCACACTCGGGGAGAGGTCCATTTGAATTTATTCAACAGCTATGTAAACAGGTATTTACAAAGGGGCTTGGGACTTATACCTACATGGAGGCCCATGGTATATTTTTGGGAAGATTTAAAGAAAACCTTCATTTTTGGTGTGTTATTCAAAGTTAAAAATCAAACTGATTGAGATATGTACAAAAGACGTACAATGAAATACCTAATTTCATGTACTGGAGTGGGTATGTACAAAAGGGGCTTGGGACTTATACCTACATGGAGGCCCGTGGTATATTTTTGAAAAGTTTTGAAGTTTTGTTGTTTTGAAAATGATTTGAAAATTGTTTTGAAAAGATTTTGTTTTGAAGAAGTTTTATTGTTTTGAAAAAAACTGTACAAAAGGAAAAGAAATGGGACTTACACTCTCTAATATTCGAGAGGCCCCACTGTTTTGAAAAACAATGGATGATTTGAAAGTGAATTGATTACTGTTGTGAAAACAGTTGATTGAGTTTTAGGCTTACCTCGAAGAATGAGAAAATTGGATTTCTGAGTTTGAGGTGTTACCGTGATCCTCAAGTGATATGCTTGGAATAAATTAGGATCTCAACAGATATTAAGCATCCTCACCAGCAGAAAAGAATGTCGAATAAGCTCACAACTTTCAGCATCCCATGATCATCCAGTAATTGTTTATGGAATTCTACAGCAAATGGAAGACCAAACAAAACAGACAAATCCAAAAGACAACAGAGAAATAATCTCGAAGTCTTGGATGAAGTGAGAAAATTCAAGTAAAATGTGCAACAGTAACCAATTAGAAATTTAAATGATTAACCACACAAAATAAAAGAAAATATCAAATTCAAAGTAAAAAATTAATTCTAAAAGAAGATATTTTTTTGTAGTTTTTTCATGAAAAGAGAAAATAATTAGAAACATAAACTTAAATATGCATCTAATATATTTTTTTTTTGGAGTTTTTAATAAGAATTAAAAAAAACACACTTATTAACATATGAAAATATTAAAAACATATTTTTTGTCATTTTTAATAAGTATTAAAATAAAAACTAAAACCTATATAAAAAAAAGTTTCAAAATGAAATAGTTAGAAGAATTTAATAATTGGGCCAGGGGGTTTAAATCTGGATTGGGGGTGTGCAGCCCAATATTATTACAGGCTGAAATAAATAAAAAAAAAGGAAAGGATGGTGCTTGGGTCGGACCGGGTTGAACCGGATCCGCCCAACTCTTAGCAAACAATTGGGTTAGAAAACCCTAAACAAAACACACAGAGGCAGCGCCTCTTTCTCCTTCCTTCTCACGTTATTTTTTTCTGGAAAAACAAACTTTCTTCTTCTCTCATACCGATTTAACAACAACACAAATCTCTCTCGGTTTCTCTCTTCCACGATAATCACCATGAATTTCCGTTCTCAACCTTATCTCTCTCGCGAAGGACACAACAACAATGGTCTCCCTCGGTGCTCACTTTACGGCAACAAACAGCGGCCCTTTCTCCATCTCTTGCTCTCAATCGATAAAAACGACTCCTCACCGGAAGTTTTACGGCGGCCATGGATGAACAAGAGGTTCCTTAAAGGTATGATTAAATTCTGTTTCTATGGTGCAATTCAGTTTTTTAATAGCAACCATAACTTATGCTTTCTCTGTTTTCAGATAATACAGGAACAATATATTTGTAGCAACTGATAAAAGCAATATTGAGAGCAAGGGGTGAAGTCAACTTACCTGCGGCAAGAGATGTTTTCCGGAATTTTGTTAAGGTATGCAAACTATTTACTTTTGCTCTTGAGAATCCGCTGTAAGTTTGTTGTTACTGCTGTGTTGATTCTGAATTCAGAGTCTGAACCGCTACTTTGTTGTTACGACTTCAAACTTATCACAAATCGTTTCTGTTGCACTTCTAAGTTGTGAATTGTTATTGTGTTGATGTGATTCTGAATTGCAGCTTGTTTCTATTGCTATTGTTGTTGTCGCTGAATTTTGTTGCAATTTGTTGTTACAGCTTCACAATAACTTGTTGCTGGAAGCGTCGGGTGCTGTGTTGAAGATGATGTGGGGCTGCCACTGAAGTCCGAAGGTATGGCTTCGACCTCCCTTTCTTTTTTTCTGGAAATTTCGAGTGGTGTTGTTGAACTCACACCCTTGAATTGTTGTTGAACCGGTTATGAACTTTTGAACTTGTTGCAAATTGTTTGAAACAACTTTGGATTATTGTTTGTAACAACTTTGAATTGTTGCTAACAACCTCTTCTTTTTTTTTTTTGAAATTGTTGTAGGCTTTTGATGAAGGTGGTGCCAAACACCTTTTTGGATTGTTTCAAGACTTGAAGATGGAATTCAAGTTGGAATTCTCCACCAAGGTATGAACAACTTCTTCACTCCTTTTCAAACTATGGGACTAAGAAACTTGAAAATTATGAGAGAAGTGAGGAAGCAAATAGTTAAGGTTGCTTTTGTGTCCTTTGCTTCAAAGAGAAACACTTCTATTTATAGGCCAAATTTAGGGATGTGTTAGGAATTAGGAAACTTGATTGGAATGTTATGGTCATTGCAAGAATAAGAATATATTCTTCATCATTGCAAGAATAAGAATAAGAATAAGAATATATTCCTTATGTCATTATCCTTGTGACAAATAAGCCATGTGGGTAAATTTTTATGTCATTTTATGATATCTCTAAGTTGTAGAATTTTATGACATAAAAATCTCTCTTTGACATTCTTTGACTTTTGCTAATCTCACCCCTCTTTTGTTTTCTTTTTCATGTCACATGAGAACTCTTGAAGAAAGAATGAAGAATCTTGAACTTGAAGAATGAAGACTTTGAAGATTGAAGAATTCAAGAATGTCTTTGAAGTTTTATTTTTCTTTTCCTTGTAATTCCAACTTTGTATGAATGAAACTTTGTAATTCTTGAATTTTAAATAAAGTCCCTTCATTTGTAATTCATTTGTTCCATAAAAAAAATATCATTTGTGAATGCTTGAATTTCTTGTTAGAACTTGAATGAAGTTACTATTCTTGAATGATCTTGAATTGAATTTGAATCCCTTTTGAATGTTGAAAATTTGAATGAACCCTTTTTTGAAAGGAATTGGTAGAATATCCTTGAAGTAGTGAACTTTTGAATTTCAAGTCTTGAAATGTATTCTTGCACCATGAATTAGAAATGATCTTGAATTAAAACCCTTGAATCCATGATCTTGAATCATTTTTGAAATAATTTTCCAACAATGGACATTTTCTTTGCAACTTATATGAAATTCCCATGAATGATCAAATAATTCATATGATTCAAATCTTCACCATGAGCAATCCACGGACCAAAAAAACCATGAAATAAATTCCAAGCAAGTCTCTTTTAAATCACACCAATTAGCAAATGGCGCATTTAAAATGAAAATATCCACGAACATGAATTTATTTTGCAAAGAGTGAGTGATTGAATGAAGAATCCTAATTTGGTCGATTCAAAGCTTTTGAGCTTGTTGAAGTGAATCTTTGAGGACCAAATGGTGACTGTGGATCTTGAATTGAAATGTAATTTCCATTGGATTTTGTCATAGGGATTATTTGAGGATGATTGAAACCTTTGATTGACTTCCTGGGGATTTTTAGGGTTTCCCAAATGTGATCCCTGATTTTGGTCCCTGATAGTTCAAAATCCTAATCTGATGATCTGAGATTTCACTGTTGATCAATCCTTGTGTAGGAGATGTCTTGAGTCAATAGATTAGGTCAAAATGAGGTACTTGGGTTCTTGAGGTCTTGTCCCAAGTCATTGGGTCAAATCCTAAGCAAAAGTCAAGAGTATGCTATCTTCAGTCAAAACCCTAATTCAGTCGATTCAGAGCCTTTGAGCTTGTTGAAACGAATCTCTGAGGACCAAATGTTGATTATTGATGAAGATGATTCATTTGAGATGAAGGGAGAACAAAACCCTAATTGATTGTTATTTGCACTGATGAGTGATTTCCTGATTAAATCCTGCTGAGCACAAGTAGCAAACACAAACTATGCAATTTGTTAGAGATGCAAATGATGCATATGCAAATGATATGAGGTGGTATCTTAGGTCAAAAATTGGGGTATGACAGATGCCCCTATTTAAGTTTCTTCAACCTGAGACATGAAGATTGAAAATCTTCGTTTTGATAGGGTGGAAGAGACTTAAATATCAGAAGACGCAAATTTTGGACCTAAGATACCAAAATTGCGAAATAATGCAAGGATGTCTTTACCGAGGGGATATCAAGAACTGACTCCGCTGGGGAAAAGAGATCGGGAAGGATGTCTCAATCCGTTTTAGGAAGAGAATCCGTTTTCTTTCTTTTTGGGAAAGCAAGTGTATGCTTCACCGGGGAATGATAGCTTTGTAAGAAAAGCTTACCTATCGACATTATCGACTATCTGCATGGGGATAGACTTGTTTAATAATGCGAAGGTGGAGGTATGAAACTGCATTACCGACTATCAGCATGGTGACAGACTTGACAAGGTAAAAAGAGTTTCAAAGGTTCGGTTAATATTACCGACTATCAGCCTTGTGATAGACATGTTAAATAATATAACCAAAACAAAAGGTTACCGACTACCAACCTCGTGATAGCAGTTTTGAAGACATGATCAATTATCAGCCAAGTGATAAAATGATTCTGGAGACTTTGCTAGGGAAATTACTGGTTATTCAGCCTTGTGAACAGTAATAAGGCCCTGATTGTCAAATGGTCTTCACGATTGATTTCCTAGAGAGGAAAAGTCTTTTGAAAGAAACATAAACTGCTCAGATGACGAGGCGATTGTTTATGGTTCAATTTTTTCACGACTCTATTTGGGGAATCGGAATTTGGATCTTTGGTAAAGACAAGGTAACCAAGAATGAATTGGAAAGAGACAGTCAAACAAGACTTTGTACCCATGAGGAATGAACTCGAATGGGTATTTTCTCCTTTGTTTTGAGAGGAGAAACTAAAGCAACCTTCTTCCACGAGGAATGATCTCAGTGGGGAACTGGAGAAAAAAAGGATGTTCTTTCTGCTTATGGGTGACAACCTACTTGGAGAGATGACACACCCATACCTGTTTTTTTCTTTTTTCGCTTTTTCTCTTTTTTTTTTTTTTTGAGGATAGATATATCCTAAACAAGTAAGTATTGAAAAATGCAAGAATGCATAAATGATGCAAATATGTATGAATGATGAATGTCATGAATGTAGCATGCATACTGACAATACTGACAGACACTGAAGTATATACTGGAGAAGGACCGACGTCGCAATACAACCAGATACTTGGCAAATGTTCTTCAACACGGTGTAGATAACACAGGTGATGAATGGTGTTGCATGTTTTAAACTTCTTTGGGGAAGATGATCATCTTTTCTTCTTCACTGGAGATGAAAGAACTTCTTCATTGGAGATGGAAAATCTTCGTCACTGAAGATAAAAGACCTTCTTCACTGGGGATAGAAGAGCTTCTTTACCTCGAGGGATAATTGCTTCAAGAATTCTTTTCTGGGACAAGAATACCGTTGTCTCAACAATTTTTTTCAGGGAGAATCCTTTTGTTCATCCTATGGAGATGACTGCTGATGTTCCTTCCGTTGTTCACAACTCAAAGGAAAATTTCGCTTTTATTTTGAAAAAGAAAAATGAAGTAAATTCATTTAAAACTTATTTTTTTCTTTTTTTCAAAAGTGAATAACACAATTAAAGCGTCATCTTGCAAGCTGAAAGAAATTAAAGATTGCAAACAAATGGGCACAAGGCTCAAGTTTATTTAATAGGATGGTAATCAGCTAAAGGCGTGATTCCATGGAGTATTTACAAAAGTTGGAAATGGTAATTTATGCGGAAAAGGCTACATTGAAAGCAATAACCACTATTCCCCCCAACAACTTTGAGTTCCAACTGTGCTTGTTGCTTCAGATTGGCAATGATTTGATTGAAGATCCTCTGATGAAGTACAGACTCTTCAGGTGACGAAGTACAGACTGATGCAGTTACTTTGTCATAATTCCTTAATTTTTGCCTAGATTGCCCTTTTAGGTTTTCAATCTACCAGGATGAATTTTTTCTGTTTATTGTCTCTAATTTTTGCCTGGACCGCCCTTTCAGGTTTTCAGTCCACCGAGACGCTCATTTTTGCCTAAGTCGCCCTTTGCGGGTTTTCGACTTACCGAGCTGTTCTTTTGTATTTTTTAGACAAAGTATTTCTTGACTGCATCAGCATTCACAGGATGTGGGAGTTCATCACCATCCATGGTTACAAGAGTCATGGCGCCGCCAGAAAATGTTCTTTTGACAACATACGGGCCTTCGTAATTAGGAGACCATTTGCCCCTAGAATCTGGTTGAAAAGACAAGATCTTTTTAAGCACGAGGTCGCCTTCTTGAAATTCACGAGGTCGAACCTTTTTGTTGAAGGCTTGTTTCATCCTTGCTTGGTATAACTGTCCATGGCATAGAGCAGTCATACGTTTTTCTTCGATTAAGTTCAACTGATCGTATCTGCTTTGACACCATTCAGCCTCTGATAACTTAGTCTCCATGAGGACTCTCATTGATGGGATTTCGACTTCTACGGGGAGCACAGCTTCCATGCCGTATACTAGAGAAAAGGGAGTTGCCCCTGTTGAAGTACGCACTGAAGTACGGTACCCATGTAAAGCAAATGGCAGCATTTCATGCCAGTCTTTGTAAGTGACGACCATTTTCTGGACGATCTTCTTAATGTTCTTGTTAGCAGCTTCAACGGCGCCGTTCATTTTTGGTCTGTAAGGAGAAGAGTTATGATGCTCAATCTTGAATTCCTCACACAATTCTTTCATCATCTTGTTATTCAGGTTTGAACCATTATCAGTAATGATCTTGCTGGGAATACCATATCGGCAAATGATGTTATTCTTGATAAACCTCACAACCACTTGTCTTGTAACATTGGCGTAAGATGCTGCTTCGACCCATTTGGTGAAGTAATCAATTGCTACCAAGATGAAACGATGACCGTTTGAAGCTTTCGGTTCGATCATTCCAATCATGTCGATACCCCACATGGAGAAAGGCCACGGAGATGAGAGAACGTTGAGTAGAGTCGGTGGCACATGGATCTTATCTGCGTAGATCTGGCACTTGTGACATCTCTTCACGTGTTTGTAACAATCAGATTCCATTGTCAACCAATAGTATCCTGCTCTTAAGATCTTTTTGGACATTGCATGCCCATTTGAATGAGTTCCAAAGGACCCTTCATGCACTTCATGCATTAACATGTCTGCTTCGTGTCTATCCACGCATCTGAGCAAAACCATGTCGAAATTTCTTTTGTATAGCACATCTCCGTTCAGGAAGAAACTGCCAGAAAGTCTCCTTAGAGTTTTCTTATCTTTGTTTGATGCCCCAAGCGGGTACTCTTGAGTTTGAAGGAAGCGTTTGATGTCGTGGAACCACGGTTTATCATCGATGACTGCTTCAGTTGCAAACACATAGGCGGGCCTTTCAAGGCGCGTAATTCTGACTTTAGGCACATCATTCCAGTGATTGACTTTGAACATGGAAGATAGAGTAGCCAAGGCGTCTGCCATTCGATTCTGATCTCGGGGTATATGATGCAATTCAACCTTGTTGAAGAAAGTCAACAGACGTCTTGCATAATCTCTGTAGGGAATCAAGCCAGGGTGGTAAGTTTCCCACTTGTCTTTGATTTGGTTGATCACGAGAGCGGAATCTCCATATATGTCAAGGATCTTGATCCTTAAGTCAATGGCTTCTTCGAGACCCATGATACAAGCTTCATATTCTGCGATGTTGTTGGTGCAATCAAATAGCAATCTGGCGGAGAATGGGATATGAGTACCCTTGGGAGTGATGATGATTGCCCCAATTCCATTGCCAAAAGCGTTTACTGCTCCATCAAAAATTAGGCCCCATCTTGATCCAGGCTCAGGACCTTCTTCAGGTAACGGTTCGTCACAATCTTTCATCTTCAAGTACAAGACATCTTCATCAGGAAAGTCAAACTTGAGAGATTGATATTCATTAATTGGTTGATGCGCCAAGTGATCGGCGAGAATGCTTCCTTTGACCGCTTTTTGAGCACGGTACTCAATGTCATATTCAGATAACAGCATTTGCCATCGGGCAATCCTTCCTGTTAAGGCAGGCTTTTCAAAGACATACTTGATCGGATCCATTTTGGAGATTAACCAAGTAGTATTGTTGATCATGTACTGGCGGAGACGTTTTGAAGCCCAAGCCAAAGCACAACATGTTTTTTCGAGCATGGAGTAACGAGACTCACAATCTGTGAATTTCTTACTCAAGTAATAGATGGCATGCTCCTTCTTACCGGTTTCATCTTGTTGTCCAAGCATACAACCCATGGATTCTTCCAACACGGTAAGGTACATGATTAGCGGTCTTCCTTCAACTGGAGGAATCAATATCGGTGGTTCTAACAGGTACTCTTTGATACTGTCGAACGCTTTCTGGCAATCTTCAGTCCATACAACCCCTTGATCTTTGCGGAGAAGCTTGAAAATTGGCCCACATGTAGCAGTCATTTGAGAGATAAATCTGGAGATGTAGTTCAATCGTCCGAGAAATCCTCTTACTTGCTTTTCAGTTTTTGGTGCAGGCATCTCTTGAATAGCTCTGACTTTGTCGGGATCTACTTCAATACCTCTTTGGCTGACAATGAAACCCAAGAGTTTTCCAGATCTAACCCCAAAAGTACATTTGTTAGGATTCAAGCGAAGCTGATATTTCCTTAGTCGTTGAAACAACTTCAAAAGGTATTCAATATGTTCTTCTTCTGTGCTGGACTTGGCTATCATGTCGTCCACATAAACTTCTATTTCTTTATGCATCATGTCATGAAAGAGAGTAGTCATTGCCCTTTGGTAAGTTGCGCCTGCATTCTTTAATCCAAACGGCATCACTTTGTAGCAAAAGGTACCCCATGGGGTGATGAAAGATGTCTTCTCCATGTCTTCAGGAGCCATCTTGATCTGATTATAACCGGAGAACCCGTCCATGAAGGAAAAGACGTTGAACTTAGCGGTGTTATCAACCAGCATGTCGATATGTGGTAATGGAAAGTCATCTTTTGGACTGGCCTTGTTCAAGTCACGGTAGTCAACACACATTCTGACTTTGCCATCTTTCTTCGGAACTGGCACTATGTTGGCCAACCATTGAGGATACTCAGAGGTGACTAGAAAACCTGCGTCGAGTTGCTTTTGAACTTCCACTTTGATCTTGTTAGCCATATCAGGGTGAGTCCTTCGCAATTTCTGCTTAACCGGCGGACATTCTGGCTTCAATGGCAAGTAATGCTGAACAATATTGGTATCCAACCCAGGCATGTCTTGGTAGGACCAGGCAAACACGTCAACATATTCTTTGAGAAGGTCTGTCAACTTACTCTTGATATCAGCATCAAGCAGCGATCCAATGGTCACTTCTTTTTTGTCTTCTTCAGAACCCAAGTTGATCTTTTCTAAAGGCTCTTTGTGAGGCAGAATGGCTCTTTCCTCGTGCTTAAGTAATCGAGAGATCTCGTCCGGGATCTCCTCTTCTTCCTCTTCTTCGGCTTCGAACACAGGAAACTCAAAGTTGGGAGAGGGCATAGGGTTATTGCATTCAATGGGTTTATCAATAGTTAATCTGCACATGTGATTTATATTTATTTCAGAAAATTTATGAATGCAAGAGTGTATGCAGATTTTTTTTGAAAAAGTTTTTTTTTATTTTTTATTTTGGTTTTTTAGGATTACCATTTCCAGAAAAAAGCAAAAAATAAAACATATAATGTAGGGAATTCAAAATGACACTTTATTTATGATTCATTTTTGAAACAAAGCCCTAAACACAAACTCATTTGTCTTGGGCAGGACAAAGAGGGAAACTTTTAAAACAAAGCCCTATACACAAAGTTATTTGGGCGGAACATTTAAAAGCAAAGCCCTATAAAACATCTCTCTGCTTTGGGCAAGGCAGGAGGTCAAAATAACAGCGAGGTGATTACTTTGAGCGGCGAACAACATTCGGAACGTCGACAGCCTTCCAGTAGCAACGAACTCCTCTGTGTATTATGTATTCAGGAAAATTCTCCCCAGAATTATCTTCAGTATTGACATTGACCGCTGGTCGAGCAGGATTTGAAGGTCCTGGTTTGTCAACCTTGTTCTTTGTAGAGTTGAAACGGTCTTCTTCTACTTCTTGAAGAGCATAAGATGAGTCACAATCTTCAGAATTTTCAGGATGTATTTCCCAGTCTTCAGGATGAAGAGACTCATTGTCAGCGACACTTTCTGAGTCAGTTGCGGGACCATCTTCCCCTTCATCTTCAAAAATGGCATTTATGTGATAATAACCATCTTCAGGATTATGAACCTTGGCAGATACATTGAATCCGAAATCTTCAGTAACTTCAGGCTGCTGAGAAAATTGACAGGGCTGATAAGCCTCTTCTGGTTGACTATTATATTCAAAGGAATCTCCCCATCCAGTTGGTTGGATATCCTCAATCGCAATCTTGTAACTTTCAGGTGCAGTGTATTTCACCATATAATCAAATTTTCCACTTGGTTGTCCCAAAGTGTCCCAGATTTCTGCAGGAACAGGCTCAGTTTCATTGCCTTTGGATTCTCTGAAGGAGGATATGGTTCTTCCTGAGATATGTATCCCGAGTCATTGAGATAACATTTCCATTCTTCTTCAGGATCAGGTAGACCTTCTTCGATGCATTCCTCAATAAGGACATTGACCTCTTGAGGAATTGGGTTAAGGAACCCTCCACTATGGAACGTTTCTTTGATCGGACGAAGGGTTTCATCCTTCTTGGTGCAGTTTGAGAATGTTGGTGAACATCCGAGACCTGCTCTAGTTTCATTCTTGGTCGGGATCACAACTTGCCCCCAGCCAGTGGTAGTTCCATCTTTCACTACTTTTACTGCCTCTTTGTAAGAAGAAATTGATGCTTTCTTTTTGGAAGACTCGTCTTCTAAAGAGAGACCTTGGAACTGAGTTCCTTCCACATCATCAGCACCGATGAAAGAGAAATTGGATAAATGACTCACCATTAAGGCTTGCTCCCCACTTATTGTTACCAATTTTCCATTTGTCACAAACTTTAACTTTTGATGGAGCGTAGAAGTCACTGCCCCTGCTTCGTGGATCCATGGTCGTCCCAACAGACAGCTATAAGCAGCTTGAATGTCCATGACCTGGAAGGTGATTTGAAATGTATGTGGACCAATTGTCATGGGAAGGTTGACTTCACCGATAACAGATTTTCGCGATCCATCAAATGCTTTGACAACTACACCACTGAACTTCATAGGCATTCCTTGGTAAGACAAGCGAGCAAGAGTCGTCTTTGGCATCACATTCAAGGAAGATCCGGTGTCTACTAACACATTGGACAAAGAGTCTGACTGACAGTTCATAGAAATGTGCAAAGCAAGATTGTGATTTCTGCCCTCCTCGGGGAGTTCTTCATCACAGAAGCTTAAATTGTTGCAAGCAGTTATGTTGGCTATTATCCCATCAAAGTGATCAACAGTCACATCATGATCTACAAAAGCTTGATCTAAGACTTTCATCAGGGCTTCCCTGTGGGCTTCTGAGTTTAACAGCAATGAAAGTATTGAGATCTTTGAAGGAGTCTGCATAAGCTGATCCACAATCTTGTATTCACTTCTTTTGATAAGCTTCAAAATTTCATCAAAGTCTGGATTGACATTGGTTCCACTGGATTGACCAACATCAATGTTTGTATTACTGACAGGAGTTTCCTCAGGATTCCCCACTGGCGTATTGACAGGATTTTGCCTGGTTGCAGGAGCAACAGGCTGCTTTGGAGGTAGTGGAGTATACACACGTCCACTTCTTGTTACACGACTTACATCAGCGATGTTTACGACAGATGAAAGAGTTGGTAAAGGAACTTCTTGTCCGTCCTTTATCATTGTGGCATTGTAGTTGTATGGAACTGCCTTGTCAGAGTCATAAGGAACAGGTCCAGGTAAACAAATGATCAAAGGAGCAATAGGAACCTTCGGCTTGTTGTAAGTAACTTCCATGCGCTCCGGCATGTTGAAATGAGGAATGATGACGTTAACTGTAGGCATTTCCGAGTTGATATCTGAGACTAAAAGCTCATGCGGATAACATCCTATCATGTTAACTTCATTTTCATCCCTATTTCGGTAGATCTGAAGAGTACCATTATCCAACAGAACTTGGAGATCTCTTCTCACAATTGAACATCCGTGAGGATCTACACAACATATTCTACAGGAACCGTATTGATGCTGGCGAAAATTCTGCCCCCGACAAAGAGTGGCGTGCATTTGTACCAAATTGGCTCTTGAGTAATTGATATTATAGACCCGGTATGGACCAGGACACCCATATACCATGTTTACAACATGCCCTCCATGATTGGGCAGCGGATTTGCTTGCACATTTGGATTCAAATTTCTGAAAGAGAGAAGATTAGATCTAACCAACCTCTGAACTTCATATTTCAAAGCTATGCAATGCTCAAGATCATGGCCAGGTGCTCCTTGATGATAAGGGCATGAGACCTCAGCTTTGTACCACCATGGGAGTCTCTCAGGTACTGGTGGTGGTGCTTTAGTTTGAATAAGGCCTCTTTCAATCAGTGCAGGGTACAATTCTGTGTAGGTCATCGGAATCGGATCAAACTGTGGAGCTCTTTGCACACGATTCTGATTATTGTTCAGCTGCTGAGCCTGTGGTCGAGGCTGTTGTTGCTGAAACTGTGGGGTAAATCCCGGATTCGGTGCTGAATTAACGACTGGCGCAATAGCAGCAATCTGTTGTCGACGATTGATATTTCCTCTTGGCTTCCCTTGGGATACCATGTCAACACTTTGTTCTTTCTTCTTTGGGAAACCACTTCCGAACTTTTTGGTTCCACTCGAAGATCCACCTTCTTTAGTCAAACGTCCTGTTCGGACTCCTTCTTCTAGACGCATCCCCATGTTTACCATTTCGGTGAAATCACTTGGAGCACTAGCAATCATGCGTTCATAATAAAACGGACTGAGAGTATTCAAGAAGATCTTTGTCATCTCTTTTTCTTTTAACGGTGGATTAATCTGAGCAGCAGTTTCTCTCCATCGTTGGGCATACTCTTTGAAAGCTTCATGATCTTTCTGAGCCATGGATCGGAGCTGATCTCTGTCTGGAGCCATATCCGAGTTATACTTGTATTGTCGGACAAAGGCCTCACCTAGGTCATTGAAAGTCCGAATATTAGTGCTATCCAAGCCTGTGTACCACTTCAGTGCGGCACCAGTCAAACTGTCTTGAAAGTAATGGATAAGCAACTGATGATTATCTGCATAAGTAGACATCTTCCTGGCATACATCACAAGATGGCTTTGTGGACATGAACTTCCTTTGTACTTCTCAAAGTCTGGGACCTTGAACTTAGCTGGTATTTGTACACTGGGAACCAAACATAGCTCCTGGGCATTCTTTCCAAACAAATCTTTGCCACGGATAGCTTTAACTTCCAGTTGAATCTTGTTAAACTGCTCTTGGAGATCTCCCACAAGATTACGCTGATTTGTGCTATCACCCTGATCATGATAAATCTCATTGCCATCATAAGGAACAGTGTGAACCGTAGGGGTCGGAACTGTCATAGTGGGTTGAGAAAGTGCCATAGTGACTTGAGAAAAAGTTACCCCCTGATTTGGAGTAAATGCTGAACCTTGCGCGGCAGGCGCTTCAGTTGTAGCTGTTTGAACCCCAGAGAAATTATGGCGGAAACCTGTACCAAAGCTGAAAGGCGGGCCCCAACCTTCTGGCATGGAGAAAGATGGAATACCGAATGCAACTGTAGAAACTGGAGTAGTGACTTCAGATGTTACCGCTGCTTGACTGTTGGGTGGCGGCGGCTGATTCTGTGCGGCCATTAAGGAGTCAACCAGAGTAGTGAGACTTTCCAACTTTTCCTGAAGGGTGGTCACTGTACCACGGAGCTCAATATTCTCTTGTTCAGAGTGTTCCATTACTCTTCTTCTGTTCGAACGAGTATTGTATCTGTGATCTGATTGCGAGCGCGGTCGAGAAACTTTGAGACGCGACAGCTTGACGATCTAATGGAGAAAGATCCAAAAGATGAGACTCTATACAACAGACTCGATATGCAGAATGATGTATGCAAAAAGAAATTTATGATTTTTCCAAACATTTTAAAGATTATTTTCTTGCAAACATTTGAACACAAACAAATCTTTTATTCATTCATTTTTTTATTGCAATAATGGGAAATGTTACAACATTGGAGCGTAGCTCCTTACAAAAGCAAATGATAAATGAAAAGCTAAACAAATCCTAAACATCTTCATCAGATGAAGAACCAAATGCATTGTGCAGCTTGAGCTTCATGATTTCTTTCCCATAGTAAGCTTTCAACTCGGCCTTTTCAGCTCTCAGTTTGTCGACAACATTCTTCCAATCATCAGGAGTCGGAGCGTTGCTTGTCGAGGCTTCAAGATTCTTCTTGCTTTCTTTGATGTATCTTCTGATTGCGGCATCTTTCCGACGAATCTTCTCATCTTTGCTCATGAGCCATCCATCTTGATAATAGAGAGTTTCTTCGTGATCTTTCACTCTTTTCTTCAACTTTCTATTTTCCTCATCAGTTTTACGAAACTTTTCTTCCCAAGCGTCTTTTTCTAACCTCATCTTGGCTAAAATCTCTTGGTATTCTTCCACAGTGTCAATGGGAATGTTGGGTAGTTGAGACACCACAGGGAACATGGGTTTTTCATAATCATAAGGCATTTGAAACTCCTTTGCTCTTTTCTTTACCCAGCAGGTATAGGCGTTTGTAGCAATGCAGTTTCTTTCCCCACCTTTTTCTTTTCTTCGGACGTCGTACCAAGCTCTCACCATTCTTGTCTTCAACCTTTGAGGATCTTCCCCTTCTCGGTAAAAGTAGCATTCCACTGCGAGACCAATTGGTTTAACTGAATTTGCATACCCGAGTTGTCGTCGGGCTAGGACCGGATTGTAGTTAATTCCTCCTTGTGTGCCAATGAGAGGTACGTTGGCGAACTCCCCACAACTATCAATGGTTTCTGTACCACAGCGAGCCAAGGTATACCAATGAATATCATTATTAGTAAGAGACATAAGTCTTCGAGGCCAACGTAAACCTTCTCGGTTTTCCGTGAAAATAGGGGACTTAGGTAAGTGTGAAACAATCCATTTGTACAAAAGAGGTGCACAACATACAATGATTCCACCACCTTGGCGATTCCTATGATGGATAGAGAAATACGTGTCACCAAGCAAAGTCGGAACAGGATTTCCAATCAGAAAGATCTTTATGGCGTTGATATCAACAAAGTCGTTGACGTTGGGAAACAGAACCAACCCATAAATGAGCAAGGCTAATACAGCTTCAAAAGCTATCATGCTACCAGTGTCAATGAAATCAAAGGCTTTCTTTATTAGAAACTGCGAAGTCAAACCCGGAAAGTTTCCTTTGGTAGTCCAATTACTTTCTATTTCAGATTTCTTCAAGTGGATACTTGCTGCAATGGCTGGTGATTTAGGAATGGCTTCCAAACCATTGAAAGGTATTTTGTCAGACACAGGAATACCCAAAAGATCGGCGTATTCTTCCAAGGTTGGTACCAACTGATAGTCTGGAAAGGTAAAACACCGGTAGACGGGATCATAAAACTGAACCAGAGTTTTGAGAAGTCCTTCATCAACATGAGTGTTCAAGATAGGCAAAAGCTTTCCATGGCTTTTCCTAAAATCAGAAGGATTTTGTACAGAAGATGCTAACTCTTTCAGCCTTTCCACATTAGGCATTTTGAAATCATACTTTTTGGTATGCCTTTTTACCCACTCCATAACTTAATCCTATAATGTTTGCAAGGAAAATTCTCTAAAATTTTTTTGGAAAAATCATGTTTTTATGGAAAAAGATGGGTTTTTTTTAATGAATGTATGAATGCATGGATGCGTGGATGCCACATATTCAAACATGGTAAAGCAAACATGGTAGTTCAAACATGGTAACGCAAACATGGTACTACAAACATGGTAATTCAAACATAGTACACATAGGTTCAAAGGTCCAGCGTCACGAGCATGAGGTCAGAGAACCAAACATGGGATAGTACTAGGGTTTATCACCTGCAAAACATGTTCTACTGATACGTCAGAGTCTACATTCTTCTTTCGGATATTACCGGCTTGCACAACTGAACTTGTGAGCTAGAAATATTCTCAAGAAAAACTCGTCTGAGTGTGGTTCTCCGCATGACAACTATCCAAGTCTTCACCTGGATCGTTTCTGCACCACGTCCTAATAAGGCCAGGATGGGTTGGGGTTCTACAGCCAACTCAGCTTCTACAGTTCAATGAAAGCAATAATGTCTTCGCAACTGAACTTGCTAAACATATACTACCAACAAGGAACCTCCACTGAGCGGAAGGATTCTCATGCTGACTTTTTAAGGACTGAACTCCTTGTATGCCATACATGACTATACCCTCCACCTAATTCTTATGTGTACTTAATCCGGGTTAGGATTTGTCCATAATGTATCACTTGTAACAGAATCACACCAGTAACAGAACCAAGGAACCACACATGTAACAAGAATAAAATAAAAACAAAACAAATAGAAATAACCCTTTCTTTGGAAACAATAAAAAGATGGTTCCCCAGTGAAGTCGCCATTTTTCTGTCGCGGGCGAAAAATCGTTTTGTTCCTCTTTTTTCGGGATGAGACACCTGATGCCTTCTTTGGGCTCGAGTGCTCATAAAAAAATGATTTTTCTTTTGTACCGACCAAACTTTTTATTATTTCCAAAGGAGGAAAAGGAAAAAAGCTGCAATAACCTAAAAGTGGGGGGAGAGATCTTGGGTAAGAGGGTTGGTTATACGAAGGGAAGGTATTAGCACCCAACGTATCTATAGTACTCTATAGGTTTCTTTGTTTTGTTTATTCCATTCTTGGTTTGGTGGAGGTTCTTGTGAGAAAGAGGTGGGACCTAAGGTGTTTGTTTGATTATGCTCGCAAAGATCATCGCGATCCTCTGCATACATATCCCCTAGAGGGAATCAGAGCATCTGTAGCTCGGGGTCTACGGGTGCTAAGGTTTGAATGGTTTTTTTTGTTTTGTTTTGTTTTGTTTTGTTTTGCTTTGTTTTGCTCGCCAAGGATCGACCTTGTGCCTACGTATTCTCAAAGGGATGTTGAGAAAGTCAGAGCAATCGTAGTTCCCACTTATGCTAGTGGAAGCAAAGGAAAATAGACAAATGTCGTCTAAATGCTAGATGTATCTAATCTATATCATCACATACATCTATTTGATTTTTGTTTGAAAAATCTTTTCATTATAAGCCCGGGGCCATGCCACTTAGGGTGCTTAGAATGATAAAGATGTTTTTGTTTAACCAGCCTTGTGGCAAAAGTTTCAATGAAGTCAGCCTTGTGACAAAAACTTTGATTAATCAGCCAGCCTTGTGGCAAAAGTTTCAATGAAGTCAGCCTTGTGACAAAAACTTTGATTAATCATCCAGTACGGTGGTAAAACAGTTTGATTGATTAGCCAGCCTTGTGGCAAAAGAAGATTGATTGATTAGCCAGACTTGTGGCAAAAAAGTTTGATTGATTGATTGTTTGTGATGATATATAAGAGATACTCCTAGCATAGAGATGAAAAATGTCTAATCTCCTAGGGTATTTGTTTTGGATATTGGGGATGCTTATAAGAAGCCCGTGGGTCCTTGTACGAAGCCCAAGAGGAGGCTATCCGAGGGTCCTTGCATTGTAAGCCCAAGAGGAGGCTATGGGAGGGACAATCCAGGGTCCTTGCATTGTAAGCCCAAGAGGAGGCTATGGGAGGGTCACTCGTTTGTACAAAGCCCAAGGGGAGGCATGGTATAGTTGGTTTGAGCTCTTAGAGCGATTTCACCGGGAAACCATACTCTATGTCCTAACCTAAACTAGGGAGATTCTTTGCACGAAGCCCAATAGGAGGCTATGGGGAACCTAGTGTTGTACTAAGTTGAACAAGCATATAACACAATCACAAGTATGAACAAGTACGAACAAACATGAACAAGTACATGAACAAATATGAACAGTTACAAAGTGTGTGTATATAATGGAGTTTATGAAGGAAATATACCTGTGAGCATGATCCATTTGTATACACGGGGCTCGGGACTCACACTCGGGGAGAGGTCCATTTGAATTTATTCAACAGCTATGTAAACAGGTATTTACAAAGGGGCTTGGGACTTATACCTACATGGAGGCCCATGGTATATTTTTGGGAAGATTTAAAGAAAACCTTCATTTTTGGTGTGTTATTCAAAGTTAAAAATCAAACTGATTGAGATATGTACAAAAGACGTACAATGAAATACCTAATTTCATGTACTGGAGTGGGTATGTACAAAAGGGGCTTGGGACTTATACCTACATGGAGGCCCGTGGTATATTTTTGAAAAGTTTTGAAGTTTTGTTGTTTTGAAAATGATTTGAAAATTGTTTTGAAAAGATTTTGTTTTGAAGAAGTTTTATTGTTTTGAAAAAAACTGTACAAAAGGAAAAGAAATGGGACTTACACTCTCTAATATTCGAGAGGCCCCACTGTTTTGAAAAACAATGGATGATTTGAAAGTGAATTGATTACTGTTGTGAAAACAGTTGATTGAGTTTTAGGCTTACCTCGAAGAATGAGAAAATTGGATTTCTGAGTTTGAGGTGTTACCGTGATCCTCAAGTGATATGCTTGGAATAAATTAGGATCTCAACAGATATTAAGCATCCTCACCAGCAGAAAAGAATGTCGAATAAGCTCACAACTTTCAGCATCCCATGATCATCCAGTAATTGTTTATGGAATTCTACAGCAAATGGAAGACCAAACAAAACAGACAAATCCAAAAGACAACAGAGAAATAATCTCGAAGTCTTGGATGAAGTGAGAAAATTCAAGTAAAATGTGCAACAGTAACCAATTAGAAATTTAAATGATTAACCACACAAAATAAAAGAAAATATCAAATTCAAAGTAAAAAATTAATTCTAAAAGAAGATATTTTTTTGTAGTTTTTTCATGAAAAGAGAAAATAATTAGAAACATAAACTTAAATATGCATCTAATATATTTTTTTTTTGGAGTTTTTAATAAGAATTAAAAAAAACACACTTATTAACATATGAAAATATTAAAAACATATTTTTTGTCATTTTTAATAAGTATTAAAATAAAAACTAAAACCTATATAAAAAAAAGTTTCAAAATGAAATAGTTAGAAGAATTTAATAATTGGGCCAGGGGGTTTAAATCTGGATTGGGGGTGTGCAGCCCAATATTATTACAGGCTGAAATAAATAAAAAAAAAGGAAAGGATGGTGCTTGGGTCGGACCGGGTTGAACCGGATCCGCCCAACTCTTAGCAAACAATTGGGTTAGAAAACCCTAAACAAAACACACAGAGGCAGCGCCTCTTTCTCCTTCCTTCTCACGTTATTTTTTTCTGGAAAAACAAACTTTCTTCTTCTCTCATACCGATTTAACAACAACACAAATCTCTCTCGGTTTCTCTCTTCCACGATAATCACCATGAATTTCCGTTCTCAACCTTATCTCTCTCGCGAAGGACACAACAACAATGGTCTCCCTCGGTGCTCACTTTACGGCAACAAACAGCGGCCCTTTCTCCATCTCTTGCTCTCAATCGATAAAAACGACTCCTCACCGGAAGTTTTACGGCGGCCATGGATGAACAAGAGGTTCCTTAAAGGTATGATTAAATTCTGTTTCTATGGTGCAATTCAGTTTTTTAATAGCAACCATAACTTATGCTTTCTCTGTTTTCAGATAATACAGGAACAATATATTTGTAGCAACTGATAAAAGCAATATTGAGAGCAAGGGGTGAAGTCAACTTACCTGCGGCAAGAGATGTTTTCCGGAATTTTGTTAAGGTATGCAAACTATTTACTTTTGCTCTTGAGAATCCGCTGTAAGTTTGTTGTTACTGCTGTGTTGATTCTGAATTCAGAGTCTGAACCGCTACTTTGTTGTTACGACTTCAAACTTATCACAAATCGTTTCTGTTGCACTTCTAAGTTGTGAATTGTTATTGTGTTGATGTGATTCTGAATTGCAGCTTGTTTCTATTGCTATTGTTGTTGTCGCTGAATTTTGTTGCAATTTGTTGTTACAGCTTCACAATAACTTGTTGCTGGAAGCGTCGGGTGCTGTGTTGAAGATGATGTGGGGCTGCCACTGAAGTCCGAAGGTATGGCTTCGACCTCCCTTTCTTTTTTTCTGGAAATTTCGAGTGGTGTTGTTGAACTCACACCCTTGAATTGTTGTTGAACCGGTTATGAACTTTTGAACTTGTTGCAAATTGTTTGAAACAACTTTGGATTATTGTTTGTAACAACTTTGAATTGTTGCTAACAACCTCTTCTTTTTTTTTTTTGAAATTGTTGTAGGCTTTTGATGAAGGTGGTGCCAAACACCTTTTTGGATTGTTTCAAGACTTGAAGATGGAATTCAAGTTGGAATTCTCCACCAAGGTATGAACAACTTCTTCACTCCTTTTCAAACTATGGGACTAAGAAACTTGAAAATTATGAGAGAAGTGAGGAAGCAAATAGTTAAGGTTGCTTTTGTGTCCTTTGCTTCAAAGAGAAACACTTCTATTTATAGGCCAAATTTAGGGATGTGTTAGGAATTAGGAAACTTGATTGGAATGTTATGGTCATTGCAAGAATAAGAATATATTCTTCATCATTGCAAGAATAAGAATAAGAATAAGAATATATTCCTTATGTCATTATCCTTGTGACAAATAAGCCATGTGGGTAAATTTTTATGTCATTTTATGATATCTCTAAGTTGTAGAATTTTATGACATAAAAATCTCTCTTTGACATTCTTTGACTTTTGCTAATCTCACCCCTCTTTTGTTTTCTTTTTCATGTCACATGAGAACTCTTGAAGAAAGAATGAAGAATCTTGAACTTGAAGAATGAAGACTTTGAAGATTGAAGAATTCAAGAATGTCTTTGAAGTTTTATTTTTCTTTTCCTTGTAATTCCAACTTTGTATGAATGAAACTTTGTAATTCTTGAATTTTAAATAAAGTCCCTTCATTTGTAATTCATTTGTTCCATAAAAAAAATATCATTTGTGAATGCTTGAATTTCTTGTTAGAACTTGAATGAAGTTACTATTCTTGAATGATCTTGAATTGAATTTGAATCCCTTTTGAATGTTGAAAATTTGAATGAACCCTTTTTTGAAAGGAATTGGTAGAATATCCTTGAAGTAGTGAACTTTTGAATTTCAAGTCTTGAAATGTATTCTTGCACCATGAATTAGAAATGATCTTGAATTAAAACCCTTGAATCCATGATCTTGAATCATTTTTGAAATAATTTTCCAACAATGGACATTTTCTTTGCAACTTATATGAAATTCCCATGAATGATCAAATAATTCATATGATTCAAATCTTCACCATGAGCAATCCACGGACCAAAAAAACCATGAAATAAATTCCAAGCAAGTCTCTTTTAAATCACACCAATTAGCAAATGGCGCATTTAAAATGAAAATATCCACGAACATGAATTTATTTTGCAAAGAGTGAGTGATTGAATGAAGAATCCTAATTTGGTCGATTCAAAGCTTTTGAGCTTGTTGAAGTGAATCTTTGAGGACCAAATGGTGACTGTGGATCTTGAATTGAAATGTAATTTCCATTGGATTTTGTCATAGGGATTATTTGAGGATGATTGAAACCTTTGATTGACTTCCTGGGGATTTTTAGGGTTTCCCAAATGTGATCCCTGATTTTGGTCCCTGATAGTTCAAAATCCTAATCTGATGATCTGAGATTTCACTGTTGATCAATCCTTGTGTAGGAGATGTCTTGAGTCAATAGATTAGGTCAAAATGAGGTACTTGGGTTCTTGAGGTCTTGTCCCAAGTCATTGGGTCAAATCCTAAGCAAAAGTCAAGAGTATGCTATCTTCAGTCAAAACCCTAATTCAGTCGATTCAGAGCCTTTGAGCTTGTTGAAACGAATCTCTGAGGACCAAATGTTGATTATTGATGAAGATGATTCATTTGAGATGAAGGGAGAACAAAACCCTAATTGATTGTTATTTGCACTGATGAGTGATTTCCTGATTAAATCCTGCTGAGCACAAGTAGCAAACACAAACTATGCAATTTGTTAGAGATGCAAATGATGCATATGCAAATGATATGAGGTGGTATCTTAGGTCAAAAATTGGGGTATGACACCTATTCAAAATAAATATATGTGTTTATTTATTTGAAAAATATAATTATTTGTAAGTGGATACACTTAAGTGCCATAACAGAAGTTAATTAATTTACCAGATTATGTAAATTGATTCTTATGAAAATTGTTCTAAAGGTACTATATGATATATATATAGTTTCTGAACCTTATCAGAATTTATGATAATGAAATAAAGTTTATAATGTTTGTTTCAATGAGAATTTTCTTCATGGAGGATATGGAAATCGAGATTCCTACATTTGAAGAATCTCGTGAGAAAGGTTATCCACAAATTATTGAAACACAAATCGAAAGTTCGTCGATGATGGTTGAGAAACAACTCGAATTTAGGTTAATAAAGATAGTTCGAAAGACTCAGGATCTAAGACCTAACAGAATAAATTCTCGACTTACTTCTTAAAGTAGAAGGAAATAATGAGAATTTTGTTCTTAAGATTCCAATTATTCTTCAAGTAGGAAGATGATTCTAAGATTCATAATGAAGTAGTAACTTCAATGGAACCCTCCTTTTGGAAGGATGGTATCCAAGATGAAGTAAATTTAATAATGTCAAACCATATATACTTGGAACTTGTCGATCTGCTTAAAAGATCAAGATCCATTGGATGCAAAAGAATGTTTAGAAGAAAGTATCATAAAGATGGTACACTAAACACCCAAAAGTCTAGATTAATAGCCAAGTGTTTAGACAAAAGGAATGTGTTAATTATTTAAACACATATGCACTAGTAGCAAAGCAAAGACGGCAACAATTAGAGTATTGTTTGCATTAGTTTTGCATGAACTTATAGTTCATCAAAAGGATGTCAAAATGACATTCCTAAAATGGAGATCTCGATGAGGAGATTTACATGGAGAAATCAGAAGGTTATATACTTCCTGTTAATGAACAAATAGTGTACAAGCTTATTAAATCCTTGTATGGATTAAAACAAGCACCGAAACAATGACATTAAAAGTTTGACTTTGTCATTGTAAGATTCTCCGATTAAGGAAGAGACACACAACTTAGGTGGAGACTTTTAATTCTTATCAAAATAAGAACTCAAAGAGTTTGTCATCATCAAAAATGGGGAGATTGTAAAGAATATATCTTATTTATAGTTTTGATGAAGACAAAGGTTATCAAAGAGGAAAGGATCAAAAGTTTCTTGCACGTCAATGATGATGTTGATTAAGAAGGATTAACATAGAAATTCAAGTGAAGATTTGAGATAAGTGAACATAACCAAGGTACTCTTTGTAATTTATATTATACTATTTTAAATTGCTCATAATTTCATCTCTCACTTCATCTAAAAACCTTCTTGCATCATCATGCATGATTATCTAGAAATATTTCTTCATCTAATTCTTGTGACAAGTGTTGGTACACAAAGTTGTGTGAGAACATTGTGATTTTCTTGTCTCCGTGTTAATTATATGTTGATCATTATCAATGAGATGAATGGAACTTTATAAACAAAGAGGTTTCAAGATTCGACATTCAAGATGAAAAGATCTTGAAATGATAAACACCATTTTCGATCAAATCAAAGTGAAATAGTGGGGGTTAAAAGCATGTATAACTAGTTCCACAATGGAATCTGAGTTTCTAGCATTAGCTGCTGCTGGTAAATAAGCAGAATGGCTAAGGAACTTGGTATATAAGATTCCGAGATGGCCTAACCGATATCACCAATTTATATCCGTTGTGATAGTAGTGCCACACTGGCTAAAGCATATAGCCAAATATACAATGGAAAGTCTAGACATTTGGGTATTAGACATAGTATGATTAGGGAATTAATCATGAATGAGGTGATATCTATTGAGTTTGTTCGGTCGCAACAAAACTTAGCTGACCACTTGACGAAGGGGTTAGCAAGAGACTTAGTGATGGGGATGGGATTAAAGTCCATTTAAATATATTAGTTATGGTATACCCAATTCCCTTCTAATACAACATTAGAAGCAGAATTCAATGTGGAAAGATCATAGTTAATGATTGGAGCAATTGTGTTTATCTTCCCAAGGTATGTGCTCAGACCTGCAAGTGATGGCTAGGTTGAAGTATATCTTCTTAATGGTTCTTTTGAAAAATTGCAAATGCAGGTGCAAGATTAAAAGGATCACCTATGTGAGCATGAAGTTTTTCCGCTTCAAGAAGCTTGGACTTGGCTTCCTATATGCTTATTAATGGATAAGGACACATGGCTTGTAAAGTGTCAAGTATGAATAGTAGAGTATTGTAAGAAACATATGTGTACTATATCTTTAGATATTCAAATGGATTGACGGGTTCAATCATTATGACACCCCGATTTTCGAATATTTGGAATGTGTATTTGTACTAAGATGAAAATTCAATCGTAAGACATTTTCTTCTATGCATTTGTTTGATCGTTATACCTGTAAAGTAAATCAAGGATTATACTAAAATGGGGGGAGTTTGTTGGTGATTTTAGTATCATCAATGTATTTTGGTAGTAATGTGATTTACTATAGGCCAATGCAATTATGCATTAAGTTTGAAACGAGTTAGGGTAGTGCGGAGTGCACGCTCGTCGAGCCAAACGCGTAATTGAATATGAATAATAGAAACGGGCATAACGTTTCATTTGAATAGTTGCACCCATTCCCAACGGACATAACGATACGTTTGAATAGTTGCACCCGTTCCAAAAGACATAATTGTTTTCCGAAAAGGTGTGTCTGTTCGTTCTTCAAGAATTATCCCCGCAAAGATTTCGTGAACCCAGACAAGAATAGGGTCGAAATACTTTGTTCGGAAAGTGAACAAACACGATTCTTGAAGATATCCAGGATTATCATACCAAATCTCTAACATTCACGGTTCGGTTTGAATTTCTTTACGGTTCTGTTTTAGTGAGGAAGCATTGAATTTAGGTGTTTATAGTTTTGCTTCAGTAGTCTTCTATAAAAGTAATTTGACAACTTCAATTATTTACAGCATGGTTAATGTATTTGTGACTTCATATGCTTTGTATCCACATGACTTCATATCTGCTGTTGCCCGGTTTGGATACTTAAAAACCAGTATATAGTAGTATAGTAGTATAGTTTTGGTTCTAAAATATAATATGGTTCTAAATATAATATGGTCTCAAATTTGGTCTTGATAAATGGTTTCCGATTATTCTTATTATTATTATACAGTATATAGTAGTATAGTTTTGGTTCTAAAATATAATATTGGGTTTTATTAATGGTTCCTGGTTATTCTTATTATAGAGTATATAGTAATATATAAAACATAAAAACCAATTATACAGTATAAAGTATTATTTAAAGCCTAAAAACTAACCTAAAAAAATATTAAGGGTTTTTTTTAATCTAGAATAAATAAAATTATATTTTTTTACACTTATATATTATTTTATATTATTTATTTTTTACTAGAACTTTATATATTATTTATAAATCATAAAAGCTATATTTAAGTAAAACCGGTCGAACCTTAAACCTTAAACCTATGCTTACACCGGTTTAATCTCTGGACCCATTTTAATTATCTTGTTTTGAATAAATTCTAAAGGACTATGATTTGTATCAAGATAGATAATCACTTATTGTGAGAGACAAGACATAGTTATTCTTTTTGATGATACCATATAATGTTTATGAATTTTGGATACTTATAATTTTCTTGCATGCATATGCTTTAACTTAGTGTGTGCATAATGAGCTATGTTATGTAAATATGTAGTAATTTATTTTTTATTAAATAGTACTAGAGCTCTTGAATATATAATATAATATCTATTTTTTTTCTTTTGAAGATATGGATAAGTCATGGATTACGAAGTCACAATCATCGATTGCGTATCAACAGGGTATACAAGAATTTACTAATTTTGCATTTAAAGGTGCAAAAGAAAATGACGTAGTAATATGCCCTTGTAAACGTTGTGGTTTCAGAAAATCGGTGAGTAAGAGTGTCATGTTCGACCACTCAAGTTGGTCATCCTTTCCAAAGGGATACACCACGTGGATTTATCATGGAGAGTCCTTTGTAGTACCTGATACTATCTCCCCTAGTATTACTCCAAATATGGTTGAAGATACTATCAGTGTCGAAGATACTATTCAAAACATGATCAACGATGCTTTTGGAGTTGACAGGAATCATGCTAATGAAATACCATCAACATCAAATTTGGAGATTGGCCAAGAAGATTATGTGATGCCAAGTGAAACTCAGAAAATAAACGAGGCCAAGGAGTACTATGAATTGGCTAGAGAAGGAGAACAACCTTTATATGAAGGGTGTAGAAAATATTGTAGACTATCTTTTTTGGTTAAATTGTACCATATAAAATGTTTATGTGGATTGAGTGAGAAGGCAATGACAATGATTTTAGAGTTAATAAAAGATGCATTTGAATATGCAAACATTCCAAGTTTGTTATATGAAGCCATGCAATCGATGACAAAACTTGGTTTGAATTATGTAAAGATACCCGTATATCCAAACAGTTGTATGCTTTATTGGGGAGAAGATGAAGATAGGGAGACTTGCAAAAATTGTAACACTTCAAAATGGAAAACAAATGAAGAGGTCTCTGTTCACAAGAAAAACAAGAAAGTTTCTGCCAAGGTTCTTCGTTATTTTCCATTAAAACCTCGATTACAGAGATTATTTTTATCGTCAAAGACAGCAGAGGATATGATATGGCATGCAACAGATACTAACAATGATGGAATGTTGAGGCATCCTAGAGATTTAGAAGCTTGGAAGAAATTTGACTCGACACATACTTGGTTTTCATCAGATCCGCGAAATGTGCGTCTTGCATTAGCTAGTGATGGTTTTAATCCTTTTGGTGTGATGAGTGCAAACAATAGTATTTGGCCAGTTGTTCTCATTCCATATAACACTCCTCCATGGGTTTGCATGAAGCAGACATCATTTATAATGTCAATGATAATTCCCAGTAAAGAAGCACCAGGAAATAATATTGATGTCTACTTACAACCATTAGTCAAAAAGTTGAAGGAGTTATGGACAAATGGTGTGGATACATACGATTCTTTCAAGAAAGAGATATTCAAGTTGCATGCAAATTTGATGTGAACGATTAGTGACTTTCCAGGTTTGGGTTCCTTTCCGGGTGGAACACATACACAGGACTTGCTTGCCCATCATGTAACTTTCAAACTACATCTCTCCGTCTTAAATCTAGCCGTAAGTGGTGTTTTATGGGTCATCGTCGTTTCCTTGATCAGAGACACAGGTTTAGGTTGAATAAGATCCTCTTTAATGGTGAACAAGAAATACGGAGTCCACCGAGAACATTATCTAGACATCAAATTTTTGAACAGGTTAAAGATGTTGAAGTCATCTTTGGCAAAAAGCCAGTAAAAGAAAAATCGGTAAAAAGAACATGTGAGGGACAACCTATAGAAGGTGATGGTACACGGTGTGATCCTAAAAAAGGTCATCCTCAACAATGGAAAAAGAAAAGCATATTTTTTGAACTTCCGTACTGGAAAGATAATCTTCTGCGCCATAATCTTGATCCAATGCATATTGAGAAAAATGTGTGCGATAATGTCATATTTACTTTACTAAATGATAGGCAAAAGAGTAAAAACCATTTTAAAGCTCGAGAAGACCTTCAAAATATGGGCATAAGACCTGATCTTTGGCCCGATGAAAATGGTAGAATTTCTCCGGCGGCCTTTACTCTAACAGGTAAAGATAAAAGGAATTTTTTAACAACTCTAAGCAATATTAGGGTGCCTGGTGGTTATTCAAGCAACATTTCTAGATGCACCGACTTGGTAAATCTCAAGGTGAATGGAATGATGAAGAGTCATGATTGTCATATCTTAATGGAACAAATTCTACCATTAGCCATTCGCACGACATTACCTCATGAGATTTCAGCAGTATTGATTGAGTTGTGCTCATTCTTTAGACATTTATGTGGTAAGGTGTTGAAAATTGAAGACTTGGAAAAATTGCAAAACCAAATTGTCCTCACTTTATGCCACATGGAAATGTTATTTCCTCCCTCGTTCTTCACGGTTATGGTTCACTTGGTGGTTCACCTTGTTGAAGAAGTTAAACTTGGAGGTCCTGTTCATTATCGATGGATGTATCCTGTTGAAAGGTAAAATATTAGATTTTTTTCTAATGTTACTAACTTAGAAAGTATAAAGTTTTTTAACCGATACTATTGTGGTTCAATATTAGGTATTTAGGAAAACTTAAATCACATGTGCGTAATAAGGCAAAACCAGAAGGGTCTATTGCAGAAGGATACCGTTTTTAAAAACTCTTAAGATAAAAACAATGAACACAATATTTTTATCCTGGTTCGTTGTTAACGAAACTACTTCAGTGCACCCCTTTAGAGTAATTTACCTCAACTGAGGATTTAATCCACTAATCAATCTTGATTACAATGGTTGTCCACTTAAAACTCTCTAAGTCTTCTAAAGTATACTGATCACACCTTGATCACTCTAGGAAATCAACACTTAGAAACTTCTATGTCTTCTAGAGTCTACTGATCTCACTGATCACTCTAGGAACCTTTTACAAATCAATGTAAAATAAATGTTTACAAGAGTATTCAAATGCTTCTTAGAAATCTATAATCACACTTGTGATATTTCTCTTAAGTTCTAAGCTTATCACTCACTAAAATATTACAAAGAATGTAAGCTTGAAGATGAAGTTCGTATGTTTTAATTTCAGCAGCGTTTTGGTATTCTTGCAAGAGTTGTTCGTTATTGCTTCTGATCAGAACTTCATATTTATAGGCATTTTGAGAAGATGACCGTTGAACTGCACTTAATGCGTTGCGTGACTGGACAGCTTTGCATTTAATGTTTTCACTGTTTTGTTAACTACCTCGAGCCATGCTTTTCTCTGCTTTTACTGACTTTGCCTTTGGTAGCTTCTAACGTTCCTTTTGTTAGTTAGAGATTGGACTTCGTAGCTTGTCATCTAGTACTAACTTCTGATCTCAGATTTTGTGAATACAATGTTTGAATAATCAAAATCAGAGTTACAGCTTGGTGCAGAGCATCTTCTTGTCTTTTGACTTTGAAGTGCTATAGCGTGATACCATGAGAACTTCATTGCTTCTGCTTTTGATCTCAAGTTCTTCTGATGCTTCATAGACCATGTTCGGATTCTTCTTGACCAACTTCTGATGTCTTGCAAGAACATGTTCTGATGTTGCAATCCTGAACCTTCCGAGTCAGTGCTTTTTAGTGCTGAATTGTGCATACTCCTTATATATTTCCTGAAATGGAAAATGCATAGGATTAGAGTACCACATTGTCTTATACAAAATTCATATACATTTTTATCATCAAAACAAGAATATTGATCAGAACAAATCTTGCTCTATTTATTTTATCATAATCATTAATGCATTGCATACGTTTGTCTTGACTTATTTCTCCTCCTATTGCTATATTATACTTTGTTTTTACTTGGTTTTCTTTATGATATTTAGCTCTCGCTAAAGCTGTGAACCTTTTAAGGGAGGATGACTAAAATGATACCACAACCTCATACAATATGCTTTCGAACAGACTATGCTGACGATGTACAGGCATTGTTTTAGTTCCTAAACAGTGGAGATATAAGGATGTTAATCCCTCGTCAACCCCCTTGACCCTAAGGTGTAAGATTTTTCTTTCGCGTGTAAATTGAAACCCTTTAATCATAACCTGGGACAGGGTAGTTACTCAGTTAACTTAATTATACTAGCTAATGTTTACACAAATAATGATGGGTTCCCACAACCAATAAGTCATGCAGTCAATATCCACCAAAAAGAAAAAAGCTGCTGAGTCAAAACCTATGAAGGAGACTTATCGAAAATTGAGACATCCCGCTGACTGTAATCTCAAAATAAACAGTTCAGGCAAAAGTTAGGGATAATAAAGTTAAAAAAGAGGTCACTACAAATCCTCGACAAAAGAAAAATAATTACAAAAAAGGATGACTGCCTTTTCAAATAAACTTTCGGTGCTTCAACCATCATCAACTGTCAATGTTACGACTTCAAGACCGGCTAGAACTTAAATGCAAAGTTAACTGAGCATAAGATCGAAGAACATCACAAAGATTGGGATGGGTACAAAGAAACTTTGAGCCATTATCCTTTGTTTCTTAAACCGTGAACCAAGCCACGTTACAACCCTTGAAAGTTCTAACTGAAGCATGGTTAGTTCGAAAGCGTACTGTTACCAAAGGTATCCTGACTCCTTAAGGTTTACCATAAACATTGAGCTGATATCATGTTTTTACAAACACCGCTTTCTTACATCTTTTGTTTTACAAAAAACTGTTTTTAAACTTCAAGACAGACATATGCATTACATTTTTATGAGTGTCATTATAAAATGATTTCTACATAAGTTCAAATGTTTGGCATTAGGAAGAATTTGCATGGGGCATAACTAATGACTAAAAGTCCTCCCGACAGATGAATTTACAGAGACGTCTCGTATGCATGACTCGATTAGCTAAAAGCTTGTTTATACAAGGGGCATGACATATTATTATCCCATCTACAAGGGGAAAGTTGGTCACGATTCATAGAATCTCTCAGAGGCACTAAACAACCAGAGAAGTTAGTCCATCATTTAGGGCATGTCACATCAGTCACAAATCTCAACAAATGCTATTTAGCTACTAGCATCAGATGATGTCAGTATCTGTCTCTCCTTTGAAGTTCTAATTCCAAACTAAAGTATCAAGCATATCAGGCTACTGATTCCAGGGGCAGGTATATGCCCGCAAGCGAAAGACCATATGTGGTTAAAAGTGTTTTCCAACAGCAAGTACTCAATGACATGGGGCAATGGAAATTTGAAATCTCTGAGAATTTTGCCCACAAAGCAGCTTTCATAATATATCCCCACATAGCAATCCTCAAGAAATTATCTTCAAATAATCTCTCCCCAATACAGACTTGGTTCCCCAACGGAGATTACATATCTGATACTGCCGGTTATCCGACATAATCCTCTTCTCCAATAGGGTTTATTCAAACTCACTATCTTCATTAAAAGTTAACACTCACAGATGAGCCCGATCAGATTCTACATCAGAAGATTATTCTTCTCTCTTGTCCTTAGGATACATCAAAGATCAGATCACTCAAATTACTCTCATCCCCAAACGAAGATCAAAAATCCCCAGCTAGATATCCTCGAATGGAAGACACGAATTCTCAATCCTCTTATTATCATCTATAATAACACACAGAGATTTATTTTCTCAACCAGCAAGGGATATACAGAGTTATCAATATGCTTCGACTATATAGTCCATCCCTGCATCATTCATAAATACATGCATAACATATAGTACTTTCGTTTATTTCGAGAACCTCATCATACAATACCTGCATCATGATGTTGCATGAAACTAATTTTCCTTTTCAGGTCATTTCACAATCAAAAGAACATTATCAGCCAGATACGGTGCAAAGATGATCGTATCAATGATTCAATCTTAACGCTCATTCAAGACACAAATACAATTCTGATACTTTATTCCGGGTCTTTCTTCAAAGATAATTCCAAAACAATCAAAGAACTTCATATCCTTTCTAAATCAGTCTTGTCTAAGACATATCACATCCTTTCTAGGAACCTTTCTAGGTAGTCTTCTCTAAGACATTTATCATCCTTTCTAGGAACCTTTCTAGGTAATCTTTTCTAAGATGATTCATATCCTTTCTAGGAGCCTTTCTAGGTAATCTTTTCTAAGATGATTCATATCCTTTCTAGGAGCCTTTCTAGGTAATCTTTTCTAAGATGATTCATATCCTTTCTAGGAGCCTTTCTAGGTAATCATTTCTAAGATGATTCATATCCTTTCTAGGAGCCTTTCTAGGTAATCTTTTCTAAGATGATTCATATCCTTTCTAGTAGCCTTTCTAGGTAATCTTTTCTAAGATGATTCATATCCTTTCTAGTAGCCTTTCTAGGTAGTCTTGTTTAAGACATATCATATCCTTTCTAGGAGCCTTTCTAGGTAGTCTTGTTTAAGACATATCATATCCTTTCTAGGAGCCTTTCTAGGTAGTCTTGTTTAAGACGTATCATATCCTTTCTAGGAGCTTTTCTAGCTAGTCTTGTTTAAGACGTATCATACCCTTTCTAGGAGATTTTCTAGGTAGTCTTGTTTAAGACATATCTCCCCCTTTTCTCTTTCAAGGTTATTCTTGTTTAAGACATGTCTCAACCTTTTTAGGTAATCCCCCTCAAATCATTTATCCAATCCTTTCTAAGACACCTCTTTCCCTTTCAGGGAGCTTTTAAATTAGTCTTCTCTAAGACATTTCTTCCCGAGCTTTGTTTAAAGCCTAATCTCCTTTAAATCAATAATCATAGTCTTCTTTAGGCCAGTGCTTTACCCTTTTCAGGAACCTCTCCAGGTATACTTTTGTAAGACATTACTTATTTTTGATAATCTCTCCTTCTGATACAATCAATGCATATAACTCAGTATGAAAAGCATCTGTTTCAGACAAATATCTTGTCCACATCTGAATAGCATCTTTAAGCCCATCTCAGACAACTTTCCTCCAACATCTAGATGGCATCTTTAAGCCCATCTCCTACAAAAAGTCCCTATCTCAGCAAGGGAAAACTTCTTGGGTATTCTAGTGTTCAATCCTCTTCCACCTTCATATTCCGACAGGCACACATGCCAATCTACATCCTCAGGTTTAAGAACATTGACTAGGGGCATCTGCCATACCCCAAAATTTGCCCATCATATTTCAAGATATTTTGATCCACCTGACTTTCAAATTCTCAAGCACTCAGGATTAGGCTCACTTACCTGTCTCCTAAGCAACAAAGCCTCCAACTAGGGTTTTCTCTTTTCTCCAGGAGAAATCAACTTCTGATGCCTCAAGTGGACTCCATGGCTTGTCATATGCTTCATAGGATCCTCGTGCCAAGTTTCAAGCTTGGATTCACAAGATTGCCCAGTCATTGGCTCAAATGATCAACAGTCGACTAGTTTGACCTAAAAGTCAACTATGGTCAACACACAGTCAAAACTCCTGATTTTTGATCAATATCAACATTTTGAAGTAACATTCATCATTTTATCAAAGGTTGATCATGATTCATCAAGAAAAGTTCAAAAATCAACAAAACTCAAAGTTTCTAAATTAGGGTTTTTTGACCTAAATTCAATCGAACTTTGACCAACCATAACTTCCACATGGAACATCAGAAATTTTCCATCCAAAGCTCAATTTGGAGGAAATTGAATTCTCTACAACTTTGTCTCTCACATGCCAAGTCTAAAAATTCTCCAATTGAGAGATATGGATCAAAAGATTATAGGTCTTTTTTGAAAGTCAACCAAAAGCAGTTTTTTGTCAAAGCCCATATCATTAAGATAAAATCCCCAAATGGAAAAAAGGTCCCAAAGTGTCTTGTAGAGGACATCTTGAGGTTTCCAAAAAGTCCTAGAACTCCTCCATATCTTAAAAATTAAGTGAGATATGCCTTGCCAAAGTTGGACAAAATTGAGTGAAAAATGTGAAGCAAAAATGATTCAAAAAGAGTTTTCTTGCAAATGGGCCCAAGATTTTAAGATCCAATCTTTATCCTCAAGTTATCCACGACATCCAATTAGGTGGCCACGAATTATTGAGATTAACTTGATTTTATATGAATTTTTTATTCATTTAAAAATGATATAATTCATGAAAATCAAAAGAAAATCAAATATTTGATTGGAGATATTATATGAGTCAATTCCAATCATCAAAACACTCCATATTTGATACAAATTTCGGGGCCAAGAAGAGTTGAAAAATAGAGATTAAGCTTGAGCAAATTTGGAAATATTTAAAAAATCAATTTCAAACAAATTTTCAATCTTTGATTCAAGAAAGATTCAAGCCCATATTTTGACCTAATCACATCCTTATATATATTGTATTCCATACACAAGGGCCAAGAACACAAAAAAAGGGGAGGAGAGACAAGGGTTTATGAGAAGGAAAATTTCAAAGAAGAGTGCAATATCAAAGCTCTCGCTCCATCAAATTTCAAGGCCTAATACTTGTTCCAACCCATTCCTGAGATAGTCAGAGAAGGGATTTGAGGCTTTGTTTCAGAGTTTTAACGTGAGAATTATGAGACACCATGGTTAGGGCTCGAGAAAGCTAAACGTTCGGACTCATACTTTTAGGGCATTTCAGGAAAAATTACGGTCATCATCGGATTTTCAAGGTGGTTTTTAGCAGATCTGGGCTCTCTTTGATTTCATTTAACATGCGCTTTTCGAGTTTTACTTTTACAAGTTTCGCTATGGAAAGTTCGTAGCAATTCGGTGGCCGGATCGAGACAAATTGCTAGCTGTTTCTGGACGAAAAAGAAAAGCAGTAGCTAGGGTTTCCATATAACAAAATTGTGAGAAAACTAGGGCACAAACAAAGTCTTGTCTCCAATCATTATCAAACAATTTCAGATGCCACACTAGCTTCCTAAGGATCCCAGGAGTTCGTCCCAATCCTTTCTCAAGCTCAAAGCATACTAGAACGTCGCCCTCGAGTTGCACCAGTTGGATAACAATTTCAAAATACAAACCTATAATTTATGAATTGTTAATCGATTCTATGTGCACGTACTTGTTCATATTGATGTTTAGAACGTTTTAGTGCCATCGTCTATGAGTTTTAGTGCAGGAGTGGTGATTTGCCATTATTAGGGCTTTGAACATGTGTTCTTCGAACCTCCACGTACAGGCATTTTCAAGACGAAACGGCCGCACCATTGAATTCGAAATACCACAATTAGTTAATCTGGGCACGCATTGTGGTCGTTTAACACGTTTTATTTTAGTTTTGATTTTGATACAAAAATCGCTACGAGAACCCATAGCTAAAGTTGCAGCAAAAATCTAGCAATTTCATAGCCAACTCTGAACGTTAAACGAAGAAGAAGATCCAGTGCACACGGTCCCACGCCCACCATGGTGCATCCTCAGTTGCCAGCCACAAGATCACCACCCAGATTGATCACACGCATGTGGAAATGCACGCCTACCATGGATCATCAGGAGACTTCCACACACAATCCTAGCAATGGTTTTTGTTTTATTTTCTTATTTTTAATTTCCTTTTTTTCAGTTTTGTTTATTTAGCCATTAACCCTTAGTTAACCAATTTAATTAGCTATTAGAATTAGGATTAGGTTTTCTCACTTAATTTATTTTTCATAATAAATTGACTTAATTTAGGTAAGTAATTAATTTATTTACCATTAAAGTCATAAAAAATATAATAATAATAATAATTAGTTTAATATTAAAATTAAAATTAGGTTTTTATTTTTAGGTTAAACAATCTAGGCTAATTAGGTTCATTTAATCAAATTGACTTTTCCTTGCCGTGTTGCTTTAGTATAATTAGGCTTAGTAATTACCGGTAGGTGTTGCCCATTAGCCATAGGCTAAGGTTTTACCCTTAGGGTTTTTATCCACAAGGTTTTATTTTACCATTAGATTTTTCCCATGAATTAGGGTTGGTGTTCTACTCCATTTTTTAGGCTTACATTTTTAGGTTTATACTTTACCTCTAATTTTTTAACTGTAATTTCATCACGATCTTCTCTTCTCATCTTAAAACTCTATGATTGTCGAATGCCTTCTTTAAATATTTTGCTTTTTTCCTGCCTTTTATTTAAATTTTTTTTACTTTAATTGGTTTTATTTAAATTATTTGTTTTTTTCTAATTATTTAATTTCCGTCATTTAAAATTCTAGAAATTATGTATAGGTCGCTCAGTTGTTTTTTTTATGTAATAGTAATTAGGATTTATTTTCTATTTTTTTATTTCCCCGTCCCCGCAGGTTTTTATTGTAATAGCGTAAGACTTTATTCTTTTTGCCTTTTATTTTTCCTTAATATTAATTGATGTGGTTAGTAATCCTAGGGAGTGCAACCCTGAATTGAACATAGAATCACTAATCTTATAAGATAAAATATCCGAATTGAACCACCTGATTGTGCCACACACACATCTTTAGGGTAGCCTCTTTTGTTGCCTTATTACTGTTGCCTGTTGCCTTAAATTGTGAAAATAGTCAAGTCCCTCGATTATGAGGATACCTAAAGCAAAGGTTGCCTAAATCATTTAAATCATCATATGAGATCTAGTCCCTCGAAGTTGCCTCGGTAAAACTTGATGATTGTCCCAATTGCTAAGGTATCCTCGCTTGTTGCCTTAAATGACTATTATATCCTTCCCTTAGACTACTTGCCCTCTTTACGGTAGGGACAGTCTTGTGGCGACGATAACTTCGATGACCCTTCAACATCCAATTGAAAGACTTCCTGCCCTCTTATGGTATGGATAGCCCTGAAAGGCTAAAAGAATCTTTTTAATATTTTAGGGTAGTTACCTCCTAATTTCTTGCTCTGGTTTAAATCTTTTTTATCCTTTTATCAAAAACCTTCAAAAAGGCTACCCTTATTTACAAGCTAAAGTCCTTATTCAAATCTTTTTTCTTTATTCACTGCAAACCATTTCAAACATTTCAAAGTGAGCTAAGCAATTAAGAGCCCATGGAAAACTATGGATGCAAAGGGTGCCTTAAACCTTCCCTTTGTATAAAGTACCCCCCGAACTCAAAATCTTTTTAAAAGGTCTTTTCCTATTCTTTTAACCTTTCTATTAAATTGGATAAAATAAAAGTCGGTGGCGACTCTTGCTTACCGCGACATTTCTTTAAAGTCAGTTCACCGTATTACACTCACGAAGCTAAGGTTCATACATAAACTTAATACTATTGCCATCCCCTATGTTCCACCTACTACCAGCCTTAAGCACCTCCTCCGCTTTCCACAAACTGCGCCACAGAAATTCAGACTGTTACCTATCTTAGAATCCAAATAATATGAGCGAGGAAAATACCTAGCTTTGAAGATTTTGGCTACAAGAGAATTGGGCTTCGACAAAATACTCCATCCTTGTTTTTCTACCATAGCCATGTTGAAAGCTTTAAAGTCCCTAAATCCCAATCCTCCCTCACTCTTCAGCATAGTCAATCTATCCCAAGCCAACCACCTTATGCCATTGTTATTATGTCCCCCCCACCAAAACGAGTTAAGCATTTTTTCAATATCATTCACCACCCCATCCAGAATCAAATAGACGCTCATGATGTATGCTGGAATCGACTAAAGCACTAATTTAATCATAACCTCCTTCCCTGCTTTAGAAAGATACCTACCACTCCACAAATTGATTCTTTTCCATATCCGATCCTTAATAAATGAGGACACCGCCTTCTTACTTCTACCAATCATTGACAGAAGACCCAAATAAGTCCCTGTTCCCAAAACTCTTCTCACCCCCATCACTTTGGCTAGATCCTCTTAAGCTGGCCCACTCAAGTTACGGCTAAAAAACACTTTGAATTTTGAAAGATTAATCACTTGACCCGTCACCTCAGCATAAAGTTTAAGAACCTCCATAAGATTCGACACCTCCATTAAATTTACCCCGCAAAATAGAAAACAGTCGTCAGCGAAAAGCAAGTGAGACACACTAGGTGCCCTCCTGCAAATATGAGCTCCATGGATATCCCCGCGAGAAGCGGATGCTCTAATGAGAGCAGAAAGACCTTCCGAGACAAGGATGAATAGATAAGGAGACAACAGATCGCCTTGTCTCAAACCTCTTCCTGGAATAATGGGCCCGACTATATCCAAATTAACAAGAACAAAATAATGCACCAAAGTAACACACATCAACAACCAATATGTACATCTCTCATCAAAGCCCAGGCGAAGCAGAATCCCCTTAAGAAATCCCCTATCGACTCTATCGTACGCCTTACTAATATCAATCTTCATCGCCAGATTTTCCATGTTACCACACATTTTCCTTTTCAAAGCATGAATAATCTCAGTGGCTACCATAGCATTATCAAGAATGGACCTTCTGATCAGTGCATTTTGATGCACATTCCTCTATGTTTGTACTTATACATTTCCATGGTTTGTGATCGTACCTGATCAGACGGATCGTCAAGGCCTGCTCGGAACTGGATCTTTGAGAAATGAAGGAGGGGTGTACCTGCTGTAGCAACCTGCCCTAAAAATTAAAGGTTTTAGAGTCGCCACCTATCCTACCAGGGCGAATAGGAAACCCTACGCAGTTAAGAGATCGAGGTAAGATTATTATAATCAGGTCGAGGGAAGGTGTTAGGCACCCTCAACCCTTTCCTAAGGTTTGTGTCTAAGGTAAAGGCTTATGGCTAAAATATTTAGGATAATAGCTAAATAAGTGAAAAGGGAAAAATTGAGATTTTAAGTGAATTAAGATTTTAGGGAGGGGGACTCGCCTTGGTTATCCAAGTGCCTACGTATCTCCTTAGGGAGAATCAGAGTCAACGTAGTTCGGGCACAGGGTTGTACGCCTTAGAATTTGAATTTGATTTGATATGGTTTGAAGGCTTTTTGAATGGCCTATCGTAGGTTTTAAAATGCAAAGTTCAAAGGTATTTTGAATTACCTTTTCGTAGATTTGAAGATCACAGAGATGGAAATCTGTAGTGTCGTCGTTTAGTGTGTTTTGAGATTTTGGCGTACAACCCTGATTTGATATGTCACCGTTAGATGCGATGATCAATAGATTTGATCATTATAGTTAACGGATTATACGGGGTATTGCTGGTTACTCTGACCGATAGAGTCGATCGTCGCGGGCAGTAAATAAAATGTATTTGAAATTTCATATTTTTTTATCTCTTGTCTAATGCGACTAATAGATTTAGTCGGGTCGAGAAGAGAATTAATTTAGGGTTAATGTTTTCTTTGCCAAATGGGTAGTGGGATTGGGCAAACCCTAATGCATTCATAAACCTATCTCTAGGGTTTTTATAGGTTTTAACCATTAAAATTAATTAATTAATTAAGTCGAATAATCGAAATAATCGAATAATCGGAGAAAACAATATAATTCTAAAGCCTAATCTTAATTTATTCTAATCTAAATCTAATTATTTAATTAAACTAAACATAATTAATTTAATTTAAATAATTAAACAAAATAAATAAATAAATAAATAAATAATACTAATAAAAGAAATTGCATAGAAACCTGGGCATGATCCTATGCAGCGCGCTTGGGAAATCCATGATGGACATTGTTGCACCCCAAAATTTTCCCATTTGTTTATATCCAATTGGCTTTCATATTACATTCATGTACATGCCTCATGTAGGTCATTCATTTAATACATTCATCCATATCACAGTTACTGCTCAAGAAAATTGACAAAAAGAGGCTGAGGTTGGGGAAATTCTTGGTTAAGAAGAATCAGATCTGAAGTCTTATTGAAGAGGATCATTTCCATTAGCATACTCCTAAAATCAGGGTTTCATTCTCTCCGAGTCAAAGCTCTGGTTAAAAGATACAAATCTCATATTCATCAGGGCTTTCAAATCAGGGTTTCTGACTAAAGTCAACCCTGTTGACTTTCGGGTCAGGACTTAATCAGGAAATGGTTATGAATGCGAAATATGGTTGTCTTGAAGAAATATCATTCACTGAAGCGTCTTTGGTTGGAAATTAATTGAGAATTTGTTCCAAAACTGATTAATCGGGGAATTCATTTGGAATCGGAAAAATCAGGAAAAGATGACTTTTTGGTCAAAAATCGAAGTCAATTGTCAAATATCGACTTTTGGTGGAAAATCGGTCAAAGAAAATCATGAAAATGAATAAAATCAAGAAATAACCAAAACTTTCCAAATTTGGAAGGTAGTTGAAATGGGAAAGGCCAAAAAAGGAAAGTTATGACACTTAGAGAAAATTTTGAAGAGTTTGTAAATGACTGACCAATGCACTTCATGACAGATTTACATGTGGATAATGGTAAAATTTCAAAACAAGTTCAACATAGAAAATGTTCACATCATGGCATACAACAACTTTGTAGTTGAATGTTTCTTTATTGGAAGTCTGGATCAAGAGATATGAAGCTACAAAGTTTGAAGAACCACACTTGATCAAGTCAAATTGCTAGGGCAAATCCTGGGCACGCGCGACACATTTTATCAAGCATGTGGTGTGCTGATTTTGAGGCTGATTTCAGAGAGATACCAAAATTCCTTTGGTGCAAACATGGTATGTATCTATTCCTTGCCATGATATCTTCACAATGAAACAATAATCAAGCCATTGGGGTGGGTATTGAATGATCTATAGAGACTCAAAGTCATGACTTCGCCAAGACATGTGTTACCAAGAACCTGGGCCAGAGGCCAGGGCACGAGCGAGGCATTTGATCGAGCACATAGCGGGTCGTTTTCAAGACAATATTAAGGGAACCACATGCACCTCTTTGATTCAAAACCAATGTCAAATGCTTCCCTCCCATGCTATCTATCCAATGGGTTAATAGTCTTAACATTTGACTACGTGAATGATGAGATAGGGATCATTAAAGTGGTGCTCGTGTGAAGTTGCATTCGAAAGGACGCCAGGCCAGAATTCAAGTCACGTGTGCGCATGATGTTACAATAGCGAAACACTGAATTCGTGGCTATTTTTCCTACATTCCTAGGCCATATCTCAAGAAGTCTCCAACACAAAATTCTTTCTACTATGTGTCCTCTTCATGTTGATACCGAATTCGAAACAATTGATGGTTTGTGGTGAGAATTATGTGCAAACAAAGTCATCCATACAAGGTTTTGGAAAGACGTGTATGCATTTTTGTCAACAGTCACCACCCCATAAGTTGCCATGCAATTGCTGGGTACATGAAAAGTAGATACAAAATTTACTTGAAATGTCACAAGCGTGTTCACTAAGTTTTGGGAAAAGAAAAAGCTACAAGCCCCACTTTACACATCCACAAAAAAGGGAGTTCCAACATTCCCTATATAAAGATCAAGCTTCTCACTCTCTTGCTCTCGACTTCACGTTCCTCCTGCCCTTCCATTACTCTCTTCTCTTTCTCCCCCATCCTCTCATCTCCACCGCCTCTAACCACCCCAACAAATTTCTCCGGCCACCGTAACAAACTTCTCAGGCCATCATAACCACCCTAACAAACCACAACAAACTTTCGTCACCTTCCTCAATCTTCACCATCATCAATCTCTGTTGATTCGCATCACCAAGCTTTCAATCCTCACTCTGAATCTGCACCATGGCCTTAGCTTGATCATCTTCACGGCATCCTCTTGCTATCACCTTCACGGAAGAATTGTCATCATCACCAAACCGTGGAATCATGCTTTTCTCTCGGTTCTTAGAAGCTGCGATGACACTCTGAGTTTATTTCCTAGAGTGTGAGTGTGTTCGAGGTGTATTAAGCATCAACATCATCTTCAAGATCTTGGTTCAAAACGTGAAGAACCGAAGTTTTTTCGAAGATATTCGCTCAAGAACTCTTCCAGGTGAGATCTAAAAGCTCTCAACACCATATCAACTTGAGTATATCATGCACATCCTGTATATTCATCGTTCATCATATACACGCAAAACTCTTCCATTATTGAATCTTGTTGTTGCTGATTTGCATGAATTTGAGGCGTGTATGCGTGTTTAGATCTTACATTTGAGTTCTGTGAATACTGTGGATTACATTGTTGAGCTCAGACTGCGTTATATTGAGATTGTTAGATGTTAGGGTTTTAAGATTCATATCGGTTAGCGTTCTAGAGGAGGATTCAACAGAAATAGACATTGGATTCGAGATCAGCATGAGAAACTGAGTAGATTAGTGGTGGAGTTTTTATTTTCTGGAATTTTTCGTGCATCGCCGCCGTGGTTGGGATCGGGGAAGACGACCGGAACAGTAGTTTCGGCGTCTGAGTGCTTTTTATGTTTCTCTACAGGGTGCTCACGTGGCATGCTATTACTGGCCGAGTTTCCCATATACTAGGTGCTTTTTGTCTTATTATAATGATTGCTACGCAAGATGGGCGCGTGTGATTGGCTGATCCTTATTTTGTTTGCTAGTCGCTTAAGTTCATTTTGGACCTATTGATATGTGGTTCTTTTGAAGATGTCACGTGCTAATGATACCATGTAACAAATAATTGGTAAAATTCACATGCTGAAATTGAGATAATAAAATTGAAGGGGATTATAGTGCTGACGGTGGTGGACCGAGACCACTTCGTTTTGGGCCCAAATGATCAAGTTATGGAACCGCACTTCCCATTTGCTAATACACCACATGCTTAATGGATTGGGCTTGAACGCCCTTGCTTTCCATACCCCCCTAGATTAGGCCCAGTTTTATGTTTCTAACTTTTTTAGTTCATTTGATAATTGCTCCTGCACCCCCATGCTGGTAATATAATAATAAAAATAGTTTTCTTTATATTCTTTTGCATATCAATTGAATTTTCCTTTAAGTAAAAAATGATAAAAATATATTTTGACCAATTAGATTTTTAGGAGTACATAATCTTTTTTGTTGTTTTTGTTATTTTTTCCTTTAATATTGATTGGATCACTAATAGATAATAAATAATAGTTTTTTAGTCTTAATTTTTGAAAACAGTTCTAAACATAAAAATGCAAATTGCTTGTGAATATTTTTTTTCATGGTTAGTTTAGATTTTAATTCTTTCTTTTTGTGAATGTTTTCATACTTTGTGAAATACCAAAAACGCCCCTAGTTGTTAAAGTTGACTTTGGTCAACTTAAACAATTTTCTTCTTAGTTAAATCCTTTTTGATTTTAGTTTAGATTTTAAATAGGATTTAGAATAACAATTAGGTTAGAAATTAGGCTAGTCCCCCCTTGTTCATTTCTTTTCTTTTACAACATTAAAACACTTAATAAATTTCAAAATAAAATTCCCTTTAAAAAATACAACGAAAACACTTAAAAAACATTAATAAAAATGTGAAAATCATTAAATAGGGGATGGAAGCTTGAATCTCCCTTGCTTAAGGGAATCATTCGAGTGCTTGGATCTCCCTTGCTTAAGGGAACCATCCGAGCGTAAGTTCCCAATTTCTAAAAAACACAAATCAAAGGGTAACTCGAATCTCCCTTGCTTAAGGGATCCATTCGAAACACCCAAACTCTCTTCTGTCTCTCGCCCTCGTGGCATTCTTAAGAACATGTTGAATCCATTCCATAATTAGACGTGTAAGTCTCCAAAGGCCGAGCATCGTGGAGTGTGACTTTAACCTCTGTTCAACTAAAAAACACCAAAACATAGAAAATCTTGAGCCGAACTACGGTCACTCTGATTCCTTGTAAGGGATACGTAGGCATTGGGTCTCGGGGCCGAAGCGAGCACACTTGTAAATAATTCCTTCTTTTCCCCATATTTCTTTTGCATGCATTCGCATTTAGGTTTTAGACATTAGACACCCTTTAGATAGAAATAAACATAGGTGGATACCACGGAGTACGATGGGCGTGAGGGATGCTAGCACCTTCCCCTTGCGTAACCGACTCCCGTCACCTGTTCTCTGGTCGAAAGACCTCGTTCTTATTCTGAGTTAGGTTTCCTGGTATTTCTTTCCCTTATGGGATAAATATATTAGTGGCGACTCTGATTCCATTTTTCGTGGTAGCGACAACTGGCGACTCTGCTGGGGATGTTGATAGACCTGTGCTGGTCCATTCCTAGCGAGTCGATCCTAGCCTTTGCTGTTTCTTTTATTGGGTGTTTCTTTGTTTGTTTTTGTGTTTACATCTTGTATTTATGTTTGCATATCATGTTTATTTTCCGCTTTCATATCATGCATCTGGACTATATTATGGGTCCCCGTGGGGGCCACATATTTTTCTGTTTTGTTTTGCAGGTGGGGGGTTTTTGTGAGGTAAAAGGCCCACTACCCAGGCCAGTGACACATAGGATTAGCGTGGATGCTCATGTTGACTCCCGTAGCGCTTGCTATGATCGATCTTGACATGGGGTACCACAACTGGGCGAGGTTCTTTCATGGGACACTGTGTCTGGCACGCTTGTTGCCTCAAACACTTTGTACCCCATAGGAACTGTAGACCCTAGTGACCATTAGGGACCACTTGTCCGTGTCTAGACTACATACCTGTGAGATTGAGGTGTGACAGGAAACCTTGACTCCTACATACCATTGCTTCTTCATAGTTGAGGTTGGACCTTTATTTGGTTTGTTCTCATGGTGCTTGATATTCTGGTATTCAAAAGGGCGTCGAACCTTTGATCCTGTGACATTTGACTTGCACAGAGGTTTTACATCAGTTGTCCAGAGATTGTACAAATGCTACTAAGATTATATGGACCTTGGTCCCACCACTTTGCATTGCATAACATCATTCCTTCATCCACTTCATTTGTGGGGGATCCTAAAAGTCTGATTCTAAAAAAAAGGAAAAGAAAGAGGAAACGAAAAAAAAGTAGAAAAACATAAAGGATGGAAAAGAAAAAAGAAAAGATGCTATATGCAAAAAAAAGAAAAAGAAAAAAATCTCTGATAAAAGAGAAATAAAAAATGTGAAAAGGCTTTAGGATCCCTTAGAAATGAAACATGCATTCATACCATCATGCATTTCATGGTTCTCTCAGAAGCTTATGGGGGCCCTTTTTTCTCAAATTCTGACTTCAACAACAAAATCTGACTTCTCACCGCTATGTGCTCGAAAGTTGGTATTGGAATAACTCTGTGAGATGTTGAATGAGATGGGAACAGAAATGGAGACTGACATGAATCAGTGAATGAAGGTTATTCAAGCCTTTTCTCTTTGACAAGAAGAATTTAAGACAAGTCCCTCAAAGGCCAAATACAAATGTTAATCTCAACCATGAGAAGGTCTTATGAATCAGAATGGTTTGGAGATTGAAGCTAAATTGGTAATCATCTCTTATACATATGTGGAAGTTGCTTGGGGCTCCCGAATGAGGGATAAGCAAGACGTATTTTGGTCTTGAGCACTGCACCATTTGCATTGCTCGAATCCATAAAGCGTTACAAATTCTTGTGCAACTGCGTCTGAATCTTTTGCCGTCTGGTAATCAAGAGTGTTCTGCAAAGGCGTTTCTCATTTTCGAGCTGTTGCTTCATATCATGTGTCATCTCTTCCCAAAATCTTCTTCTTAGTGGCCTTTGCTCGTCAACAGAGAAAGAAAGAATATAAGAAATGAACCAACGTAATTTCAGTGCCTTGTGCTCAGTTATATCCTTGATTGTTGGTATTTCAGTTGGTGTTTTGGGTCTTCCTCACCACAAATAGCTCTCTTGAGTTTGATGATTATACCAGGTTCTTCCATTTATAATGGCGATTACTGTTCTAGCATCTATATTTGGGGCTCCCAACCGAGGGATAAGCAAGACATTGTCTATCTTGAGTATTGCATCATTTGCATTGCTCGAATCCCTAAAGTAAGGAAATAATGCACCACTCTTGTACGCCTTTGTTGGAATATTCTTCTGGGAAGTAATCTAAAGTGTGTGGGAGGAACATATGATAATGCTAAGTGGCTACCATGCTGGGGCACCTAGCCATTCAACTGAAGGTGGTAGGGCATTCAAAGGTAGAATTCAAGTCCTTGTTGAGTTCAGAACAACCACATCCACTCCAAGAGGTTTTATGCAAATTGAAGTCTCAATGGGGTATCAAAATTGCAAAAGGCATTCAAGAGCAATAAGTCCATACGGAGTCAAGTCTCCTCAACAATGGGATTCATTTAAGATCTTTATTGCATTCTCATTTGTAACATTTCATTGTTTGTTTAAGCATTGCTAGCATGTAAAAATTTGTTAATTTCTGAATAAAAATCATAATGCATTGTTTATGTTTGTCTTGAAGTAATCCATTCGTTTTCTCAAAAAAAAAGTTTTGGCATTACGATACCAACTTTACTAATCGCTTGCTTAGGCAACGAGCGGAGGGAGAATGATGACAATTAAAAAAAATGCAAAATCCCTAATTGTGTGTTTTTGAATAAAACCCTACTGAGGATGTACAAGCATTGTTTCAAATCCCCAAACACCGGAGATATAAGGGAGATAGACCCTCGTCAACCCCTTTGAGCCTTGAAGTAGGAGTTTCTTTTCTGTTAAAAAAAAACCCTTAATTTTAACCCTAGGGCAGGGTAGTGTTCATTTAACTTGATCAAGTGTTCAAAACTCATCAAGCGGATGCATCTAAGGATACAATAATGGTTATCCTTCAAAAGGTTGAGGAAATTCAAAACCGTGATGGTTATCCTTCACCTACCAAGAGAACAAAAGATGACGATACCACAATGGTAATCCTTCATCAATCATGGAATGAGGCAGTCGCGGTCACTTTCAACGAATCAAAGACAATGCGAGGTCACACGACTTGTTCAAAAAAAAAGGTAAAAAAAAAAAGGGATGAAAAGAAAAAAAAAAGGGGAAAGAAAAATGTAGCAATAAAAAGAAAAAAGACGGTGAAAATAAAGCAAGAACAAAGTCGTGTGATAATGAATCAAAAGAATAAAAGGTGAGCGACTGCCATGTCTGAAAAACCTCATTGATTCCTCAACCATTTCAAATTTCCTTGTGAGGACTGAGCACTCGTGTTGAGTTAATTGAACTTAGGAGTGGAGAACATCACGAAGGGGTGGGTACCAAATAATTTTGAGCCTGAAAATCCTTTGTTTTTTAAAAAACCATGAACCAGGCCAAGTTACAACCCTTAAAAGTCCTAATTGAAGTAGGGTTTATTTCGAAGACGCACTCCCATGAGATAGTGTTTACTGACTCCCAATGAAGCGTAACACATATCCATGTAAGTATTGTATGCCCGCTTTACATTTCATTCACCAGAGGTGGCCACCTCATTGCATAAAAATTTTTAAACTTCAAGACTAGCATAAGCTTTGAATTAGAATTATCATTCTTATAATTAACATTCTTTTGCGTACAAAACATTTTCTTAAACATCAAGAAAAGTTTCCATGATGAGAATCCACGAAGAGCTTGATCATGTCAAAGTAAAAGAGACTCAAGAACTCCGCGGAGTAAAAAGAAATCATTATCGAAGCAAGTTGTCTTAAGGCTCCATTGAGCATGCGTAGTTTGATGCCCTCGTTGATTGATTATCAAGGGGCACGTGACTTGAAGACTCCGTTAAGCATGAACAATAGATGTTTCTTTGATTGGTTACCCTGAGGGTAAAAAGGGTCGAATGCTCCATTGAGCAAATCAGTTGATACCTTCTGTGATCGATTACCCTGAGGGGAGAAGTCTGAATATGCTGTTGAGCATGAGCAGTGGATACTCTCTTTGATTGATTACCCTGAAGGTTTTGAATACTCTATTGAGTACGGTAAAGTTACTGCCACGATTTGTGGGATCTTAAGGGAAGTAAACTTGAGGATTCTGATAAGATGTACATGATCAGGGGCAGTCACAACGAGGAATCTCTCTCGTGAGTTCAGCCTATCTGGGGCAAGCAAATCAAGGTTTGACATCTCAAACTCAATCAATCTGGGTTAATCAAGTCGAGGAATCTCTCTCTTGATTTTAATCAATCTGAAGTAGTGACGTCGAGGAATCTCTCAAACTCACTCAATCTGGGGCAGTTACGTCGAAATTCGACAAATCTCTTCAAGGATCCGTGAATCAAGAGAAAGAATATTTCAAACGCTTGAATATGCTGGGGGCAGAATTTTCTCAAGTAATTGTGGTGTAAGGATCCTTTCGAGGCAAATGTCTTCGTTAAATCATATATCTTCACAAGTCAGGCAGCCTGGGGCATACTCTTTTGGTTTGTATTGAAGAAACCGTCATTCACCTATAAGGTGCGGTTGGCCATCATAGAGTGGAGAAGTATCACAATGCTTTTCCCCAGCAAGTTACTCTCTCCCCAAATATAGGAGTTTAGTTCTCCTGAGAGTTGATTCCATAGGAGTTTATTTCTCCTGAAAAAGTCTCTCCCCGAGCATAGGAGTTTATTTCTCCTGAGAGTTTGTTCCATTCCCCAAGTATAGGAGTTTATTTCTCCTCGGAGTTGTTCCACTCATCCCATAAAGAGCTCCTTATCTGGACTTCTAATCCCCACCACGGTGAATTGAGGGAATCTCCTCAAGCTAAAAATTCTCCGAGCTATGGCACATGGTGAGAAGTCAGAAATCATTCTTCAAGTCAACGAAGAAGTACATATTGCAAGTCAAAGTCCAATATCTATTGGCATCTCCACAGAGTTCTTAACACTAAGGGGATTCTCCCTAGTGTTTACCTCTCCCGAGGTCAGAGACGAAACTCGATCGACAAGTCAACAGAATATTCTTTTAAGGGCCCTCGTCATCTCTTGCATATAGTAATCATTACATTCGCATTGCATCTACAAAAATGCGTAGCATTTCCATGAACATGGAACATTACGCCATATAAAAAGTCGAACATGCATCAATGCATAAGTCAAGTTTGTATGTGCTCTCAAAGGCACAAAGTAATACATCCCCCGAAGAAGTCTCACTTTCTCTCTCCATTGTAGATTGGATACAGAGTCATTCCTTGTCAAGATCATTGTATCTATGGTTATTTCCCGTTGGCTGAGCTCAATCGTTTGGATAACCCCTACTTTGTGTGTGGCAATTCGAATGATTGTCACTCGTGTAGAATTACACCCCGCCTTTTGGCCTGGGGGAACCATGTAGTTCTTATGTTCCGTAAATAATCAATACATATTTCAAGGCCCAGTGTTTACTGGCATCACTTAATAGAGTCTGTTCGTTACCAGTCCTCTCTTTTTATTCACTTTTTGTGAGTCCCCTTACCGCCTTTTGCATAAGAGATATCTCTTGCTTCTCGCATGTCCTTGGTTATTTTCCCGTATGTTGCGTGCAGATTAGAGTGCGAATGAGGGTGGGCATTCAACCCATCTCATTTTTCAATCATTTGGAATCCATACTATGTGTGTGGCAATTCGAGTGATTGCCACCCTCGAAGGGTTACACCCCGCCTTTGGCCTGAGGGATCCATGTAATTCTTATGCTTCGCAGCATCAATACCTTCTTGAAAGCCCAGTATTTACTGGCATCCCTAGATTGGTTCTAGCTTTCACTAGCCTTTCTTTTAGTCAAGCCCAATAGTTATTGGCATCTCCTTCGAATTCAGTGTTCATAAACATCCCCAATAAAGTCTAGTCGTTACTAGTCCTCTTCAGTCAAGCCCAATGATTATCGGCATACCTTTTCAGATCTAGAGTCACCCTTCGGTTGTGTCTCTTTTTGAAGTCTAACTGAAGTTAGCAAAATAGGATCGATTTCCCCTTCGGCTGGTTGCATCCTTTATAAAGTCAACCTTCGGCTGTGTCTCTTTTTGAAGTCTAACTGAGGTTAGCAAAATGGGATCGGTTTCCCCTTTTGCTGGTTACATCCTTTATAGAGTCACCCTTCGCCTGTGTCTCTTTTTGAAGTCTAACTGAGGTTAGCAAAATAGGATCGGTTTCCCCTTCGGCTGGTTACATCCTTTATAGAGTCATCCTTCGGCTGTGTCTCTTTTTGAAGTCTAACTGAGGTTAGCAAAATAGGATCGATTTCCCCTTCGGCTGGTTACATTCTTTATCGAGTCGCCCTTCGGTGGTGTCTCTCTTTGAAGTCTAACTGAGGTTAGCAAAATAGGATCGGTTTCCCCTTCGGCTGGTTACATCCTTTATCGAGTCGCCCTTTAGTGGTGTCTCTCTTTGAAGTCTAACTGAGGTTAGTAATTAGGATCGGATTCCCCTTCGGCTGGTTTCATCCTTTATCAAGTCACTCTTAGATTGTGTCTCTTGTTGAAGTCTAACCGAGGTTAGCAACCTGTTTAAGGTCCACCTTCGGCTGGTATCTTTGGATAATACTCAATACTCTTTGCTGTACCATAGAATGCAAATTTTGACGGTACTTTCGGGGTATTCAATCCACTCACACCTCAAATGTCCGAAATCCAAGATGTTCGTACATTTAGGTCCAAGAAGATTGAATAGGGGCAGCTGTTGCACCCCAAAATTTGCCCATTTGTTTATATCCAATTGGCTTTCATATTACATTCATGTACACGCCTCATGTAGGTCATTCATCTAATACATTCATCCATATCACAGTTACTGCTCAAGAAAATTGATAAAAAGAGGCAGAGGTTGGGGAAATTCTTGGTTAAGAAGAATCAGATCTGAAGTCTTATTGAAGAGGATCATTTCCATTAGCATACTCCTAAAATCAGGGTTTCATTCTCTCCGAGTCAAAGCTCTGGTTAAAAGATACAAATCTCATATTCACCAGGGCTTTCAAATTAGGGTTTCTGACTAAAGTAAACCCTGTTGACTTTCGCGTCAGGACTTAATCAGGAAATGATTGTGAATGCGAAATATGGTTGTCTTGAAGAAATATCATTCACTGAAGCGTCTTTGGTTGGAAATTAATTGAGAATTGGTTCCGAAACTGATTAATCGGGGAATTCATTTGGAATCGGAAAAATCAGGAAAAGATGACTTTTTGGTCAAAAATCAAAGTCAATTGTCAAATATCGACTTTTGGTGGAAAATCGGTCAAAGAAAATCTTGAAAATGAATAAAATCAAGAAATAACCAAAACTTTCCAAATTTGGAAGGTAGTTGAAATGGGAAAGGCCAAAAAAGGAAAGTTATGACACTTAGAGAAAATTTTGAAGAGTTTGTAAATGGCTGACCAATGCACTTCATGGCAGATTTACATGTGGATAATGGTAAAATTTCAAAACAAGTTCAACATAGAAAATGTTCACATCATGGCATACAACAACTTTATAGTTGAATGTTTCTTCATTGGAAGTCTGGATCAAGAGATATGAAGCTAGAAAGTTTGAAGAACCACACTTGATCAAGTCAAATTGCTAGGGAAAATCCTGGGCACGCGCGACACATCTTATCAAGCATGTCGTGTGCTGATTTTGAGGCTGATTTCAGAGAGATACCAAAATTCCTTTGGTGCAAACATGGTATGTATCTATTCCTTGCCATGATATCTTCACAATGAAACAATAATCAAGCCATTGGGGTGGGTATTGAATGATCTATAGAGACTCAAAGTCATGACTTCGCCAAGTCATGACACCCCAAAGTCCAATATTCTCTTATTTCCTTGTTTTATGAAAGCATAACATAATTTAGTAATGGACTCCACAACTCAACACCCCTCATTACTAAATACTACGCTTGGCCCAAGGACTAATATTCCATAATTCCTCCAATTAGTTCAACAAAATACCAAATAATTCTATATAATAATTTAATTTCTGATTAAATTAAAATTATAAAATATGAGGTGTTACAACTCTCCCCCACTAAAACAGTTTTCGTCCTCGAAAACATACTTCAAGTGGAAGTTCCGGATATGAGTCCTTCATCTGAATCTCCAATTCCCAAGTAACATTCCCCTAGTCGATCCTCAAAATTAATCCGACATAATCAACAGAAAGCATGTCTCATGCATTCAATCTCAGCTCTTACGTTGCATTCGACCACCCCACAGATGTACCACTTGCTATGTCTCCAAAAGGTTAAAGACAATGAAACGTCGAGGTGCGACTCATACAATACACCCAATAACTAAATAATATAATTACATAATCCTTGGTATGACCACACCCGATCAACACTGCAGTAAAGCATTCCATCTATTGAACGTACCAACGTTAGACACACTTTTCCATCTGAGCGATAAAACAATACTTACACTTTTCACCAACTGCTTCCTTCGAGAACTCGATAATAACATTCCTATACCGTTGAATTTCAACTATCTGACTCCTCCCAAGTCATACCACAAGTTATCAAACACGTTATATTCAGTTTCTGCTGTACTATTTTGATTACTCATTACAATCGTCATTACCAATTAGATTTCTCAGTCTTACCCAATTCCGACTCTCTTTACTCATTCGTTCAAGAATCCTTCTTTATCATACATGGTACTAATCTACCATTTAGCAACACTCACTCGCACTCAAAAACAAAGTCCTGATTTACTTTCTCTATGTAAACATTCCAACCATCAGAATGAGTACACACAAGTAATTATAATCACACTCATCAACCTTAATATACCATTGCTTACAAAATAGCTCAAACTAAGTCCCACTTTTCTCTAAGAATTAAATCAACTTTGTCCTTCATAGAGTATAATTCCTCATTATATCTGGAAATCTACAATAACACTTTACAATAGTACAAAATTATTATAGCATCATATAGTACACACTCATCGCCTTAACTTCGCTGAATACATACTTGTTAACTTACTACATCTACAATAACATACTCATCGCCTCAGCAATTATTCAAAAGAGTACTAATTCTCCGAAATGACATCCTTTCATCCACTAGATTATAAATCCAACATATAGATCAATATACATCCTCTATGTAGGCTTCTGACATATTAATTCCTCACTGCCCACGAGTAATACTCATAACACTACTCCACATCATACTTTCGTTGCGCGATTATGATTACCCGTCTTAAGTCACCGTCCAATATATTGCACTCTTCATATTAACTTCTTCATAAGTCCACACAGCATGGTGAGTGATTATTCTCACGGTTTAATATTCATCACAACTTAAACCATTAAGGTAATAAACAAGCTCATCCCATATCTATGATTCCGTCTACTATCAACAAGAGATTAAGGGTGATCAAGTCCTCAATTTGTCAATAGATAGCCGACAACCATATTTAAGCATAAGCTGTCATTACTACATAATAGTGTCCTTTCTGCGTTTGCAACCAAACTCATTAACATCGTCCTAGTCCAATAGTTCACTCTGAGTCTTTACAACTTGCACACTTCTCTCTCATTGGATCTTGTCAGGGAGATACCAACATCCAACATTTTACACAATCCACTTTATAGTCACTCATATACTCGTACATTACTATTTATCTCGTTCCAAATCAAAATCCTCATCTTAGCAAAAGACCGCGACAACATTCATACTCCTGGTTTCACTACCAATCTCATGACGTCTTTCACATACCAATATATTTCACTCAGAATCTCAACAAAGTCTTACTCATATCAATAGATGTTAGAAATCCTCTACAATTCTTCTTTTATACTTGTCGTCACTTTGGCATCACAAATACGACTTCAACCGTTCTAAAGTTTATTCCACCTCTACTACTAATTCACTTCTTACTAAAATCCATTGGTACTCAAATCATCTTTATTACCGAACATATCATCAACTTATTCCTCAACAACATATTCTACTCAATTTTGTTTCAAACAATCACGGTAGTAGGCATTCCTATTCAACAAGTTTGCGCTTCCTTAACCGACTTCAGAATATCTCCTCATAGGATCAAAAGTTATGGGTTTTTAAAGTAAAATCAATTTTCCAAAAACACACAGTAGAACCCGGTTCCTCCCACACAGGAACCGGTTCCTGGATGCTTCCCATAACTCGTCTCTGATTTTTACTATGGGAAACCGGGTTGTCTCTATCTGGGAACCGGTTCCCAGCAACCCAAAATTCCCACGCCTCTGCTTTTATAATGGGAACACATTTCAAACAAGTTTTAAACATCCAATCACAACATATATCATGTTTATTAAGTCAGCTTCACAATGCCCCAAACGGCACTTAAATCAAACACTCGGATCTCAAGATATGAATTTTCCAATCGTTGTCCGAAATTGCAACACTGACGCCATGTAGCGACACCTTAAATGATATTTCCAAAACTCCTCAAAAGGTATACTTAATTCCTAAAATTGCTTCTCAACAAACCTTTTAATTATTCCTTCAATCCGTTCAACTCTGACACTGACATCCCGTTCCGTACCAACAAACAAGTCTAGTTCTAAGAGCACGCGTAACCGCAACTTCACTTCTTTCCAACATCATCATGTCACAATTAAATATGTTACAGCTTCTGCAACCAATTTTATAACAAAGTTCATCTTTTTAGCTTTCTGACGCTTCAAACAGAACTCAAATCGGTTGTCCAGAACTCCAGTTATGAATTTTCGAAGTTCTGCAGCTATTCAGCAATTTTCCGGCGTTTTGCTTACGAAAATTTCACTCCAAAACTCATTCTCTTCAACTCGATCATATTCCAAACAGCCCCTTATCATATCTCTTCACTTCCAAACATTATTATAACTTGAGCAACACATCCCATTGCCGAAGTGCGATTTCTGAAACATTACGACAACAATCCTCTTTGCAACTTGCAACTGAGTCTCTTCCGAAACGCAAGGCTACTCAACTGACAACTATGCAGCCCCTCAGCAGAGCTGATACATTGCAACTTCCTAATTTCCTCTCCTACAAATATTCATCAATTACCTCTAATCATCTTCCTTCAAGACGTTCCAACTTAACTACCAGTCAAGTCCTAATTTAAAGTCACCTTCGATTCGGAAAACAACAACTCCAACAACGCTTGCACGGTTGCCAACAACAACCTACTGAATCAATCGTCTTACAAAGGAAACATAACCGAGAAGCGAAGCTTCTCCCCCACTTGTTTCAAACCAACTTCCGCAACAAACAACCAAGTACCGACAGTGATCCACTCACATGTCGCATACCAAGGGATAATATGCCGACAATATTCAACTGTCGTGCAACTCAACTGACTCGACATTTGGCCGGACGGACCGACCTGCTCTGATACCACTATTGTAACACCCTTCTAAACCCCCGCGGAAAATATAATAAAATCAGAGTAAATAAACAACAAGGATGCTACAATTATTAAAATAAATAAAAATACCAAGTCGTTTGTCATGCTTTATTAGAATTGAACCAAATATCAAACATGTGTCTTACACAGCGGAAACTCATTTTAACAACGTTAAGAAACATATCCAAACAATCAACAATACATAATCCATAACCAATAATGGCAACAATGTATGTCGAGTAACTCTAAGACTATCGACCCCCAGTGTTACAAGATCAGAGCATGACCGACATGACTCCACATAACCGGATAACTCTACGAGTCATCCTCACCGATCTCTTAAACCGCTACTTCAATCTGAAATCATCAAAGTAAGGGTGAGACTACATCATAATTAAATGGCATTATAAATCATCAGATATAGAATTTCATAAGCAATTGTCCACCCTACTTAGCATATTCAGATTTATCAATTCATACCAATCACAAGCACAAGTCAAAAATATGCACCAATAACACCACACAATCATAACACCGGATTTCATCCTGACATGTCACAATTTATACAAAGACCATGCAGACTCTTATGCATATGGTACCAAAATTCGTGAATCACATTCACAGGACTTCTCTCTTTGATACTGCCCTCTAGTCGCTCACACCCCACATGGGCACACGACTACTGCCTCGTCGCTCACACCCCACATGGGCACACGATGACTGCCTGCTAATCTCCGCACAATGGGAATTAGCCTTCCAATGCAAATGATTTATGAATGAATGCACACATGTCACATACTTATATCATCATCAATCCGATGCTTAACATCGCTTCATCACATTTTACCAATAACGTCACAACAAGTATGTACATGTATCATGCATCATTCAAAACAAATCAATTATCATCATTCATCAAACACATGATAACAACATTTACCATGAATAGCATCCATCTGCATCGTCATTCATCAAAACACATGATAACCATATTTAACACGAACAACATCTATTTGCATAACAAGCAGAAGCAATCACATTATAACAACACACATCATTGCTCATATTCAATTATGCAAACAACTATTCATTGCACCTCATCAACTATGCAAAACAAGAATAAACCACATTTGAAGAAAACGATACCTAAGAAAATAAAATCAAGTTATTATTGTTTCTTTTATTTCATATGGTAGAGCATTCAATTTAAGGAATAACGTCCAAAACGGCGTATAAAACGGACTTACGGTTTGAAAATTAGAAGCTTTTAATGTTAGAACAGTTTTCAAAACGTGCTGCTGGAATTTGTACTGGAACCCGGTACGTCCCACATGGGAACCGGTTCCTGGACCCAAAAATGCCATTTTTTACGTTCTAACACAGTGGAACCCGGTTCCTCCCACATGGGAACCGGTTCCCACGAACCCAGTAGCTGAAAAAAGTGATTTTTAAGACTTTTATGCATCCCAAACACATACCAACTCATACCATTACGAAATTGATCACCAATGACATCAAAATACATGATTCTAATACACAAACAACATACCCTAACACCACGTAACAATACTACATCATCAATTGCAGTCAATTCATCAAATCATACATGTCAGTGTTGGTATTTCACAAAACCTAACATCCCAAATAGAGATTCTAATCCCTTAATTTAATCCTAACATCATCAAAATCATAATACTACATAATTAGAGTAATCACCCCTTACCTTGATGGAGATTCTTGAATTGATCCTTGAACTTTGGGGTTTTCCTCCTTCCTTTGCTCTTCTCACTTTACGATCAAAATCTTTTCTCCCAACTCTTCTTTTGTTCCTTCCTTTTCTATTTTTCCAATAATAAAATAATAATAGAATTAGGACTAAGTGTAGAGCTTTTTACTCCATACACCCTCTAATTATCCCTCACACCCCAAAGTCCAATATTCTCTTATTTCCTTGTTTTATGAAAGCATAACATAATTTAGTAATGGACTCCACAACTCAACACCCCTCATTACTAAATACTACGCTTGGCCCAAGGACTAATATTCCATAATTCCTCCAATTAGTTCAACAAAATACCAAATAATTCTATATAATAATTTAATTTCCGATTAAATTAAAATTATAAAATATGGGGTGTTACACGACTAGGAGACTGCCAGGTTTCCTAGGCAGAAATATCGGAGATGCGTGAGTTCTCTCCGTCCTGGTCAACCACTCCGAAGTTTAAGGGAGACGCGGTCTTTTAGGGACCACGTGGACTCCGCATTATTCGAGGGGTTGGATGCGAAGGAACCCTATGAGGAGAAGGGTCCTCGGCAGAGAAGGTGCTCACGGGGAGCGCGCTTTGGCATGCTCGGGTTAAAGTGAGGAGGCAGGTCCTCGTTAGATGGGGTGCTCGCAGGGAGCACTCATGACGAGCACCAAGTAGCTTACTCTAGTGCCGTTGGGTCCTCGAGTAGCCGGGCACTATTTTCTCTTTATGGGCTCAGGGATGGTTTAGACCTCCAAGGTTAAGTGGGCCAAAAGTAGATTGGGCCGAATCTTGACCCAGTCCAAAATAGGAGCCCCCCAAGTCGGAGTTTTCGAGCAAGAAGCTTTGACTTTACTAATGCTCGGCCCATGTTCAGTTGGTCCACGTTTATCGGTTGTGCTCGGATGGAGCCGTTCGTGGGGGAAGATGAGAAGCCGCGCGTGTTCAACACTTGCTGACGTGGCACGGAGTAATGATTGCCTAGGGGTAGATGGCGGCGCCTATGGAGGACGTGTTAGACGATGCGATGTGTCGTATTTCGAGCATTTTCCCTATAAAAGGGCTTAAACCCTCCCATTTGGGGTTTTTCGCTCTCCGTTTGCGTGACCGGCTCCATATTGATATTCTCCAGAATTTCATTGTTCAACAACGGTCATTGAAGAATCACGCCTCAGATTGCTAGAATCATGTCAGCATCAGGTATGATCATGATTTTACCTCGTGATTTCATGCGCTTTTTTGTTGATTTTAGGAGATTTGCAGAATGTGTCCCCGCCATTGTTATCATCTAGGTCGGTGATTTCTTTTAGTGAGATTCAAGGACCTCATCATCTCCCAGGTTATTCAAGCAATGCTCGGGAATGAGTCATTAGGTAGTTGATTTTTTCGTTACAGATCGTGAGTATAGAAGAGGATGAAGAACAGGGGGCCCTTCCAACCCCGGAGCTGAGGAGGATGTTCCCCCGACCCCACTCTTCGACTATGATTGCAAGGTTGATTTTGAATGGGTGAGCGACGAGCCTATAACCGTGGTCTCTCGATTTACTGAGTCTCTGAGTGGGGCTCTCAAGGAGGTTGAAGACCGGGGATCCAACAAAGAGTTAAATTTCCAGGTTGCTTGCCTGTCTGTGGACGAGCGAATCTGTTCTCATTTTCAAGGGGACAGTTTCGCCATGTATGATTATATGTTCGGGGAGCACGGATTTCGTCTACCCTTCTCCAGCTTCCAAATTTCTCTATTGGCCAGTCTCGCTTTAACTCCGTCCCAACTACATCCGAATGCCTTTGCTTTCACGCGGGCTTTCCAAACCGTTACTACGTCGTTCGTCTGCATAGCCAGGTAGCGTGCACTTCTCTGTCTAAATTGGTGACGGTGTGCGGTGAGAACGGTACCCCATAGCAAGATGAGGTCAGGAAGGTGAGGACAAATCTCTTTTGTATGTTCCCCTTCTTTTGGTGGAAGGGTCATTTCGATGCTCCTCCTAAGCACTATGCCTGGGAAGATAAAGAGCTAGACGAGCAGGATGCGGCGTCGTACGCAGTTCTATGCAAATATGTGGATAGCTTCACTATGACTCAATGGCTGACGAGGACCGGCGAGCCCATAATGGACGAGAAGGGTGTGGCGAAGGTCAAGACGCGGGCCATAAACGCGAAAGCCATTCTGTCGTGCAAGATGCCTGAGGAAACTAAGGCGGTGCTAGGTGGTATTTAGGTTGTTTCACTTTTGCTTTTTAATTGATATTTCTTGCTAACCCGTCTGTTTTGCTTTTCAGATGCCATGCCGACAAAGGATGACAAGCTCATGAAAATAACCCAATATGCCCAGAGGCTCCGAGCAAAGAAAAAAAACCGAACAGGGGCTTCGGGCGATAACTCAGGATCGACTGGTTCTCCCTAGGTGAATTTAGAGGGTGAAAGGACTCCGAAGAAGCAGCGCCAAGCCGAGAAGGTTCGGGAATAAACGTCAAGTTTGAGGCCTGACCGTGGGTTCGTGCTTCCTCCTTGATTCAAAGACGGACAGTACTTTAAGCGGCATCCTCTGTCGGTCTCCTCGGATGAGGCTCGGTGAATAGAAGGGATGTATACTCCTGCCTGCCTCAAACAGCTTACTAGTGATAGTGCCACTATTATGAGGATCGTGGAGATGGCCCAGATGCTTGCCAGGGGGAACACCGTTTCTGCTGATGCGCTGAAGAAGGCGGAGTCCGACAAAAAGGTTGTCGAGGACAGGGTGGTGTTAGGGACCAAATAGTAGTAAATTTCACATCTTTTTATTGGTCCCTTTTAACCAATTTCTATTCAAATCATATGTTTCTAATCACACATTAGGCAAATATGTAATTATTCGTGTTTTAATTCTATCTGAGTAGGTATTTCACTTTCACCTGAGGATTTAATCCACTAATCAACCTTGATTACAATGGTTTTCCACTTAGATACCTTCTAAGTCTTCTAGAGTATTCTGATCACACCTTGATCACTCTAGGAACCTTTTACAAGTTAATGTAAAACAAATTCTTACAAGAGTATTACAATGCTTCTTGATAAGCTATAATCACAACTGTGATATTTCTCTTAAGTTCTGAGCTTAAATCTCACTAAGATATTACAAGTGAAGTGAGATTGAAGATGAATTTTGAGAGTTGTTAACCTTGCTTCTGATCAGAACTTCACTATTTATAGGCGTTTTGAGAAGATGACCGTTGGGAGCATTTAATGCGTTGCGTGATCCGTACAACATTGCATTTAATGTTTCACTCTTTTGTCAAATACCTCGAGCCTTGCTTTTCCTGCTTTAACTGATTTTGCCTTTAATAGCTTATAACGTTCCTTTTGTCAGTTATCGTAGCCTGTCATCTTGTACTTGCTTCTGATTTGATCTTTGTAGATACAACGTTTGAATTAATCAGAGTCAAACAGCTTGGTGCAAAGCATCTTCTTGTCTTATGACTTTGAAGTGCTTCTAGCGTGATACCATAAGAACTTCAGTGCTTATGCTTCTGAACTCAAGTTCTTCTGATGCTTCAATAGACCATGTTCTAATTCTGCTTGACCATCTTCTGACGTCTTGCGAGAGCATGTTCTGATGTTGCATACTTGAACCTTTTGAGTCAGTGCGTCTTGCGCTGAATTGTGCATACTCTTTATATATTTTGTGAAATGGAAAATGCATAGGATTAGAGTACCACATTGTCTTATACAAAATTCATATACATTGTTATCATCAAAACTAAGAATATTGATCAAAATAATTCTTGTTCTAACAATATCCCCCTCTTTGATGATGACAAAAACTTATATAATTGATATGAATTAGCAATCAGAAAATCAGATGACCAAAGACAATTACACAGTTATAGCATAAGCATATAAACATAGTTTGTGAATATGTCTCCCCCTAAGATTAACAATCTCCTCCTGAATTAAATACTGGAAGAGTTTATAAATAAAATACTTCCCTGAGTATTTTCCATTTCAGTCGAGACGTTCACATTTTCCTAGAACTTCAGAACATTCAGAGCTTCTGCTTCTTGCTTCCATAGGATAGCTTCAGAGCTTTGAATTTTCTCTTGAATCATATCATGCTTGATTGTATCAGAACATTCTTGAATGTATTAGAGCATCATCAGAGCATCTTTACATCCTAAAATGTTTCAGAACAAACTAGACGACAAAAGTCAGAGCATGAATGAATCAGAACATTCTTTCAAGAAAGAACATGTATCAGAGCAATGCTAAACAATATCAGAGCAAACTTTGATAAGTTCTTAAAAGAAATATGTATCAGAACTTATGAGGGATAAGAATGTGTTAGAGCATATTTTGCCACGAGAATATCAAAACATTTTTTCTTCTTGCTTCTGATCTTGAAGCTTCACAGCACTAAGCTTGCTTCAATTCCAAGAACATGTTTATTTATAGAATTGCTATTCCTCATGTATTTGCTTCTTATGTTGAGCTTTTTCAGATTGTCTTCAATCCTGCAAAAAATCTCAAAGACATAGAACTTGCAAATAATATTAGGAATGTTGAGACTTAATCCCAGAAACTGATGTAATAAACCAAATCAATTATCATGTTTCTCCCCCTTTTTGTCATAACATCAAAAAGCATTTAAAAGATTCAAATGAAAAACAATATGAGTGAAGAAGATAATATTTCATTGATTCAATAAAATATCAGAAGATACAAAAGGAAAGAAGCAGATGCAAGAAACGGATGCAAGAAACAAGAAAACAACTAAGACCAAGACACAATACGACTAGCCTAGCCTAGAAACTATTTTGGCCAGAAGATTTTGAATCTCATAAGTGCTTTCTGACTGCATCTTCATGAATGAGCGAAACTCATTGTGAGTATTTTCAAGCTTATTCAAGCGATAAGCTAGATCAACTTGATTCTTTTGAAGAGCCTTCATGGCATTCACCAGAACATAAGGTTCATCAGAAGAAGCTTCACAGCTATCATTCAATGGAGTAGCATGCTCAATAGCAGCATCAATCATGAGAACATCATCTTGATTTTCTTGAACAGGAAGTTTCTCAGCAGGATGATTCTCAGCACTTTGCTTCTCAGCATCAGCTTCTGACATAGAAGCGTCTTCATCATATTCTGGAGCAGGGATATCAGAATCAGAATTTGCAAGAGCCTGAAGGATCTCAGCCAGATTCCTTGGAGGTGTAGGGGCAGCAATTTCTGATGGATATTCAACAGCTGGATATACCATATCTGGTGCTTTCTCTGAGGGATTCTCCCTTAGCCAGTTGAATAATGACTGAAAGTCTCTAGTCAGAACAAGAAACTGGGGCTTCCATACAACCAAGCAAGGCATGGTTCATCTTCAAGCTCGTCTACAAACTTCTTCTCCTCAAGAGATCTCCAATTTCTAATTTGATGATAGTACTTACCATCATCGACTTCTAAGAAACAGCCAAGAGAACCAGATGCCTCAGCCACGCATCTCTTCTGGATGTTCATAGCATCAAACTGAAAGTCCTTCTTAAAGATATTCCATAAGCTTCGAATAACAACATGATCCAACTTGGAGTATGAGCAGCTCTCAAAGTTTCCATCCTTGTTCTGAACTTAAGCATGAATAGGTCAAAGCAGATATCAAGAGAGGGTTCAGGAGGATTAAAGGTGAAATGATAATCAGGGTACAAAAGACAATAAGGTTTGTATTTTCTTGAGAACAAAGCAGGGGTTAAAGAAGGTGGAGAATCTGTGGTGAAGGTGGATGAAGATGAATTTTCAGAAGGTGTTGGGGGAATGGCATTTAGTGGTTGAGGGTTCAGAATTTGTGTAGAAGGAGGTGGTTGGTAACTGTTTGGGACAGAGAAAGAATTGTAGGGTTCAGAATGAGGAGGTTGTTTCTGAGATGAACAGGCAGAAGAATCTGCACGAAAAGCTTTCTTAATGCGCTTCTCAAGGTATTCATCAGATTGTACTTTGAGAGGATCAAAGGGTTGCTTCTGCTTCTTTGCTAGCTTAGCATTAGTTCCTGCTTCTGAGGCCTTTCTCTTCAATTTCTTTTCTTTCTTCTTCTGTTCTTTCTTTCTCAACTCATCCAGAGATGGAAGAGTTCTCCCTCGAAGCCACGCAGGATCAGCAGAAGTTTGAGCTTTGACACATGACTTCAAATAGAGCTTAACAGACTTATCTAGCTCTTCTAGGAACATGTGAGAGAAGATATCAATAGGAGTTCTTCTAGTCAGAATATCAGGAAATATTCTTGGAATAGAAGTTACCTTTTCAATCAGCTGCATCCTTTGTAGATCAAAGGCTTTCAGAATACGTCCTTGTATGACAGTTAAGAACTTGGGTGAACCAACAGCTCTCAGAAGATCCATCAAGTCTCTTTCAATCAGAATATCTGAAATCATTCTAGAAAGAGGGATAGTATTCTTCTTGAAATTTGGATTCTTCCTATGTTCTTCATCTCTTGATTCTTCAATATTTGTCTTCAAATGTTGAAAGAGAATGTTTGAGAGATTAACTTTTATACCTTTTCCAATGTAGAAAAGTACATACTTCTGATCCTGATTTACTTAAGTAGCAGCAAGAGATAGCTTTCTATGATAAATAGATTCCAGAATAATCTCAGCCCAAACTCTATAGGAAGGCTTCAAAGAAGTAGTTTGATGAGATGTAGATCCAGAGGAGGACAATTCTTTATCAACTTTCTCCCAATCAACTCTACCAGGAAGAGCACCTGTAATTCCATTTGAGTCATCAAGACCATACAACTTCCTTATCATCTTCTCAGTCACAACAACCTCATGCCCTAATACGAAGGAGATGATAGCAGTTGGAGTAACTGTTGCATGAGTCTAGAAATCCATGACCAAGAGAGGATAAACTGGTCCAACCAATCTTTCAAAGTAGTTTGACCAACCTTGTACCAACATTACAACCTTGGTTTTAAAATCATGTTCCAAAAGATTTTCAAAATCCACCATTGTTTCGCATAGAACTTCCAGTTCATCATATGGAATAGAACAAGTCTTCAAGGGATGATATCCATGTTTGTGTTGAATAAGATGTGCAGAAGACATTTTGTGTTGATTACTTGAGGATGGAAGCATGAATTCACTCTGAGATTCGGTTTAGAAACTAGGGTTTATGCAAAAACTAGAAAGAGAGAGATAAATGAAAGAGACAATGAATTAAGAGAGAAAATGTAAAGAGATGAATTGCTTATGGAGATGATTTTATATAGAGACGGATTTGAAATGAAATGCAATATGCATTTGAATGAACAGGATTAGAGAAAAACACAGAATCAAATGCATTTAATGAGAAATGATGTTAGGAGAGATAACGTAATATTTGAAATGATTTGCACAATTACCTAGGGCGGCGTCTCCTCAACTGCACGCGTACTTGTCCAAATAGAGTGAACACGTGTTCATCTTCTGGAAAAGCTGGTGACAGCTGTTTTGCTTTAAAAGATATTCTAAATCAACTTAGATAATGAAACGTTAGTAAAGCCCAGAATCAGAACTTATAATTGATCAACATCAGAACTTCTTTTAAGAAGATAAAACAAAATCATTTCAGAACTAATCCATACGTCAGAACTTCTCATCTTCTCATTCTGGGCATAAATCCATACTGATATTCTTTAGAATGAACTTAAACCTATCTCCAGCAAGGAGTTTTGTAAAGATATCAGCCCATTGATGGTCTGTATCAACAAAGTTCAAAGATAGAACACCCTTCTGAACATAGTCCCTAATGAAATGATGTTTGATCTCAATATGTTTAGCTTTGGAATGTAAGATTGGATTCTTAGACAAGCAGATAGAAGAAGTATAATCACAGAAGATAGGAATGTTACTCTCATATATTTGATAATCTTCTAGCTGACTCTTCACCCAGAGCATCTATGTATTACATCCAACAACAGCAACATATTATGCTTCTATTGTAGAGAGGGAAATTGTAGCTTGCTTCTTGTAGTTCGGGGAACTAATTAGGGAAATTAATTATTTTTGGTGCCTTGCTTGAAGCTTAAGGTTGAAGCTTGAATTAAATCTCTATTTATAGTAAAGAGGCATGAAATCATCTTTACAAAGTGGTATTTATACTATTCCACCACAAACATTTAAGAGAGTGACAGAAAAGCTGAATTCATCTCAATAAAGAGAGGTACCTTACTTGTGTGTTTGCAAGTATGCCAGTCATGTGTCTTCTGAATGAAAGAAGGTTTCTCGTCCAAATTAGGGAAAGTGTACAAGTCTGGGTTTGTTTTCCTCAGAGCATGCCTTTCAAAGTCCTAAATGGGAGAATGTTTGAATTTGAAATTGAAATTGAAATGTTTGTTTGTTTGAATGTGGTGAGATAGGAGAAATATCTCTCTATAGAGATAAGCTATGTCTATCTACTGTTTGAAAGATTTGATTTTTAGCTGGTTTGTATAACGCCCAAGCTTAAGGCTTCTGATTGATTTTACTGACTCTAGAATAATGACTTTACCGGGAATTAACTGAAGAAATTTGTGTTCTTTACAAAGCCCAGAATTGAGGCTGACTCTAGTTGGAGAGTGTTTATTATTTGATTAATTTTATTTGGTGTTCTGTACAAAGGCCGGAATTGAGGCTGATCTAGCTAGGGAGACTCTGTTTTCTGCCTTGTACAAAGCCCAAGGTTGTGGCTGACTGCTGAGAAAAATGAGTTTGAAGACTATGGATGACCCTATTTTGTGCCTTGTACAAAGCCAAAGGTTGTGGCTGACTCAGTGGGGAAAAGATCCTAAAGGTTAGAAATCTTTTGACACAGGAAGTGTGTTAGAACAAGATTTGTTCTAATAAATATTCTTAGGTTTGATGATAACAAGGATATGAATTTTGTGTGAGATAATGTGGTACTCTAATACACTGCAATTTCCCTTTCAGGAAATACATAAAGAGTATGCACAAATCATCGCTCAGAAGCTTTGACTCAGAAGGTTCAGCATGCAACATCAGAACATGGTCTGGCAAGACATCAGAAGATGGTCAAGGCAGAATCAGAACATGGGTCTATGGAAGCATCAGAAGAACTTGAGTTCAGAAGCAGAAGCACTAAAGTCCTCATGGTATCACGCTCAGAAGCACTTCAAGGTCAGAAGACAAGAAGATGCTCTGCACCAAGCTGTTTGACTCTAATGATTTTAAAACGTTGTAAACACAAACATCAGATCAGAAGCAAGTACAAGATGGTAGGCTACGCTGACTGACAAAAGGAACGTTAGAAGCTATTAAATGCAACGTCAGTAGACACAGGGTGAACAAGGCTCGAGGTAGTTGACAAAAGCGTGAAACATTAAATGCAATGTTGTACGGAATACGCAAAGCATTAAATGCTCCCAACGGTCATCTTCTCAAGTGCCTATAAGTATGAAGTTCTGATGAGAAGCAAGGTTACCAATTCTGAATGAACTTATTCTGAAAAACTTGCTGAAACTCTGTTCAACTCAAAGCTCAGAAACTTCATCTTCATCAAAGCTCACTACATTGCTGTTGTAATATATTAGTGAGATTAAGCTTAAACGTTAAGAGAAATATCACTGTTGTGATTATAGCTTTTTAGAAGCAATTGTAAAAATCTTATTTGATTACATTAATTTGTAAGTAACTAGAGTGATCAAGTGTTTATCAGGATACTCTGGGAAGTCTTAGCTGGTGTCTAAGCAGTTGTAATTAGAGTGATCACGTGGTGGTCAGGATACTCGAAGAAAGTCTTAGCTTGTGTCTAAGCATTTGTTCCTAAAGTGATCAGGTTGTGATCAGGATACTCTAGAAGACTTAGTCGTGGGCTAAGTGGAAAACCATTGTAATCTGTTGAGATTAGTGGATTAAATCCTCAGGTGAGGTAAATCACTCCGTGGGGGTGGACTGGAGCAGTTTAGTTAACAACGAACCATGATAAAAATAACTGTGCAAATTTTTTTTATCGTTCAATTTTTTAGACTACACTTATTCAAACCCCCCCTTTCTAAGTGTTTTTCTATCCTTCAATTGGCATCAGAGCGCCGGTTCCAAGGTGCAAGCACTTAACCGTGTTTAGAAAAGATTCTGGAAGAGAAAAACGCTTCAGTAGAAGATGGCTGGTGAAATTCCAACAAATCCATCTGCATCTACATCTGGCTCTGCTGAGCAATATAATGGTAACAATGGTTATACTAGACCACCAGTATTTGATGGTGAAAACTTTGAATACTGGAAAGATAAACTGGAAAGTTACTTTCTTGGTCTAGATGGTGAACTATGGGATCTTCTGATGGATGGTTACAAACATCCAGTGAAAGCCAGTGGCGTAAGGCTTACCAGGCAAGAAATGGATGATTATCAGAAGAAGCTTTTCAGAAATCATCATAAATGTAGGACTGTTTTGCTGAATGCTATCTCTCATGCTGAGTATGAGAAGATATCTAACAGGGAAACTGCCTATGATATATATGAGTCATTGAAAATGACCCATGAGGGAAATGCTCAAGTCAAAGAGACTAAAGCTCTTGCTCTAATCCAGAAGTATGAAGCCTTCAAGATGGATGATGATGAAGATATTGAGAAGATGTTCTCAAGATTTCAAACTCTAACTGCTGGATTGAGAGTTTTGGATAAAGGCTACACCAAGGCTGATCATGTAAAGAAGATCATCAGAAGCTTACCCAGAAGATGGGGTCCAATGGTGACTGCATTCAAGATTGCAAAGAATCTGAATGAAGTTTCTTTGGAAGAGCTTATCAGTGCCTTGAGAAGCCATGAAATAGAGCTGGACGCAAACGAGCCTCAAAAGAAAGGTAAGTCTATTGCTTTAAAATCTAATGTTAAAAAATGCACTAACGCTTTTCAGGCTAGAGAAGAAGATCCTGAAGAATCAGAATCTGAAGAAGAAGATGATCTGTTCATGATCTCCAGAAGGGTAAACCAACTCTGGAAGAGCAAGCAAAGGAAGTTTAGAGGCTTCAGAAGTTCAAAGAAATTTGAACGAGGAAAATCTTTTGGTGACAGAAGATCTGACAAGAAGAAGACTGTCTTCTATGAGGGCAATGAGCCTGGACATTACAAGAACGAGTGTCCAAAACTTCAGAAGGAGAATCCCAATAAGAAGTTTCATAAGAAGAAAGGTCTTATGGAAACATGGGATGATTCTGAATCAGAATCAGAATCAGACTCTGAAGGAGAACAAGCCAACTTCGCGCTGATGGCTACAGAAGATGATGGATCAGAATCTACATCAGAATCAGATTCTGAAGAGGTATTTTCTGAACTATCTAGAGAAGAGTTAGTTTCCAGTCTAACAGAACTTCTGGAACTCGAGGCTCATCTTAGTATCAAATACAAAAAGCTGAAGAAGCAGTTTGAATTTGAAACTAAGAAGCTGGAATTGGAAAATTCTGAACTGAAGGAAAAAGTTTTAAATCTATCCAAAGATAGTGGATCTCCTTCTGAAACAGAAAAATCCATTCCTAGCATGAATCATATTCTGAAAGAATATGACTCGAGCTTCAGAAAGTTCTTATCTAGAAGTATTGGCAGAAGTCATCTTGCTTCTATGATATATGGTGTTTATGGAAACAGAAGGTTTGGTTTTGGCTATGAGGGCGATACCTCACATAAATTTGAACCTGTTGATGATCTGAAGATCACATACAAGCCATTGTATGATCAGTTCAAATATGGCCATGCACATGATATTAGGCTCACTTCACATGCACAGAAGTTTAACACTGTTCACACCAAGAAGCATGTGACACATCCTAAGAAATATCATGCTGACAAACCTAAAGAATATCATGTTGTTCCTCCTGTTAAATATTTTGCTAAACCCAAGTTCAATCAGAACTTGAGGAGAACTAACAAGAAAGGACCCAAGAAATTATGGGTACCTAAGGAGAAGATAATTTCTGTTGCAGATATCCTTGGCGGAAAAGAGGACAAAAAGCAAAATGTCATGGTACCTGGACTCTAGGTGCTCGCGACACATGACGGGAAGAAGGTCTACATTCCAAGACATGGTGCTTAAACTAAGTGGAGAAGTCAAGTTTGGAGGAGATCAGAAGGGCAAATTCATTGGCTCTGGAACCATAAGTCTTGGTAACTCTCCTTCCATAACTAATGTACTTCTTGTAGAAGGATTAACGCATAACTTATTATCCATAAGTCAATTAAGTGACAATGGTTATGATATGATCTTCAATCAAAAGTCTTGCAAGGCTGTAAGTCAGAAGGAGGGCTTAATCCTATTTACAGGCAAGAGAAAGAACAACATTTATAAGATTAATCTTTCAGATCTTGAGAAGCAGAAAGTGACCTGCCTTATGTCTGTTTCTGAAGAGCAATGGGTCTGGCACAGAAGATTAGGTCATGCTAGTTTGAGAAAGATTTCTCAGATTAACAAACTAAATCTGGTCAGAGGACTCCCTAATCTGAAATACAAATCAGATGCTCTTTGTGAAACATGTCAGAAGGGCAAGTTCTCCAAACCTGCATTCAAGTCTAAGAATGTTGTCTCTTCCTCAAGGCCGTTAGAACTCTTGCACATTGATCTGTTTGGCCCAGTTAAAACAGCATCTGTCAGAGGGAAGAAATATGGATTAGTCATCATAGATGATTATAGCCGCTGGACATGGGTAAAGTTCTTGAAACACAAGGATGAGTCTCATTCAGTGTTCTTTGAATTCTGCACTCAGATCCAATCTGAGAAGGAGTGCAAGATCATAAAGGTCAGAAGTGATCATGGTGGCGAATTTGAGAACAAATTCTTTGAGGAATTCTTCCAAGAAAATGGTATTGCCCATGATTTCTCTTGCCCTAGAACTCCACAACAAAATGGAGTTGTAGAGCAAAAGAATAGGACTCTACAAGAAATGGCCAGAACCATGATCAATGAAACCAATATGGCTAAGCATTTCTGGGCAGAAGCAATAAACACTGCATGCTATATTCAGAATAGAATCTCTATAAGACCTATTCTAAATAAGACTCCTTATGAATTGTGGAAGAACAGAAAACCCAACATTTCATATTTTCATCCTTTTGGATGTGTGTGTTTTATTCTGAACACTAAAGATTATCTTGGTAAGTTTAATTCTAAAGCACAAAAGTGTTTCCTTCTTGGATATTCTGAACGCTCTAAAGGCTATAGAGTATACAATACTGAAACATTGATTGTAGAAGAATCAATCAATATCAGGTTTGATGATAAGCTTGGTCTTGAAAAACCAAAGCAGCTTGAGAATTTTGCAGATATAGATATTGATATATCAGAAGTTGTAGAACCAAGAAGCAAAGCTGCAGAAGTTGAAAGTCTCAAAAGCAATGGATCAGAAGATCAAGTTACTGCATCTTTAGAGAATCTCAGGATTTCTGAAGAACCAACAGTCAGAAGATCACCTAGACTTACTTCAGCTCATTAAGAGGATGTGATCCTTGGGAAGAAAGATGATCCTATCAGAACAAGATCATTTCTTAAGAATGACAATCAGAAGCAGTGATCAGAATCTGAAGGCGTATAGTCTTTCAGAAAAATACAGCTGTCACTTACTTTCTGATGGTGAACACGTGTATGTACGGTTAGTACAAAGCGTGCAGTTGAAAAGACGCCGACCTAGGAAACTGTGTTAAATAATTTCATTTACCACGTTCTCTCTTCTAATATCATTTGTCATTAAATGCATAATGATGTTTTTTTTGTAATCAATTTCTTTTCAAAACAGTTTTTTTTTTAAATCGTTTAAATAACCCGCCTCATATTCATTTCTTTTTTCTCTCTCTCTCTCACTTTTGCGCATCTCCTTCGTTGCATCTGTTTTCAAACCCTAGTTTCTGATTTGATCTCAAAGCATAATCATCATGAACTCATCTTCAAGTTCATCAAACCCAGCAGAAAGACTCACCTCTTCACAGATTCTTCTACGCAAGTATGAGTATGCTCCATTGAAAACGTGCTTAATTCCCACGGAAGAATTGGAAGTTCTATGTGAATCTGCTGTAGACATCAACAATCTAAAAGCAAATGGCTTTAAGTGTGATGTAAGAATCTTTGAGCAAGGTTGGTCTAAATACCTTGATAGATTGGTTGGACCAATTTATCCTGAACTTGTGAAGGATTTTTGGGTACATGCAACGGTCACCCCAACTGCCATCATTTCATTCGTGCCAGGGCATGATGTAGTTATCACTGAAAAGCTCATCAGGAACCTGTACAATTTGAATGATGAAGAAGGTTGGTCTGGTCTTCAACACGCAATAGTTGACAGGACTCAAGTTGAACAACAAATCTCTCTGGCTTTTGGAATTGATTCTCATAACACGGGCACCTTAAGGCCGTTTTATCAAGTATGGGCTGAGATTATTCTGGGTTCTCTTCACCATAGAAAAAGGATGCTCTCCTCCTCCTACATCAGTCCGGCTCACAAGTATACTCTTTTCTGCATTGGCAGAAAGACAGAGATCAACATCTCTCATATTCTGTTTGAGAATCTGAAGACTTCTATTTTTGAGTCAAGAGAAGATGAAAGGGCGAAGTACCCTCGTATTCCAAGAAAGATTATTCCTTTCGGAAGAATGATTTCAGACATTCTGATTGAAAGCAAAGTGCTGGACTCCATCAGAAAACTCAATGCGTCTCATTTTCTTGGAGTAGTTCAAGGTCCCATCTTCAATGGTGTAGATTTGTTCAGACTGGAACACATTAAGAACGTACCTTCTGTGTGCACAAGCTTTCTTGACATTCTGTCAAGAAGAGTTGCTGTTGAAGGTTTTGTCTCTCTGTTTCATAAAGAACATCATCAGGTTGTCAAGCTTTACCTGGAAGATTGTGTTAGGAAGCAATCAGATATTGATCCTGCTTGGATCCGTGGCAGAGTACTTCCGTCCAAAGATGATCTTCTGAAGAAGGATAAGAAGGAACAACAGGCAAGGCTAAAAAGAAAGGCCCGAGAAGATGAGGCTAAGAAAGCCAAGAAGTTGAGGGTCACCTATGATCCTGACAAGGTGGACTCTTCTGAACGCAGGGAGAAAAGGATCAGAGAATCTTTTCACAAAACCAGATCTTCACGTGCTTCGTCTGAATACGTCACCAGGCAGGTTTTTACTCCACCTCCTTCTGTTCCTAAACCTTCTCCCCTCTCACCTCCTTCTGACCCAAAAGTAAACTTCACTTTACCAAATCCTTCTCCATCATCTCTTTCCACTCCCTTTCTAAACCCCACACCTCTGAGTATTCTTCCCCCAACTCCTTCTGATAAATCTTTCTCACCAATCCCCTTCATAAATACTCCATCCTCTTCTGAACCTATTCTTTCTGATTCTCCATCCACATCAATCATTCCCTCAGATGTCCCTTCTTCCTCATCCATCGCACCTCCACCTTCTTTATCCCATCCCTTACCTACCAGAAAATCCAAACCCTACTGTCTTCTCTACCCTGACTACAAATTTACCTTCAATCCGCCTGAACCTGAACCCTATACCTACCTGGAACTATTCAGACATGAGGTAATTAGCAGTCTAGACCTTCTGAAGGATGCCTTCCTAAATGGTCTGGATGATGTCTCTACAAGAAGTCTCTGGAGAAGCTTTCGCAAGGATATTCAAGTAGAAGCAATGGGAGTACAGAAGAGACTAGTGGCTGCTGCCCCTGGTTACCCTGGTTATCTGCTGGAGGGTGTTAACGGTATATACTACCATCCTCTCAGAAATTGTGTTGCTGCTGAGGAAAAGCCCTTTGTGGATGATTTGGAAGTAGCAAGACTGGCTGCTGCATTGGAAGCTAATCCTTGCAGGGAAATTGTGGTCTGGAGACCTCAATATCCTGTTCTGCTCGGGGATTTCAAGACCCTCTTTGAATTTCTGAGGGAAAACCCTTCTAAGGAAGAACCAAGCTTGGTCATTCCAGAAGTTATTGACCCACCAGAAGTTGAAGGTCCTTCTGCCCCCAGGAATCTAGCTGCCATTCTCCAGGCACTTGAGAATGGAGATTCTGAGATTCCAGCTGCAGAATATGGAGATGCTTCAATGCAAGAAGCAGATGTAGAAGTTTTGAAGCTACAGATCACAATGCCATCCCTTTGGATAGAAGTTGTGAAGCTTCTTCTGATGAACCTTCCCGTCTTGCAAGGACTTTAGAAGTTCTTCAGAAGAACCAGGATGAACAAAGCTTCGTGTACTTCTGTTTTGTGTTTTGTGCATCTTCTCTTCCGTATCTTCGTGTACTTCTGTACTTGTCTGCTTGAAATTCAATGAAAATCATCTTTTTCTTCCGTGTGTTTCTTTTTGTTTTCTATCTGAATCTTTTATGTTTTTTGATGATATGACAAAAAGGGGGAGAAATATGTGATAAATGATTTGATTTAATCAGTTGCTTTACTAACAGAACTTGCAAAGTTCTATGCTTTAAGTTGTGTTGTTGCAGGAACTGAAGATTCTTTTAAAAGAAGCAACAAGATGAGGAAAAGCAATTCTATAAAGAATCAAGCTCTTGGATTCTTGAAGCAAGCTGAGTGCTATGAAGCTTCAGAATCAGAAGCAAGAAGGAAGAATGTTCAGATATTCTGATGATAGAATATGCTCTGAAACATTATGCCTATGTGTTCTGATACATATTATATGGCTCTGATACATTTTATGTGTTCTGAAACATACTCTATGTTCTGACTCTTTCATGCTGACTTTTATCGTTTAGTTTTGTTCTGTAACATTTCAGGATGTAGAGATGCTCTGATGATGCTCTGGTACATTCAAAAATGTTCTGATACAATCTAGCATGAAGTGATGTAAGAAGAAATTCAAAGCTCTGAAGCTGTCCTAATGGAAGCAGAAATCAGAAGCTGTGAATGTTCTGAAGATCAAAGAAATTCAAGTTCTGAAGCTATCCGATGGAAGCAGAAATCAGAAGCTGTGAATGTTCTGAAGATCAAAGAAATTCAAGTTCTGAAGCTGTTCGATGGAAGCAGAAATCAGAAGCTGTGAATGTTCTGAGGATCTAAAGAAATTCGAAGTTCTGAAGCTGTCCTATGGAAGCAGAAATCTGAAGTCATGAATGTTCTGAAGATCAAGCACAGGTGAACGTCTCTACTGAAATACTCAGGGAAGTCTTTTATTTATAAAATTCTTCCAGTATTAATTTCAGGGGGAGATTATTCATCTCAGGGGGAGATTGTTAATCTCAGGGGGAGACATATTCACATGCGTATGCTATAACTGTGTAATTGTCTTTAGCCGTCTGCTCTTTCTGATCGCAAATTCATATCATTTATATATGTTTTTGTCATCATCAAAAAGGGGGAGATTGTTAGAACAAGATTTGTTCTGATCAATATTCTTAGTTTTGATGATAACAAGTATATGAATTTTGTGAGATAATGTGGTACTCTAATACACTGCAATTTCCCTTTTAGGAAATACATAAAGAGTATGCACAAATCAGCGCTCAGAAGCTTTGACTCAGAAGGTTCAGCATGCAACATCAGAACATGGTCTGGCAAGACATCAAAAGATGGTCAAGGCAGAATCAGAACATGGGTCTATGGAAGCATCAAAAGAACTTGAGTTCAGAAGCAGAAGCATTGAAGTCCTCATGGTATCACGCTCAGAAGCACTTCAAGGTCAGAAGACAAGAAGATGCTCTGCACCAAGCTGTTTGACTCTGATGATTTTCAAACGTTATAAACACAAACATCAGATCAGAAGCAAGTACAAGATGGCAGGCTACGCTGACTGACAAAAGGAACGTTAGAAGCTATTAAAGGCAACGTCAGCAGACACTGCGTGAACAAGGCTCGAGGTAGTTGACAAAAGCGTGAAACATTAAATGCAATACTGTACGGAATACACAAAGCATTACATGCTCCCAACGATCATCTTCTCAAGTGCCTATAAGTATGAAGTTCTGATGAGAAGCAAGGTTACCAATTCTGAATGAACTTATTCTGAAAAACTTGCTGAAATGTTGTTCAACTCAAAGCTCAGAAACTTCATCTTCATCAAAGCTCACTACATTGCTGTTGTAATATATTAGTGAGATTAAGCTTAAACGTTAAGAGAAATATCACTGTTGTGATTATAGCTTTTCAGAAGAAATTGTAATACTCTTATTTGATTACATTAATTTGTAAGTAACTAGAGTGACCAAGTGTTGATCAGGATACTCTAGGAAGTCTTAACTTGTTTCTAAGCAGTTGTAACTAGAGTGATCACGTGGTGGTCAGGATACTCTAAGAAAGTCTTAGCTTGTGTCTAAGCATTTGTTCCTAGAGTGATCAGGTTGTGATCAGGATACTCTAGAAGACTTAGTCGTGGGCTAAGTGGAAAACCATTGTAATCTGTTGAGATTAGTGGATTAAATCCTCGGGTGAGGTAAATCACTCCGTGGGGGTGGACTGAAGTAGTTTAGTTAACAACGAACCAGGATAAAAATAACTGTGCAAATTGTTTTTATCGTTCAAGTTTTTAGACAACACTTATTCAAACCCCCCCTTTCTAAGTGTTTTTCTATCCTTCAAAGTGATGTTTATCTACCTTGTACAAAGCCTAAGGTTATGGCTACTTGATGGGGAATGATTCACTGTGGAGACTCTATTATCTGCCTTGTACAAAGCCCAAGGTTGTGGCGGACTTTGGATAGGGGACTTCCTATGAACAGGGTTTTGACTTTGAAAGGAGTATGTGCCTTGTACAAAGCCCAAGGTTGAGTCTGACTCTTAAAAAAGGAAAGATCTACCAATGAGGGATCTTTGACTCAAAGGGGATTTTGACTCTGTTGAGGATTATCCTAAGGATTGACCCTGCTGAGGATTGTTCTTCTGTTAAACAAGAATTGATGAATGAAAGACCCAGGGCTGAAGATTGACTCTATTGGGGAATTTGTTTGAATGATTGACCTAAAGTAGACTTTACCGGGGAATTGGTTTTTAATGACTGAGACTGACCTTAAGTGGGAATTATCTTTTAAAAGTTGAATTTGTGGAAGCTAACCCTTTCCAGGGAATTATGACTCTAGAGGACTGATTTTGGAGGCTAACCCTTTCTAGGGGTTTTACTCTGCTGGAGAGTTTATCTTTTGAAAGTTGAATATTTGGAAGCTAACCCTTTCCAGGGAATTTGGATTTAAGGATTGATTTGGAGGCTAACCCTTTCCAGGGGTTTTTATTTAAATGAAGGAGTGAATGGAGGGTGACCCTTTCCATGGGTTTTTGTTAAAATGAAGGAGTGAATGGAGGCTGAACCTTTCCAGGGGTTTTACTCTGCTAAAGAGTTTATCTTTTGAAAGTTGAATATTTGGAAGCTAACCCTTTTCAGGGAATTTGGATTTAAAGAGTGATTTGGAGGCTGACCCTTTCATGGGGTTTTTGTTAAAATGAAGGAATGAATGGAGGCTGACCCTTCCCAGGGGTTTTTGTATGATGGAAGAATGATTAATTAATTGAGACTTCTTGTTTAAAGCCCAAGATTAAGGCTGGCACTAACTGAGGATCCTAGACTCTACTAAGGAAGAAAATTAATGAAGATAGGGGTGACAGAGACTGTCCATGTCTCTCATTCCAAAAAGTGAACTCAATGTGAGATTGAGACACTCTTAGCTTGTTTGAAGTTTGGTTTAAAGAGTGGAAGAAACTCACCAGGGTTAGCTAAAAGGTGACGAAAAACCTGTTCCTATGTTTATAAGAAACCTGATGGGTCCTTGTATTTAAGCTACAGAGTAAGTCGGGAATGCTTTTAAGAAGCATGTGGGTCCTTGTACAAAGCCCAAGAGGAGGCTAATCGAGGGTCATCGAGGGTCCTTGTTATAGCACAAGAGAAAGCTATGTGGTTTTGAACTTATTTTGGCTCTAAGCAAATGGGTAAGAGGTTTTACCGGGAATAATTCATCTTGGGTGGATGTGTCCTAGTTTTGGGTTCTAAGGTTTTTTTCAAGATGTTTGTCATACCCCAAAATTTGCCCATACTATTTCTCCTATTCCAAAGTTAAAACAAGAAACAAAGCTCCAAGATACACTCTCCTAAGCAAAGATCAGAGAATTAGGGTTTTGTTAATCTAAGGGAAAATAAATGAATATTTGGCTCCAAGGCACTCCATATAACCTACAATATCTCACATTACTTCCATAACAAGTATCAAGTCTCAACTCAAAGGATTGGTCACTCAATTGTTCAGAAAGTCAACAGTCGACTAAGTTGGAAGACATTGCTGCTGCTCTACACCTACCAAGATCAGAAATTAACGAGGTTTGGATCAATAAAAGAGACTATTCTGGAATACCCGTGGATTTCTTGTACGAGAAAGCCAATATCTTTGCTGAAGCTCTAAGTATGGATGCCTTGAAAAGTGTTCTAACTTTGCTGATATATGGGCAAGTTCTGTTTCACCGTTGCGACAAAGTTGTTGATAGGGCTGCTATCAAAATTTTCCTTAGCAATAATCACGTTCCTACTCTACTCGGTGATTTATTGCATTCCATTGATGCCAGAGTGACAAAGAGACGAGGTTGTGTTCTAGGATGCATTCCCCTTCTGCATAAGTGGTTAATTTCTCACTTACCCCGATCAGCAATAAAGAATGAAGAAGGTTTGACTTGGATTCAGAGGATTATGAGACTGTCGTACGATGATGTCATTTGGTATCCAAAGGAGTTCGAAAGAGTTCTGTTGTTTGATCGTTGTGGAGAGTTCCCTAATGTGCCTCTTCTTGGCACCCAAGGGGGAATTACTTATAATCCTGTACTTGCTCGACATCAGTTTGGTTTTGCTTTGAAAGATAAGCCTCGCTCTATATATCTTAGCTCGGAAAGTTTCGACTATGGTTCAGGTACAACCGGAAAGAAGAATCGCTTCATTAAAGCTTGGTACGAAGTAAAAAAGGTAGGTGCAAGAGATTTGGGAACAAGGATCCATACTCCTTCAGATCTTTACTTTAAATGGATTTATGACCGAGTCGTCGAGTTTGGCATACCATATCCATCTGACACACCTGTTGTTCCAAGGATCACTCCTCCAGAGGTTCACATAGAATTGGAGCCTTATGTACCCGCCCCAAATGAAGACCTTGCTACCACAGTTGCTCAACTAAGACAAGAAAAGGCTGATCTTGAAAAGCGTCTACATGAGGTTGAGGCAGAAAAAGCAGTATTAGTGGCTAATGCTGAAGAATGAGATAGTATGCTTGACTATTTCTCCCGCAAGTGGAAGATTGAAGATTTCATCTCGCCAGATCAAATACAATCATGGGAAGTGTTTAAGCACCTTACATATCCGTAGTACTCTTCGGGAACCTTCTCTGTGTTTATGTGTTTATGTTTGTTGCTAATTGATTGGGAAAGTTTCTCCTTTGTGTTAGGAGAAGGAATTGAATTGAATGAAAAGAAAAACAGACAGACTGACTATTTTTGGTATTTTATTAGCTCGCTGAGATTCCTTGTGAACCTCATGCCTACATATCCCTAATGGAAGTCAGAGCTTTTTGTAGTTCGGGGAACTAATTAGGGAAATTAATTATTTTTGGTGCCTTGCTTGAAGCTTAAGGTTGAAGCTTGAATTAAATCTCTATTTATAGTAAAGAGGCATGAAATCATCTTTACAAAGTGGTATTTATACTATTCCACCACAAACATTTAGAAGAGTGACAGAAAAGCTGAATTCATCTCAATAAAGAGAGGGACCTTACTTGTGTGTTTGCAAGTATGCCAGTTATGTGTCTCTTGAATGAAAGAAGGTTTCTAGTCCAAATTAGGGAAAGTGTACAAGTCTGGGTTTGTTTTCCTCAGAGCATGCCTTTCAAAGTCCTAAATGGGATACTGTTTGAATTTGAAATTGAAATTGAAATTGAAATGTTTGTTTGTTTGAATGTGGTGAGATAGGAGAAATATCTCTCTATAGAGATAAGCTAAGTCTATCTACTGTTTGAAAGATTTGATTTTTAGCTGGCTTGTATGAGGCCCAAGCTTAAGGCTTTTGATTGATTTTATTGACTCTAGAATAATGACTTTACTCGGAATTAACTGAAGAAATTTGTGTTCTGTACAAAGCCCTGAATTGAGGCTGACTCTAGTTGGAGAGTGTTTATTATTTGATTGATTTTATTTGGTGTTCTGTACAAAGCCCAGAATTGAGGCTGATCTAGCTAGGGAGACTCTGTTTTCTGCCTTGTACAAAGCCCAAGGTTGTGGCTGACTGCTGAGGAAAATGAGTTTGAAGACTATGGATGACCCTATTTTGTGCCTTGTACAAAGCCCAAGGTTGTGGCTGACTCGATGGGGAAAAGATCCTAAAGGTTAGAAATCTTTTGACACAGGAAGTGATGTTTATCTACCTTGTACAAAGCCTAAGGTTATGGCTACTTGATGGGGAATGATTCACTGTGGAGACTCTATTATCTGCCTTGTACAAAGCCCAAGGTTTTGGCGGACTTTGGATAGGGGACTTCCTATGAATAGGGTTTTGACTTTGAAAGGAGTATGTGCCTTGTACAAAGCCCAAGGTTAGTCTGACTCTTAAAAAAGGAAAGATCTACCAATGAGGGATCTTTGACTCAGAGGGGATTTTGACTCTGTTGAGGATTATCCTATGGGTTGACCCTGCTGAGGATTGTTCTTCTGTTAAACAAGAATTGATGAATGAAAGACCCAGGGTTGATGATTGACTCTACTGGGGAATTTGTTTCAATGATTGACCTAAAGTAGACTTTACCGGGGAATTGGTTTTTAATGATTGAGACTGACCTTATGTGGGAATTATCTTTTAAAAGTTGAATTTGTGGAAGCTAACCCTTTCCAGGGAATTATGACTCTAGAGGACTGATTTTGGAGGCTAACCCTTTCTAGGGGTTTTACTCTGCTGGAGAGTTTATCTTTTGAAAGTTGAATATTTGGAAGCTAACCATTTCCAGGGAATTTGGATTTAAGGAGTGATTTGGAGGCTAACCCTTTCCAGGGGTTTTTATTAAAATGAATGAGTGAATGGAGGCTGACCCTTTCCATGGGTTTTACTCTGCTGGAGAGTTTATCTTTTGAAAGTTGAATATTTGGAAGCTAACCCTTTCCAGGGAATTTGGATTTAAAGATTGATTTGGAGGCTGACCCTTTCATGGGGTTTTTGTTAGAATGAAGGAATGAATGGAGGCTGACCCTTCCCAGGGGTTTTTGTATGATGGAAGAATGATTAATTAATTGAGACTTCTTGTTTAAAGCCCAAGATTAAGGCTGACACTAACTGAGGATCCTAGACTCTACTAAGGAAGAAAATTAATGAAGATAGGGGTGACAGAGACTGTCCATGTCTCTTATTCCAACAAGTGAACTCAATGTGAGATTGAGACAATCTTAGCTTGTTCGAAGTTTGGTTTAAAGAGTGGAAGAAACTCACCAGGGTTAGCTAAAAGGTGACTAAAGACCTGTTCCTATGTTTATAAGAAACCTGATGGGTCCTTGTATACAAGCTCAAGAGTAAGTTGGGAATGCTTTTAAGAAGCATGTGGGTCCTTGTACAAAGCCCAAGAGGAGGCTAATCGAGGGTCATCGAGGGTCCTTGTGATAGCACAAGAGAAAGCTATGTGGTTTTGAACTTATTTTGGCTCTAAGCAAATGGGTAAGAGGTTTTACCGGGAATAATTCATCTTGGGTGGATGTGTCCTAGTTTTGGGTTCTAAGGTTTTTTTCAAGATGTTTGTCATACCCCAAAATTTGCCCATACTATTTCTCCTATTCCAAAGTCAAAACAAGAAACAAAGCTCCAAGATACACTCTCCTAAGCAAAGATCAGAGAATTAGGGTTTTGTTATTCTGAGGGAAAATCAATGAATATATGGCTCCAAGGCACTCCATATGTCCTACAATATCTCACATTACTTCCATAACAAGTATCAAGTCTCAACTCAAAGGATTGGTCACTCAATTGTTCAGAAAGTCAACAGTCGACTAAGTTGGAAGACATTGCTGCTGCTCTACACCTACCAAGATCAGAAATTAACGAGGTTTGGATCAATAAAAGAGACTATTCTGGAATACCCGTGGATTTCTTGTACGAGAAATCCAAGATCTTTGCTGAAGCTCTAAGTATGGATGCCTTGGAAAGTGTTCTAACTTTGCTGATATATGGGCAAGTTCTGTTTCACCGTTGCGACAAAGTTGTTGATAGGGCTGCTATCAAAATTTTCCTTAGCAATAATCATGTTCCTACTCTACTCGGTGATTTATTGCATTCCATTGATGCCAGAGTGACAAAGAGACGAGGTTGTGTTCTAGGATGCATTCCCCTTCTGCATAAGTGGTTTATTTCTCACTTACCCCGATCAGCAATAAATAATGAAGAAGGTTTGACTTGGATTCAGAGGATTATGAGACTGTCGTACGATGATGTCATTTGGTATCCAAAGGAGTTCGAAAGAGTTCTGTTGTTTGATCGTTGTGGAGTGTTCCCTAATGTGTCTCTTCTTGGCACCCAAGCGGGAATTACTTATAATCCCGTACTTGCTCGACATCAGTTTGGTTTTGTTTTGAAAGATAAGCCTCGCTCTATATATCTTAGCTCGGAAAGTTTCGACTATGGTTCAGGTACAACCGGAAAGAAGAATCGCTTCATTAAAGCTTGGTACGAAGTAAAAAAGGTAGGTGCAAGAGATTTGGGAACAAGGATCCATACTCCTTCAGATCTTTACTTTAAATGGATTTATGACCGAGTCGTCGAGTTTGGCATACCATATCCATCTGACACACCTGTTGTTCCAAGGATCAATCCTCCAGAGGTTCACATAGAATTGGAGCCTTATGTACCCGCTCCAAATGAAGACCTTGCTACCACAGTTGCTCACTTAAGAAAAGAAAAGGCTGATCTTGAAAAGCATCTACAAGAGGTTAAGGCACAAAAAGCAGTATTAGTGGCTAATGCTAAAGAACGAGATAGTATGCTTGACTATTTTTCCTGCAAGTGGAAGATTGAAGATTTCATCTCGCCAGATCAAATACAATCATGGGAATGAGAGATTGATATACTTGTTCAAGAGAAGAACGAGATGGTCAAAGCCCATAAAGAAGAAATCAGAGGATTGAAAAGGAAACGCCGACTTGAAGATTGATTTCTTTTATTGTATTTTATTTATTATTTCTCTAGTATCTCCTTGATGTAACTTCAAAAAACATATAATACATTGGTTTCTATTTAAAATAATTAATTTGTTTTGTTTCTATTTTCTTTTTTTAAATGTGTTAAAAAGCCTTTAACTCCTTGAGATCATTGCATATGCATAAACATAGTATTCATAAACATTACATCACAGGTTTCATAAAATCAAATGCCTCATCTTTCCGCTGTTTATTTCAGTACAAAAATGGATCTTGAACAATCTGTAAGAATCTTCAACTTCAAAATGCTGAATTTCAAGCTTTGATCCTGAACTTGTCCAAGGGGCAAGATGAGATGAAAGCTCTCCTGACTAAGAAGGAGAAGAAGACCAAGAAACCCAAAGGAGTGATCAACCTGGGAAGAAGGTTCAAAGGCCGTCCCAAGAGGGCTGAAGAAGCTGAGATTCCCAAGGATGAGGAAGAAGAAGAAGAAGACGATGATATCAGTGTCAAGAACAACCAGGGAAGCCATGTAGGTTCTGATGGTCAGGAAGAAGAAGAAGAGTATCCTCAAGACGAGGATTATTCTGATGAGAAGTATAGGCTACTAGAAGAGCTTCTAAGAAGCGTGGAAATTCAAAAGGTACCTGGGCTCGATTTTGAAGAGCTGGGACTCATTCCTGGAGTCCTTATTCCTCCAAAATTCAAGACCTCCGCTTTTGCTAAGTATGATGGGATCTCCTGTCCAAAGATGCACCTGAGATCGTATGTGAGGAAAATCCAACCTCATACCGGAGACAAGAGACTGTGGATTCATTTCTTCCAAGAGAGTTTGTCTGGGACTCAACTAGAATGGTATTATCAGCTGGAGAATGCCAATATTCGCACATGGGAAGATATGGCTATTGCTTTATTCAAGAAATACGAATATAATTCTGACCTGACACCAACACGCATGCAACTACAAAGCATGTCTATGGGACCTAAGGAAAGTTTCAAGGAGTATGCTCAAAAGTGGAGGGATCTAGCTGAAAGAGTCCAACCTGCCTTGATTGATAGGGAATTGGTGGACATGTTCATGGGCAAGCTAACTGGGCCGTCCTATAGTCACTTGTTGGGTAGCTCCTCGTCTGGGTTTACTTATCTTATCTTGACTGGGGAACATGTTGAGAATGGTATTTGAAGTGGGAAGATTCAAGTGGGTGCATCTTATGGTACTGCATAGAAGCCATATAATGGAAGAAACGAGTCCAGTGCTGTTCATAGTCAGAGGGGCCGTGGTAAGAATGATCAGAACCAATCTATTTGAGCTGTCCTCATCTCTACACCAACACCGCAACAAGCTCCTAAACAAGGATATCAGCGTAGGCCAGACGCACCTAGAAGGCAATTCACTAAAATCAACATGCCTTTATCTCAGGCCCTGCAACATCTATTGAAAGCCAATCTGATCACCATAAAAGATCCTCCAAAGAACGTCACCATTACGTCTCCAAACTATGATCCTAATGCAAAATGTGTGTATCACTTTAATAGCCCTGGACACACTGCTGATAATTGTTGGGCGTTGAAAAATAAGATCCAAGACATGATAGATGCTGGCGAAATCGAGTTCGACGCCCCAGAGACTCCTAATGTCATCAATGCTCCTATGCCAAAACATGACAAGACCGTTAACGCTATCATGGACACCATCCATGTTTATGATGTGAAAGATCTGACAACACCTCTCCCTGACATCAAGAGAAAGCTGATGCAAGCTGGTTTATTTCAAGATTGCGATCTAGGTTGTTATTATTGTGCATCCCTACCTAATGGTTGTGAGAATCTGAAAAGAGGTATCCAAGGCTGGATGTATCGTGGCACTATCAGATTTGAGAAGACCCCTTCTATTGAAGATTTGTGTGAAGGTTTCTCTCATGGCCTGAAAATCGAGGATGTCTCCGTCATTTCCAAAGTCCCATTGAAGATCCCTACCAAGGCTCCTTTCAAGATTTCTGCAGAACCCCGTGTGGCTCCGATCATTATTACTAAACCTGGTCTGATGCCATATTCTTCTGATAAGGCTATCCCTTGGAATTATGGTGCCGAAGTCTATGTTCGTGGAGTTAAGCAAGAACTCGAATCTGATAAAGTTTCTGAAGACGCCAATCCTGACGTAGGTAATATTGCTGGAACTAGTAAAGTGACAAGAAATGGAAGGGTGTTCTCTCCATAGATCTCTCCGAACACTACTTCACCTGTTGTTACTATCACCCCTAGTGCTGATGCTCGTGGTAAAGGACCGTTACATGAACCAGAGACTGTCACTGAAAATCCACCATCTGAAGAAACGAATGAGTTCCTGAAGATCATCCGCAAGAGTGGTTATGACATTGTTGAATAAATGGGGCATACTCCTTCTAAGATCCCTATGCTGTCACTCCTAGGTTGTTCTAAAACTCACGCCAAAGCTATGATGAAGTTTCTAGCGGCTGCCCATGTGCCACAAGAGATTTCTATCACTCAACTCGAGAATTGTATTGCAAACCTGACGACGGATAACTACCTTGGGTTTTCTGATGCTGATCTGAGTCCTAGTGGAAAGAATCAAAACAAGGCGCTACATATCTCCATTGAATGTGGTGGCACCACTCTGGCTCATGTACTGGTTGACAATGGCTCGTCTCTGAATGTGCTACCCAAGTTGGTGCTGGACAAACTCAAGGTTGACGGAATTGAGTTGAAATCCAATGATGTGATAGTAAAAGCTTTCGATGGCACAATGAGTACTGTGTATGGCGAAGTTGAGCTCCCGATCAGAGTAGGTTCCCAGACTTTCAATATTGTGTTCTATGTAATGGATATTTGTCCCGCCTATTCATGTCTACTTGGACGTCCTTGGATACATGGGCAAATGCTGTGACTTCAACTCTCTATCAGAAACTCAAATATCCAGCGAAAGGCAAGATTGTTACTGTGTATGGTGAGGAAGAGTATGTGGTGAGCTTCATAGACGAGACCATGTTTGAAGAAAACTAGGTAAAAAACACTTAGAATTTTTTCCGTTTTTATGACCTATAACTTCCAAAGCCTAAATCTCTCAAATGATTGATCTCTTGAAAAAAGTTGCTATGTAAGGAGTTGTTTTATTTGATGAGATCTACAACTTTCATGTTGGAAGTTTTTTGAGTTGTGTAGGTGAAATTTTGAGATCCATGAACTAGGTCAAAATGCACTAGTTTGACTTCTTGTTGACTTTTTGATCCTTGATGAATTTTATTGATTTTCTTTGGTCAAATGACTTTAATAATCATATTTTGATGATATTGTCCTTCGAAAGTCATGGTTTGACCAAAAATCCCAAAAGTCAAAGGTGATCTTGTATAGTTGACTTTTTCCTAATGAAGTGAAATTTTGGACTTTTGTGTTGAATCAAACTCTCCTCCTCAAATGGATGATATGAATGGATTATATTGAAGTAATAGAGGTTCTTGAGCCATGTGTTAAGTGGTGGATCCATGTGCTGATTAAAAGTCAACTGTGCAAGTGAATTAGGTCTGAAACCCTAATTGTCGACCAAATGAAATTGATGACTGTAGATCTTGAATTGAAGTGTAATTCCCTATGGACATTTTCATATGGATCATTTGAAGATAATTGAAGCCTTTGAGTGATGCCCTGGAGCTTTTTAGGGTTTCCCAAATATGGGCCCAAAACCCTAGATTGGTGAGCTAAACAAACCTGATTCCAGATGATTGGTGTCTAATCAATCATAGGTGAATAGAATTAAGCTTTTGAGTGTTATGATTGTATTGGGGACTAATCCTTTTATTTATTGATCCTTTGCCTGTGCTCTTCTGTCCTTGAACATCCTTGATTAAGTGCCAGTTGACTAAGTGACTGCTCTGAGCATTTGTTTTGAATTTGATGAAATGTTTGGAGGTGTGACATCTCAGGGGGGTCAAAATTAGGGTATGACAGATGCCCCTATTTAAGTTTCTTTCATCTAGAGGGAGAAAGATTGACATCTTGATCTCTCCTGCGTGAAAGAGACTTAAATACCAAAGAATGCCCGAATTTTGGGCGTTCCTGAGATGTTGTAGTGATAATAAAATCCTTGCATGACTTGATCCCGTTGTCGCACTTGGCGGGGGATAAGGAGTCGGACTCCTCCCTTCGTTTCGGATGCTTTGATTGCGAAACTGGTCTTATCTGTAATTTTGGACAATATCTAAGATAAAAAATTTCCAACGGTAAGTTTCCTTATCAAAATTCTCGCCGATGCCTGTCAAAGAGATGCCATTTGATGGATGACAAGAAAATTCCTCATTCTTTCCTTTAATGTGATATCTTCAAAGAAAGCCATATGATCTTGCGTCCTTTTAAGGAGCTATTGACTTTACTTGAAAGCGGATGAACTGTCTTCGGAACGAAAACTGCCATTCATCGACTTATGTTGGAGAGTTGATAAACTATTTTCCAGGAGGAAGACTGCCATTCATCGACTCTTACGGGGATTAACGTCTTGTAATTAGACAAAATGCTCCTTGTAAAAGTAACTGCCATTCATCTATTCTTTGGGTATTTTAATCAAAGGACAAACTGTCTTTCTTTGGGAAAGACTGCCATTTGTCGACTTATGCTGGAGGAATCTGAACTATCTTCTTGACAAAGACTGCCATTCACTGACTCCACTGGGGAGTTAACAAACTATTTTCTAGGAGGAAAACTGCCATTTGTCAACTTTGATGGGGATGAAACATCCTGGAAGCAGACAAACTGTTTCTTGCAAAGAAACTGCCATTTGTCGATAGCTAGGGGAACAAATTGTCTTCTGCTGAAAGAGACTGCCATTTGTTGACCTTGCCGGGAAGTTGAAAAGTGAACAAATTGTCTTCTGTTGAAAGAGACTGCCATTTGTCAACTCTGCTGAGGAGTTCCTAAATGAAACGAATTATCTTCGTGAAGAAGGATGCCATTCGTTGACTCTACTTAGGAAAAAGTGAGCAAACTGTCTTTTGTTAAAAGAGACTGCCATTCGCTCAACTTTACTGAGAAATCTTTAAGAGAAACGAACTGTCTTTGTAAAGAAGGCGGCCATTCGTTATCTCCGCTGGAAAAGGTGAGAAAATTGTCTTCTTCTAAAAGAGACTGCCATTTGCTCAACATTAAAAAAGAATCCTGAAACGAACTTTCTTTGTGAAGAAGACTGCCATTCGGTACCTCCGCTTGGGAGAAAGTGAGCAGACTGTCTTCTACTGAAAGAGACTGCCATTTGCTGACTTTAAATAAGGATCCTGAAACAAACTATCTTCGTGAAGAAGACTGCCATTCGTTACCTCCGCTTGGTAGAAAGTGAGCAAACTGTCTTCTGTTGAAAGAGATTGCCATTTGCTGACTTTAAATAAGGAAACCTTAAACGAATTGTCTTCATGAAGAAGACTGCCATTCGTTATCTTTACTTGGAAGAAAGTGAGCAAATTGTCTTCTACTGAAAGAGACTGCCATCTGCCGACTTTTGTGGGGAAATTCAAAAGCGGACAAACCATCTTTCGGAGAAGACTGCCAACTATCGACTTGTCAGAGAATCCCAGTTGGGGAATCCTAAAAGTGGAAAAACTAACTTCATGAGGAAGACTACCATTTGTCGACTTTGCTTGGGAACAACAATAGTAATGAACAAACTATCTCTTTGAGGGAGATTACCGCTTGCTGACTTGCTGGGAAAACTTGAGTAGATTTCCAAGCGACTCGAGCAATAATAGGATCAAAGCCTAACTAGACTATGCTAACTGCGCAGTCATGTGATACGATCCGTAAAGAATGTATGAATGTTATGAAGATTATAAAATGTAAAGTGAATGTGAATAGTATTGTCGCGGATGTGAAATCCTGTGATACAACTTGAATTTTGTTGATCAGAAGATGTCTTCTTCTTGTTAATTTGCACTCCGTTGGGGATACCGGGTTACCAGTCGTCCGCTGTTTGAAGTGAGTGAAATGATTTGAAGTGAAGAACCATTATCGGGAGATGTTCGCAAAGCGACCTCATGGGGAATTTTGTTCCCGGAGTCTCAACCGTTCTTGGAGCAACTGTCTGCATTCTTCCTATTGTTTGTAAACCTCAGAAAGAAATTTTCACCTTTATTTTGCAAGTAAATTCATTTTATTTTTGAAAACGTTTGTTTCAAGAAAAATGACTATCAGACCTCAAAAATGCATTTTAGGAAACTAAATAAGACTCGATTGCAAAGAAAAGGCACAAGGCTCAAATTATTATTTATGGAATGGTAATCAGCCAAATGCTTGATTCCATGGAATGGTAATCAGCCAAATGTTTTAAAAAGTTGGAAATTGTTAATTTTCGGGAAAAGTGCTACGATGAAGCGTGACGACCGTTATCTTTCCCTTCCACTCGAAGTTGTTCTGTATTCATGCTTCGTAGAAGATGACCTACTAATGATGAATACTCCGCTATGGATTTCTGAATGATCAAGTTTGTCCTGAACACAATTACTTGCCATATATCCCTAACTTTTGCGTAAACTACCCCTTTCGGGTTTTAAGTCTACCGGGATTGATTATATATTTTTTATGTCTCTAACTTTTTCCTGAATTGCCCTTTCGGGTTTTTTATCCACCGAGACGCTCTTTTTTCCCTAAGTCGCTCTTTGCGAGTTTTCAACTTAGCGAGCTGTTCTTTTAATTATTTAGGCGAAGTATTTCTTGACTGTGTCGACATTCACAGGACGGGTGAAATCTTCTCCATCCATAGTCGTGAGTATTAAGGCTCCTCCTGAGAAAGCTCTCTTGACCACATATGGGCCGTCATAATTGGGAGTCCATTTGCCCCTAGAATCTGTGGGAAAAGATTGAATCTTTTTTAGTACAAGGTCTCCTTCTTTGATTGTGCGAGGTCGAACCTTTTTGTCGAAAGCTTTCTTCATTCTTTGTTGATATAGCTGTCTGTGGCATAAACCTGCCATGCGCTTTTCTTCGATTAAGTTTAACTCATCGAATCTGCTTTGACACCACTCGGCTTCTATTAATTTTTCCTCCATCAAGACTCTCATTGATGGGATCTCAACCTCTATGGGTAGGACTGCCTCCACGCCATATACAAGGGAGAAAGAAGTTGCTCCAATCAAAGTACGTACAGATGTACGGTAACCGTGAAGAGAAAACGGGAGCATTTCATGCCAATCTTTGTAAGTGATGACCATTTTCTGAATGATTTTCTTGATGTTTTTGTTAGCTGCTTCTACAGCTCCATTCATCTTTGGTCTGTAAGGGGATGAGTTGTGATGTTCAATCTTGAATTCTTCACAAAGCTCCTTCATCATTTTGTTGTTAAAATTTGACCCATTGTCGGTGATTATCTTGCTAGGAATTCCATAGCGACAGATGATGTGATTCTTGATAAACCTGACGACAACTTGTCTTGTGATGTTCGCATATGAAGCTGCTTCGACCCACGTGGTGAAAAGTCTATGGCTACCAAGATGAAGCAATGTCCGTTGGATGCTTTTGGCTCGATCATTCCGATCATGTCGATTCCCCACATGGAGAAAGGCCAATGTCATACCCTAATTTTGACCCCCCCTAAGATGTCATATCTTCAGGCTTCTCATCAGATCAAAACAAATACTCAAAACAGTCACTTGTTCATCTGGTGTTCAATCGAGGATGTTCAGAAACAAAAGAACTCAGGCAAAGGATCAATCAATAGAAGGATTAGTCTCTAATACAATCATGTGACCCAAAAGCTTCATTTTTATTCACCTATGATTGACTAGACACCCAGTCATCTGAGCTCAGGTTTACCCAGGTCACCAGACTAGGGTTTTGAGCCCATCAATGGCTATAATAAGGAATCACATTTGGGAAACCCTAAAAAGCTCCAGGATATCTATCAAAGCCTTCAATCATCTTCAAATGTTCCATATAACAACATCCATTGGGCATTACACTTCAATTCAAGATCCACAGTCATCAATTTCATCTAGTCGACAATTAGGGTTTTTGACCTAATTCACCTGGACAGTTGACTTTTAATCAGGACATGAACCCAAAAATCAAAACATGGTTCAAGAAATTATATTACCTCAACATAGTCCATTCATGTCATTCATTTGAGGAGGAGAACTTGGTTCATCACAAAAGTCCAAAATGTCACTTCATCTGAAAAAGTCAACTGTATTGGATCACCTTTGACTTTTAGGGTTTTTAGTCAAAACATGACTTTTAAGGATAAATATCATCAATATTTGATTATTAAAGTCATTTGACCAAAGAAATTCAAGAAAATTCACCAAGGATCAAAAAGTCGGGAATTAGGGTTTTTAAGGGCATTGTGGGAACTCAAAATTTCACCTACACAACTCAAAAAACTTCCAACATGAAAGTTGTAGATCTTGAAAAATAAAACAACATCTTACAATGCAACGTTTTTCAATAAATGAATCATTTAAGAGATTTGGAATTTGGAAGCTTTAGGTCATAAAAACTTAGAAATTTCCGTAAGTGTTTTTAACCTAGTTTTCTTCCAAATTTGAGCTCATTTTTCACAATTTTCCCAAATGATTATGAAGAAACCCAAAACTAATGAATTGAAGTAGATGTTTAGGGATTTCCAAATTTTTCTCAACCTTCTCCAAATTCATTCTGAGCTAAGAATTATGCTTGTTCAAAGTTGGCCTCATGAAGGAAAATTATAGGTCATGCATCATTTTGAAACCTTGCAATTTTGTGCATATGACCTCACAAATGGATGTTACACGACCCATAACACATCTGCAAACATGCCATGCATTCATTTTCACCATGGCATAAGGATTGAGGAAGATTCCCAAAACAAGAACATGTGATTATGTAATGATTACATTTGGGAATTTATGGCAAATGGATGAATCATCAAAGGAATCTTCTCACCAACCAATTAGAGCTCATTCTGCATCAGAAATGTTCCCTAAGATCAGATGGAATCAATGGATACGGAGCTAAACTCTTTTTGGCCACCATTGCATTTTGGATATTCCTTGAATTCCTTCATGGCCAAGAAACTAAAACTCCCTCATTAAGCAAGCTCACTCCCTCAATCTGTACAAAACCATTTGCCTATAAATATAAGTGCTCTCCTTCATATTAATCACACCAAAGCAACTCAATTCCTTGCTTTCTCCTTCTCTCTCTCATGCTTATGGTTTTTCAAAGTTCTTTGGCAAGAAGAATCGTTTTCTTCAAACCAGAGCTCTTCTTTGGAAAGTAAGCATTCTAACATCTCAAGGGGGTTTATTTGAGGTGATCCAAGCACCTGGATCACTTCTGTAAGTGGAGGAACACCATTGTTGCTTTCATTTTGGAGCTCGTGCAGTTGGAGGTCCATAGAGCAATTCAGAAGGTGTCAAGCAATTCCAAGCATCCAAACATGTTCCTTCGGGTGTGGTGAAGCTATTCAGATGGTCGCAGATCATCTGTAACTACAGATTCATCAACCTCCATGTTCACTTGAAGCTCAAATTGAAGGGGTCGGGTAGAACAATTATGAGATATCCAAGTCACAATAAGTATTTAGTTAGCATCACTGCGTCCCAAGGAAGCTTTTAGGATCGTTCATTCAAGCTCAGGTGTTTTCCATCAAGCTCACGACCTCCATTTTCAGAGGTATTTTTTCAAACTCCAATTCAATTATTCAAGTACTCTTTCTCGTATATCTCGATACCAGTTTGTTCATTATCATCAGAGGATTGAAAACCCTTTATCATCATTCATTTATTCATCTTATGCATCATTTAATTTTAAAATTAGGGTTTACCTGTTCTTCGTGTTTATACTGAAATTCGTTAGTTACACTTAGAATAAATTAATTTTGAACCCATGACCATGTTCCTCGTCCAAAAACGAGCAAAATCGATGTTTACATCATACCACTTGGTTGAGAAACCAGAGAGTTAGAAATTTGAATTCTCACGAGCTCAAGGAAGAAGATGACCAGTTATACAAACTGAGCGCGTAGCTCAGTTGGCCAGGTTTTGAATATTGGTCATTAAGGGCGTGGGTTCGAGCCTCCTTAGGGCCAAAACCATTTTTTTAGAAAATTTCTTTACCCACCTCCTAACCTTCTTGGTCACCTCTGGCGAATTTACAAAAATACCCCTTGTTTCGGAAGTTAATTTTCGAAAACGTACTTTTATTGAAAAAAAAGGTGTTTTCGGAAATGTATCTCCGAAAAAGTGAATATTTTAATGAAAAATATTGATTTTGGAGATGCTTCTTCGAAATAAAGTTGTTTTTCAGAAAATTGGTGTATTTGGAAGTGCATCTCCGAATTCACCCCCTTGGAGGAATTCTGAAATGCACTTCCGAAATAAGGTCTGGACAAAAGAAAAATAACAAACAAGAACGATTCGCTTTATTTAATTGGATGAAGATTACATGATCACATTACATAAGATTAAAGTTACATATTGTTAAACACGGGTAGGTGAGGATGAGCCAACATTTTGATAACGTCGGCCCCTGATCTTTGAACTCAACATCACTGAACCCAACCCAACCCTTGTTCACCTACCTCCTCCTATTCATATTCCCGGTAATTACACTTTCTTTACTTTTACTGTTTTTTTGTTCTTACATTCCACTCACATTACTCTCATGATCATGAAACCCTAATGGGAAAATACACCTAATTTAGGGTTTGTTTTGATTATTCATCCAATGTTTTTACCAAGTGGTGTAGAAATTGTTGCCCTTTTGTTAACACAGTTGTTATCATTTAAACATGTTGTAAAATATCTTGTAGGATACTGTATGAGTACAGTTAAGGAGTACTAGTACATTCATATATATGAAGCGTGCTTTAGTCAAGTTTAACCCGATTAACTCTCATATGAGTGGGAATTTGAAAAGTCCCGATCCTGATGATAAAAGAATGAGGTTAGAAAGAAGATGGAGGAGACGCTGCAACAGGTTAGAAAGTTCTGATCCTCTAGAAATCCATACCACATTATAACTTACCAACATAATATACAACAACAAAAACTATACACTTAAAGTTCAAAAAACTTATGAGCAAACTATACTTACATCATAGTGGTGTAGATCCTTATCAGCCACTCGCAACTGAAAATGATTAGCACGAACTTGAATTTTCCTTCCCAATTGACCGTAACCAGGTCGGTTAGGGAACCTAACCGCCTTCTGAGAAGACGGAGCCGACTCTAGAGTAGCCTTCTGTTTAACTTCGGCAGTCAGGCTCTCGATGGAAATCAGAGCCGAACTCAAGGAAGCAACCGACGCAACAACAGATGGAATAACAACCGACGCTGCAACAGATGGAACAAACGGCGCTGCAACAGGTGGACGAATAACCGGAGCTGCAACATATGTAGGAGTAGGGGTGACCGATGGCGAAGCATATGACGGAGGAGGTGGATGTCCAGAGGAGGTGGATGTCCGGAGGAGGAAGAACCGGCGGTACGTCTACTGCGAGAGCCACGACCACCACTACCACGGCCTGATCCTGCAGCATTGACAGATGATTGTTGAGAATGTGCAGGAGATGGTTGACTCCGGCAATTTTCGGGATGGTTTCCTCGACTGCGGCGAGACATTGTGATGAAAGCGGTTACAAGAGAGAGAAAATGTGTGAGTATAATTTCTTATTGATGTGATTACAATTTACTATCAATGCGATTACATTTTTTTTCCTGTAATGGTTTTTTTACCTGATTGTAAAAAATAACTGAATTTTCATGCATTTCAGAAATGCATCTCCGAAAACACCAATTTTTTGGTGTTTTCGGAAATGCATTTCCGAAGTCTAAAAAAATCTCTAAAAAAAATTACTTCAGAGATGAATCTCTGAAGCAGGGGTAAGTTGGGGATTTCGCTAGGGGTGACCCCATAGGGAGGTGGGTAAAGAAAAAACCTTTTTTTATCACTTTTCTCACTTATTTTCTTCCCCAACTTCAACCAATTATTTCACCTATTAAACTAAATCATTTTCACTTCATTTTTCACACACTTGTTAATTATATATATATATATATATATATATATATATATATATATATATATATATATATATAATATGAATAATAAAAAAATCACAAAAAATATTATTTAGTTTATATATTTTTATTAGGTTAAAAATGGTATTGTTTTTAAGTGTTTTAAATATATTTTAATACATATTTTCATTGAAATTTCAAAACCTAATATCTCATAAATATTATTAGTGATAAAATCCTAATCACTAAGGTCTTAATTAGGAATAGATATTATCTTTACTCTAATTAAGTTGACTTTTGTCAAAATTCAAACTGTTTTCAAACTTCAAAGTAAACAGACGATCGAGGTTTTCAAACAACAGAACCTCACATCTTCTCAACTGTTTTCACAACAGTAATCATTTCAAATCATTTTCAACTGTTTTTTTTATAAAACAGTAAACCATTTTCAAGTGGTCCTCTAATAGAGTGTAAGTCCCAACCCCTTCTTTTATTTTACAGATAATCAACAGTTTTCACAACAGTAATCGTTTCAAATTGCAAATCTTTTTCAACTGTTTTCATAACAGTCAACCAGTACTATAAAGTACTGGGCCTCTAATAGAGTGTAAGTCCCAGCATCTTTTTTTTCATAAGTTTGTTTTCAAAAACTGTATTTGAAGGGCAATATTCCCGGTGAAACTCTTCAGATACCTATGTGACCTTTATCCATCTTCACTTCTTCTGTTTTCAAAAAACCTTTAATTGTTTATCATAAATACTCAATTGTCATCAATAAAATTGCTGGTAAGTTTTTGTAAATACATTCTCAAAGGCCTCCACTCCATCCAGGTTAGGCTTTATAGCTTTCAATTTACAGTTTTTATTTAAATTACTGTCAAATATAGAACTGTATACATATTGTTTAGAACTACGTTTGAGTGTAGACCCTAGGACAGTTAAACATATATATATATATATATATATATATATATATATATATATATTATAGGAATATGGCCTAGGATTGAAAATGTCTTCCCGGTGAAGGCTCTTTCCTAATTAGAGATCTGTAGTTCAAAACCCTCAAGATGAATTATTCCCGGTGAAACATCTTGAAAAAGCCTTAGAACCCAAACTAGGACACATCCACCCAAAGAGAAATTATTCCCGGTGAAACCTCTTACCCATTTGCTTAAAGCCAAAATAAGTTCAAAACCACATAGCTTTCTCTTGTGCTATAACAAGGACCCTCGATGACCCTCGATTAGCTTCCTCTTGGGATTTGTACAAGGACCCACAGGCTTCTTAAAAGCATTCCCAACTTCCTCTCGAGCTTGTATACAAGGACCCATCAGGTTTCTTATAAACATAGGAACAGGTCCTCAGTCACCTCTTAGCCTATCCTGGTGAGTTTCTTCTATCCTTTAAACCAGACTTTAAACAAGCTAAGATTGTCTCAATCTCATATTGAGTACACCTTTTGGAATGAGAGACATGGACAGTCTCTGTCACCCTTATCTTCACTAATTTCCTTAGCAGAGTCTAGGATCTATAGTTATCTATCCTTAGTCAGTGTCAGCCTTAATCTTGGGCTTTAAAACAAGAAGTCTCAATTAGATAATATTCATGCTATCAATCAAAACCCCTAGAAAGGGATAGTCTCCAAAAAAATCAGTCTTTTAATATATAATGCCCTTGGGCTTCATACAAGGCATAAAACAATAACTTCCCCAGTTAAGAGTAAGCCACAACCTCGGGCTTCATACAAGGCACAAAATAGAGTCTCCCTAAGTAGAGTCAACCACAATTCTGGGCCTTGTACAGAACACCAAATAAAATCCATCAAATAAATACTCTCCAGCTAGAGTCAGCCTCAATTCCGGGCTTGGTACAGAACACAAAAGCTCTCTAGTTTAAATCCATCCCCAGTGGAGTTATCTCCCAGAGTCAATAAGTCAATCAAAAGCCTCAAGCTTGGGCCTCATACAAGCCAGCTAAAAATCAAATCTTTCAAACAATAGATAGACATAGCTCATCTTCATAGGTAGGTCTTTCTCCTATCTCACCACATTCAAACAAACATTTCAATTTCTATTTCAATTTCAAACATTCTCCCATTTAGGACTTTGAAAGGCATGCTCTGAGGCAAACAAACCGAGACTTGTACACTTTCCCTAATTTGGATGAGAATCTTTCTTTCATTTAAGAGACACGCGACTGGCATACTTGAAAACATACAAGTAAGGTCCCTATCTTAATGAAATGAATTTATCTTTTCTGTCACTTTAAGAATGTTTGTGGTGGAATAGTAGAAATACCTCTCTGTAGAGATGATTTCATTGTCTCTTTACTGTAAACAGAGATTTAATTCAAGCTTCAACCTTGAGCTTCAAGCAAGGCACCAAAAATAATTAATTTCCCTAATTTGTTCTCCGAACTACAAAAAGCTCTGACTTCCATTAGGGATGTGTAGGCATGAGGTTCACAAGGAATCTCAGCGAGCTAATAAAATACCAAAAATAGTCAGTCAGTCAGTCTTTCTTTTAATTCAATTCAATTTTATCTCCTAACACAAAGGAGAAGCTTTCCCATTAACAAGCAATAATCACAATCACATTGACACAGAGAAGGTTCATGTAGAGTACTACGGATATATAGGGTGCTTAAACTCTTCCCTATGTATAACCGACCTCCCGGACTCCAAAATTTCTAGTCTAGGTGAATCCCCACACTTAGCAAACTCCTAGGGTTTATTTGAGATCTTTTTCCCCTTTCCTACTCGTAGGATAATTAAAAAGTTCGAGTGATATCGTAGGAAGAACTGAAACAAAATTCCTCCCGTCCCGAGCGCTTCCTCCTTCCAAATTTTGCGTGAAGGGTCTAGCGTGCCGTCCTCCCAAGTGAAACGGGGAGGTGAACAAAACGACGACCACAACCAAGGGGAAGAGAGTATATTGAAAAAAGATGGTGGCACATGAATTCTATCAGCGTAGATCTGACATTTGTCACACCTCTTTGCATACTGGTAGCAATCTGATTCCATCGTCAGCCAATAATATCCTGCTCTCAGTATTTTCCTTGTCATGGTGTTTCCATTGATGTGAGTACCAAAGGAACCTTCATGTATTTCTCTCATGAGTGTTTCTGCTTCTTTTCTATCAACGCATCTGATCAGGACCATGTCGAAATTTCTCTTGTACAGAACATCTTCATTCAGGAAGAATCTGCCAGCTAACTTTATCAAAGTTTTTCTATCTTTCTTTGATGTCCCAAGAGGGTACTCTTGCCTTTAAAGAAATTTCTTGATATCGTGATACCACGGTTTGTCGTCGATGATTGCTTCTACTGTGAAGACATGAGCGGGCCTATCCAAGCGCATGACATCGATCCGAGGAATGTCATTCCAATGATTTATCCTAATCATGGAAGAGAGTGTGGCTAATGCATCAACCAAGTTATTTTCTTCACGGGGAATATGATGAAAATCTAACTTGTCGAAGAATGGTAACAATCTTCTCGTGTAGTCTTTGTAAGGGATTAGCCCAGGTTGGCGTGTTTCCCATTCTCCTTTGATTTGATTGATGACCAAAGCAGAATCTCCGTATACATCCAAGTGTTTGATTCTTAGATCCACGGCTTCTTCGAGACCCATGATGCAAGCTTCATAATCGGCCTCATTGTTTATGCATTTGAAAGTTAATGTGGCGGTAAATGGAATATGGGTACCTTGAGGGGTAACAATGATTGCCCCAATTCCTCGTCCATAAGCATTGACATCTCCATCAAAGATTAAGCCCCATTGGGATCCTATCTCAGGTCCTTCGTTTGGTAGTGGCTCGTCATAATCTTTCATCTTAAGGTACATGACGTCCTCGTCCGGAAAGTCAAAACTGGTTGATTCATGACCATTGAGTGAATGGTGAGCCAGGTGCTCAGCTAGGATACTTCCTTTCACGGCTTTCTGAGCGTGATATGTTAGAACAAGATTTGTTCTGATCAATTATCTTAGTTTTGATGATAACAATAATATGAATTTTGCTTAAGATAATATGGTACTCTAATCCAATGCAATTTCCTTTTCAGGAAATATATAAAGAGTATGCATAATTCAGCGCTCAGAAGCTTTGTCACAAGGGTTCAGCATGCAACATCAGAACATGGTCTGGCAAGACATCAGAAGATGGTCGAAGCAGTATCAGAACATGGGTCTATGGAAGCATCAGAAGAACATGAGATCAGAAGCACTGAAGTTCTGATGGTATCACGCACAGAAGCACTTCAAGGTCAGAAGATCAGAAGATGCTTTGCACCAAGCTGTTTGACTCTGATGATATTCAAACGTTGTATTCACAAACATCAGATCAGAAGGAAGTACAAGTGGCAAGCTACGCTGACTGACAAAAGGAACGTTAAAAGCTATTAAAGGCAACGTCAGTAGACACAGCGTGAACAAGGCTCGAGGTAGTTGACAAAAGCGTATAACATTAAATGCGATGCTGTACGGAACACGCAAAGCATTAAATGCACTCAACGGTCATCTTCTCCAACGCCTATAAATATGAAGTTCTGATGAGAAGCAAGGTTAACGATTCTGAACAAAACAACTCATATTAACTTGCTGAAACTCTGTTCTATTCAAAGCTCAGAATCTTCATCTTCATCAAAGCTCACTACATTGCTGTTGTAATATATTAGTGAGATTAAGCTTAAACGTTAAAAGAAATATCACAGTTTGTGATTATAGCTTTTAAGAAGCAATTGTAATACTCTTAGAATTGATTACATTAAGTTGTAAGGAACTAGAGTGATCGTGTGGATCAGAATACTCTAGGAAGTCTTAGAGGGTATCTAAGCAGGTTGTAACTAGAGTGATCGTGTGGATCAGAATACTCTAGAAAGTCTTAGAGGGTATCTAAGCAGTTGTTCCTGGAGTGATCAGTGTGTGATCAGAAGACTCTGGAAGACTTAGTTGCTGACTAAGTGGAGAACCATTGTAATCCGTGCGATTAGTGGATTAAATCCTCAGTTGAGGTAAATCATCTCTGCGGGGGTGGACTGGAGTAGTTTAGTTAACAACGAACCAGGATAAAAATAACTGTGCAATTTATTTTTATCTGTCAAGTTTTTTAAAGCTACACTTATTCAAACCCCCCCTTTCTAAGTGTTTTTCTATCCTTCAATTGGCATCAGAGCGCCGGTTCTAAGGTGCAAGCACTTAACCGTGTTTAGAAAAGATTCAGGAAGAGAAAAACGCTTCAGTAAAAGATGGCTGATGAAACTGCAAAGTCTACACCTACATCTGGCTCTGCTGAGCAACACAACGGTAACAATGGTTATACTAGACCGCCGGTATTTGATGGTGAAAACTTTGAATACTGGAAAGATAAACTGGAAAGTTACTTTCTTGGTCTAGATGGTGATCTATGGGATCTTCTGATGGATGGTTACAAACATCCAGTAAATGCCAGTGGCGTAAAGCTGACAAGGCAAGAAATGAGTGATGATCAGAAGAAGCTTTTCAGGAATCATCATAAATGCAGAACTGTTTTGCTGAATGCTATCTCTCATGCTGAGTATGAGAAGATATCTAACAGGGAAACGGCCTATGACATATATGAGTCCTTGAAAATGACTCATGAAGGAAATGCTCAAGTCAAGGAGACTAAAGCTCTCGCTTTAATCCAGAAGTATGAAGCCTTCAAGATGGAGGATGATGAAGACATTGAAAAGATGTTTTCAAGATTTCAAACTCTTACTGCTGGATTGAGAGTTCTTGACAAGGGATACACCAAGGCTGATCACGTAAAGAAGATCATCAGAAGCTTACCCAGAAGATGGGGTCCTATGGTGACTGCATTTAAGATTGCGAAAAATCTAAATGAAGTCTCTTTGGAAGAGCTGATCAGTGCCCTGAGGAGTCATGAAATTGAACTGGATGCAAACGAGCCTCAAAAGAAAGGTAAGTCTATTGCATTAAAATCCAATATCATGAAATGCACTAACGCTTTTCAGGCTAGAGAAGAAGATCCTGAAGAATCAGAATCTGAAGAAGAAGATGAACTGTCCTTGATCTCCAGAAGGCTAAATCAACTCTGGAAGAACAAGCAAAGGAAGTTCAGAGGCGTCAGAAGTTCAAAGAAATTTGAACATGGAGAATCTTCTGATGACAGAAGATTTGACAAGAAGAAGGTCATGTGCTATGAATGCAATGAGCCTGGACACTTCAAGAATGAATGTCCAAAACTTCAGAAGGAAAATCCCAAGAAGAAGTTTCATAAGAAGAAAGGTCTTATGGCAACTTGGGATGAGTCAGAAGATGATTCAGACTCTGAAGATAAGCAGGCTAACTGTGCGCTGATGGCGACAGAAGATGACGGATCAGAATCTACATCAGAATCAGATTCTGAAGAGGTATTCTCTGAACTTACTAGAGATGAGTTAGTTTCCGGTCTAACAGAACTTCTGGAATTCAAGTCTCAGATTAGTCTCAAATACAAAAAGCTGAAAAAGCTATTTGAATTTGAAACAAAGAAGCTTGAGTTGGAGAATTCTGAATTAAAAGAAAAACTTTTAAAATTATCCAATAACGTTGGATCTCCTTCTGATTCAGAAAAATCCACTCCTAGTCTAAACCATATTCTGAAAGAATATGATTTAAGTTTCAGGAAGTTCTTATCTAGAAGTATTGGCAGAAGTCAGCTAGCTTCTATGATATATGCTGTGTCTGGAAACAAAAGAGTCGGCATTGGTTTTGAGGGTGAAACCCCATACAAACTTGAACCTGTTGATGACATGAAATTCACATACAAGCCATTGTATGATCAGTTCAAGTATGGCCACTCCCATGATATTAGGCACACTTCACATGCTCAAAGTTTTCACATAACACACACCAAAAAGCATGTGACACAACCTAGGAAATATCATGAAACTCACATTAAAAATTATCATGCTGTTCCTCCTATTGCTTACAATGTTAAACCCAAGTTCAATCAGAACTTGAGAAAATCTAACAAGAAAGGACCCAAGAAGATGTGGGTACCAAAGAAAAAGACTATTTCTTTTGCAGATTCTCTTGGCGACAAAGAAGATAAAAGTCAACATGACATGTCACCTGGACTCAAGTTGGTCTCAACACTTGAAGGGAAGAAGGACTGTCTTCCAAGTTCTGGTACTTAAATCTGTTGAAGAAACTATGTTCGTAGGAGATCAGAAAAGAAAGTTTATTAGTCTTAGAACCATCTGTTTTGTTTGTTTCTAAAGCATTGATGTTTCGTTCTTGATTATTCTGAATGCTCTAAATGCTACAGAATATACAATATTGAAACATTGATTGTGGACGAATCAATAAATATCTGGTTTGATGATAAACTTGTTTCTGATGAAACAAAGCAGCTTAAGAATTTCTGCAGATACAGTTTTGTCTTATCAGAAGCTGCAGAACAAAGAAGTGAATCTCCAGAAGCTGTGTATATCAGAAGTAATGGATCAGAAGATCATTCAGATTTATATCAGCACACTTCAGAAGGAGTGTTTCTAGAAGAGAAACTTGATCAATTCAGAAGCAGTGATCGGAATCAGAAGGCGTAAAGCCTATTGAATATTTCACACCTGTCATCCATTATCTCTTGATGAACACGTGTCTCTACGGTCAGTACGAAGCGTGCAGTTGAAAAGACGCCGACCTAGGTAACTGTATTAAATCATTTCATTTACCATGCTATCTCTCCTAATGTCATTTCTCATTTAATGCAAAATGATTTAAATTATTTTCAAATCTTTTAAATAGCCCGCTTCAACTTCATTCTTTTCTCCGTCTCTCTATTTTGTTGTACATTTTTTTCGCTGCATCTGTTATTCTTTTTCAAACCCTAGTGTTTGTTCTAATCTTACGACATAATCATCATGAACTCTTCCTCTTGTTCATCTTCCTCAAAAGAAAGACTTACTTCTTCACAAATCCTTCTACGAAATTATGAATATGCTCCTTTGAAAACTTGCTTGATACCCACGAAGGACTTGGAGGTTTTATGTGAAACTGCTGTGGATTTAAACAATCTTAAAGCGAATGGCTTTAAGTGTGATGCAAGAATCCTTGAGCAAGGATGGTCCAAGTACCTTAATAGATTGGTTGGTCCAATTTATCCTGATCTTGTGAAGGATTTCTGGGTACATGCAACGGTTACCCCAACGGCCATCATTTCATTCGTGCTAGGGCATGAAGTGGTTATCTCTGAAAAACTGATCAGGAAGCTATACAATCTGAATGATAAAGAAGGTTGGTCTGGTTTTCGACATGCATCTGTTGATTGGTCGATAGTTGAAAAACAAATCTCTCAGTCTTCTGGGATTGACTCGAATAACACAGGCACCTTGAGGCCATATTATAGAGTATGGGTTGAGATTATTCTGGGTTCTCTTCACCACAGAAAAAGGATGCTCTCCTCTTCTTACATCAGTCCAGATCACAAGCACACTCTTTTCTTCATTGGCAAAAAGACTGAGATCAACATTTCTCACATTCTGTTTGAGAATCTGAAGACTTCAATCCTTGAGTCAAGAGAAGAGGAAAGGGCGAAGTACCCTCATCTTTCAAGAACGACTGTTCCGTTTGGAAGAATGATTTCAGACATTCTTACTGAAAGCAAAGTACTGGACTCCATCAGAAAACTCAATGCATCCCATTTGCTTGGAGTAGTTCAAGGTCCCATTTTTAATGGTGTGGATTTGTTCAGATTAGAACTCATTCAAAATGTACCTTCTGTGTGCCCAAGCTTTCCTGACATTCTCTCAAGAAGAGTTGATGTTGAAGGTTTTGCCTCGTTGTTTCAAGAAGAACTGCATCAGGTTGTCAAGTCTTACCTGGAAGATTGTGTTAGGAAGCAATCAGATATTGATCCTGCTTGGATCCGTGGCAGAGTACTTCCGTCCAAGGCTGACCTTTTGAAGAAGGATCAGAAGGAACAAAAGGCTAGGATTAAAAGAAAAGCCCGAGAAGATGAGGCTAAGAAAGCCAAGAAGTTGAGAGTCACCTTTGATCCTGACAAGGTGGACTCTGAAGAACGAAGGGAGAAAAGGATTAGAGATTCCTTTCGCAGAACCAGATCTTCTTCTTCTGTGCAAATCTCCAGGCAGGTTTTTACTCCACCTCCCTCTGTCCCTAAACCATCCTTCCAATCACCTCCATCTGAACAAAAAATAAACTTCACCTTACCAAATCTTTCTCCATCAACCTCCTCCTCTCCCATTCTAAATCCCACTCCTCTAAATATTCTTCCCCCAACTCCTTCTGATAAGACTTTCTCACCAATTCCCTTTACAAATAATCCATCCTCATCAATCATTCTCTCAGTTATTCCCTCCTCCTCATCCACCGCACCTCCACCTTCTGTATCCAATCCCTTACCTACCAGAAAATCAAAACCTTTTTGTCCTCTCTACCCGGACTACAAATTCACCCTCAATCCGCCTGAACCTGAACTCTCTACCTACCTGGAACTTTTCAGATATGAAGTAATCAATGGCTTAGACCTTCTGAAAGAAGCCTTCCTAAATGGTCTGAATGATGTTTCTACAAGAAATATCTGGAAAAGATTTCGCAAGGTGTTTCAAGAAGAAGCAATGGGAGTACAGAAAAGACTTGTGGCTGCTGCCCCACGACCTCGTGGAATTCTGAGGAATTATGAAGACTTCTGGTTTGCTAGTCTCAAAGGAAGACATCTGTTGGAAGAGAAGCCCTTCTTGGATGAGATGGAACAATTAAGACTGGCTGCTGAAATGGAAGCAAATCCATGCAGGGATATTGTTATCTTTATTCCTGATTATCCTGTTCTGCTCGGAGACTTCAAGACTCTCTTTGACTATCTGAGGGAAAACCGTTCTGAGAAAGACCCAAGCTTGGTCATTCCAGAAGTTGTTAACCCACCAGAAAGTGAAGGTCCTTCTGCTCCCAGGAATCTAGCTGCCATTCTTCAGGCACTTGAGAATGGAGACTCGGAAATTCCTGCTGCAGAATATGGAGATGCTTCTATGCAAGAAGCAGATGCTGAAGATCATGTTGCTGAATCAGATCCTGTTGAGGAAATCCCTGCAAATGATCTATCCATGGAAGCTACAGATCAAGTTGCTATTCCTGTGGTTGAAAGCGGTGAAGCTTCTTCTGATGAATCTTCTCGTCTTGCAAGGACTCTGGAAGAAATTCAGAAGAGACAGGATGAGCAAAGCTCACTCAATGATGAGTTTAGAACTTTCATGGTGAGGCAAGATGGACACAACAATGAGGTTCAAGAGATGCTGGCCAAGATCTTGTCAAGGCTAGGGCCATCTTAGATTGAGTCTGTGTTGTTTCTTTCTTTTCGTTGCATCTGTTTTTTTTTGTGCATCTAATCTTACTTATCCTCATGTACTTCTGTACCTGATGTTTGAACTTCAATGAAATCATCTTCCTCCTCTGTGTGTTTCTTTTTGTTTGTCTCTAAATCTTTTCTGTTTTTTGATGTTATGACAAAAAGGGGGAGAAGATAAATGATAAATGATTTGATTAATCTATCAGTTGCTGGGTAAAGCTCCCACACATTTACTAACAAGAACTGCAAGTTCTATATGGTTTAAGTGTTTTGCAGGTATAAAGAAGTGAAGAGAATCTTCAAAGCAAACACAAGAAGCAAAACCATAAGAAGTGTTATTCTGTAAAAAGAATAAGCTCATGGAAACTGAAGCAAGCTAAGTGCTGTCAAGCTTCAGAAATCAGAAGCAAGAAAGAAGAATGAATCAGAAGCACTGATAATAGAAATTGATCCATATTTGTCTATTTGCTCTGACAAAATTCTATTTGCTCTGATACATTATTTTAGCCTATATGGCTCTGATACATATCATGTGTTCTAATATACATTTTATGTTCTGACTCGTTCATGCTGACTTTTGTCGTTTAGTTTTTGTTCTGTAACATTTCAGGATGTAGAGATGCTCTGATGATGCTCTGGTACATTCAACAATGTTCTGATACAAATCTAGCATGAAGTGATGTTGGTAGAATTTCAAAGCTCTGAAGCTATCCGAGGGAAGCAGAAATCAGAAGCTGTGAATGTTCTAAAGATCCAGAAAACTCAAGTTCTGAAGCTGTCCTAAACGGAAGCAGAAATCAGAAGCTGTGAATGTTCTGAAGATCAAAGAAATTCAAGTTCTGAAGCTGTCCTAAATGGAAGCAGAAATCAGAAGCTGTCAATGTTCTGAAGATCAAAGAAATTCAAGTTCTGAAGCTGTCCTAGATGGAAGCAGGAATCAGAAGCTGTGAGTGTTCTAGGGATCTAAAGAAATTCTAGTTCTGAAGCTGTCCAATGGAAGCAGAAGTCAGAAGCTATGAATTCTCTGAAGACAGAAGCCTATGTGATCGTCTCTACCGAAATAATCAGGGAAGTCTTTTATTAAAGTTCTTCGAGTATTTATTTCAGGGGGAGATTATTTATCTCAGGGGGAGATTGTTAATCTCAGGGGGAGACATATTCATATGCTTATGCTATAGCTGTGTAATTTGTCTTTTGTCGTCTGCTCTTTCTGATCGCAAATTCATATCATTTATATATGTTTTTGTCATCATCAAAAAGGGGGAGATTGTTAGAACAAGATTTGTTCTGATCAATTATCTTAGTTTTGATGATAACAATAATATGAATTTTGCTTAAGATAATATGGTACTCTAATCCAATGCAATTTCCTTTTCACGAAATATATAAAGAGTATGCATAATTCAGCGCTCAGAAGCTTTGTCACAAGGGTTCAGCATGCAACATCAGAACATGGTCTGGCAAGACATCAGAAGATGGTCGAAGCAGTATCAGAACATGGGTCTATGGAAGCATCAGAAGAACATGAGATCAGAAGCACTGAAGTTCTGATGGTATCACGCACAGAAGCACTTCAAGGTCAGAAGATCAGAAGATGCTTTGCACCAAGCTGTTTGACTCTGATGATATTCAAACGTTGTATTCACAAACATCAGATCAGAAGGAAGTACAAGTGGCAAGCTACGCTGACTGACAAAAGGAACGTTAAAAGCTATTAAAGGCAACGTCAGTAGACACAGCGTGAACAAGGCTCGAGGTAGTTGACAAAAGCGTATAATATTAAATGCGATGCTGTACGGAACACGCAAAGCATTAAATGCACTCAACGGTCATCTTCTCCAACGCCTATAAATATGAAGTTCTGATGAGAAGCAAGGTTAACGATTCTGAACAAAACAACTCATATTAACTTGCTGAAACTCTGTTCTATTCAAAGCTCAGAATCTTCATCTTCATCAAAGCTCACTACATTGCTGTTGTAATATATTAGTGAGATTAAGCTTAAACGTTAAGAGAAATATCACAGTTTGTGATTATAGCTTTTAAGAAGCAATTGTAATACTCTTAGAATTGATTACATTAAGTTGTAAGGAACTAGAGTGATCGTGTGGATCAGAATACTCTAGGAAGTCTTAGAGGGTATCTAAGCAGGTTGTAACTAGAGTGATCGTGTGGATCAGAATACTCTAGAAAGTCTTAGAGGGTATCTAAGCATTTGTTCCTGGAGTGATCAGTGTGTGATCAGAAGACTCTGGAAGACTTAGTTGCTGACTAAGTGGAGAACCATTGTAATCCGTGCGATTAGTGGATTAAATCCTCAGTTGAGGTAAATCATCTCTGCGGGGGTGGACTGGAGTAGTTTAGTTAACAACGAACCAGGATAAAAATAACTGTGCAATTTATCTTTATCTGTCAAGTTTTTTAAAGCTACACTTATTCAAACCCCCCCTTTCTAAGTGTTTTTCTATCCTTCATGATACTCAATGTCGTATTCTGATAACAGCATCTGCCAATGGGCAATTCTCCCGGTTAAGGCAGGATTCTCAAAGATGTACTTGATTGGATCCATATGGGAGATCAACCAAGTAGTATGACGAATCATGTACTGGTGGAGACGCTTGGCAGCCCAGGCCAAAGCACAACAAGTTTTCTCGAGCATGGAGTAGCGGGATTCACAGTCAGTGAATTTCTTGCTCAGGTAGTAGATGGCATGCTCTTTTCTTTTTGTCTCGTCTTGCTGTCCAAGGACACAACACATGGAATCTTCTAAGACGGTAAAGTACATTATCAAAGGTCTTCCTTCCACTGGAGGAGATAGGATGGGTGGTTCGAGCAGATATTCCTTAATGTTGTCGAATGCTTTCTGACAATCGTCTGTCAAGACACAACTTAGATTTTTCCGTAGAAGTTTGAAAATTGGAGCACAAGTTGCAGTCATGAGATATATGAATCTCGAGATGTAATTCAGACGTCCAAGAAATCCTCTAACTTGTTTCTCAATTCTGGGTGAAGGCATTTCTTGAATTTCCTTGACTTTATCGGGATCTACTTCAATTCCTCATTTGCTGACAATGAAACCAAGGAGTTTTCCTGAGTAGACACCAAAGGTACATGTCGCCCTCGGTTTTTTATCGTACCTCTCGCGCAGAGATACGCGAACTGACTCTTTTTTGTTTCTGCTTTTGTGTTTTTGAAAATCAGAGAGTCGCCACTGACCTTTTATTTTGTCCAATTAAGGAAAGGTTTATAAAAGAAACAGAAAAAAGACCTTTAAGAAATTCTGGGTAAAGGGGTAGGTTATACAAAGGGAAGGTGTTAGCACCCTTTGTATCCATGGTTATCCATGGGCTCTTTAATTTGCTTAGCTCACTTGTTTTCAATTACTTTTCTATTGCCTTGAAATGCTCGTATGTGGTTTCAAATACCTTTGTAAATTGACTTTGTAATGATCCTTGTGCAGATGTATACAAAGTGTTTTTATCTTTCAAAAGAGGTTTTTTGAAAAAGAACGTTAACTTCGTAATGATCCTTGTTTGGATATATACAAAGTATTGTCTTTTTGAAAGTTTTATTCTGAAAAACAATGATATATGAGAGATTTGTTTGTTTTTGATTTGAGCAAGCAAATTAGGAGGTCTACCCTGAGTTATAAGGTCTTTATCCTATTTCCTTTAAAAAAACTATCCTTTCACCGGATATAAACAAAGGTTCGATTTTGTACTCGAAACAGTAGAATTTGATTTTTGATTTTGAAAAGAATGAGAAAAGGGATTACCTTAAGAGGTGCAAGTGTGATTGTGTTTTGATTCAGATATTTTATCTTTGAAGTTAGTGGTCTAATGATTCAAATATTCTGAAGCTCATGCCAAGGCCGTGATGAAGTTCCTGAAAGCTGCCCATGTACCACAGGAGATTTCAGTCGATCAATTTGAAAATTGCGTTGCCAATCTAACAGTGAATAATGGTCTCGATTTCTCTGATGATGATCTAACCCCTGCTGGAAAAAATCACAATAAAGCCCTACACATCTCTATTGAATGTAATGGCACCACTCTATCTCATGTGCTGGTAGATAACGGTTCCACTTTGAACGTGTTACCAAAAGCAGTACTGGAAAAGCTTGACTTCGAAGGAATTGTGTTACAACCAAAAGGTGAAGCTCCCAATCCGAGTGGGCTCTCAGATCTTTGATTCTACCTTTTACGTAATGGAAATTCACCCAGAATATTCCTGTTTACTAGGACGCCCTTGGATACATGGGGAAAATGCTGTAACATCTACCCTACATCAGAAGTTGAAGTATCCTGTAAAAGGCAAGGTCGTCACAGTTTATGGTGAGGAAGAATATGTGGTTACCCACCTGAGCAACTCCAAGTATGTTGAGTTGGATGACGAATTCATCGAAACTCCCTACCAATCTTTTGAGGTGGTCTCTCCAGATGTCTCTACTACCAAACATATTTCTGCTACTCCTGCTACAAAAATAACTCCAACTATGGCTTCTCTCAAAGATGCCAAAGCTGTGATCGAAGAAGGTGGTTGCACAGTATGGGGACAGCTCCTCGATGTACTTTACAAGTTCGATAAGCTAGGTCTGGGTTATGCTAATGGAAATCAGAAGAACAATCAAAATCCTCGTTCTGGAGGAATAATGTCACATTTCATCAGCCAAGGAGTGAATGCTATTGAAGACGAGGGAGTGTTCTTGAGCCATATTATTCAGCAATATCCAAATGAAGTTCCACCTGTTTCCATGGAAGTTTGGGATACTTTGGGAGAACCAAGCGGCGGGTATGATTTTCTAGTAAAATATACTGCACCTCAGAGTTCTTTTATTGCTATGGAAGACATTACCCCAACTGGATGGGGTGATCAGTTTGAAGATTGCAAAAGTTTCACAAGTTCCATCACTGAGCAATACCAAAGTCCACCTAGTCCAAAAGAAGTTTGGGATACACTAGGAGAGCCAAGTGGCAAGTATGACTTTATGGTGAAGTATTCTGCTTCCCTGAGCTCGCAGATCGCTATTGAAGACATTACCCCAACTGGATGGGACAACCATTTCGAAGACCATATGACATTCACAAGCCCTGACGCTCCTGAAGAAGCAGGGGAAACACCAAATAATGAGAGTGATTTCCTAACACAATACACTTCTCCCCAGAATGCACAAGTCTCCCTTGAAGACATCATTCCAACTGGATGGGACGATCTTATCAGGTATCTCGCTCAGCCAACAGAAGTATCTCAGTTTGGGCTCTCGTATCCAGCAAAGTATCTTACTTATCCCGAATGATCAACAACTCATTTCCCCATCAAAGAAATCAATGTTGTGGGAGACGAAGAAGACTACTGCAACTGGAGCAGCTGGATACTCCCTGCTCACAACAATGGATTGAAAAACTGGGAAGCTGAGCATGTGATCTCCTTTGATCAGGAGTAAATGCAATTTCCTATTTTCGTTGTTTATATTGTTCAAAGATAAAAATGGTTCCTGTACTATCGAACCATGAACTTGAAAGCCGTGTGCCTTACCCGAAGCACACTGGTCCTTTTTATAAGGGTTTGTCATATCATGATCATGTTCATTCAATAAAATCATGGGACGTTTGCATATTCAAATTTTGTGATCTTTCTTCTTTCTTTGCTTTATTCATTATCAAATAGCTATGTGTTCTTACATACACCCACATAATAAATGCAGATTCACATTCACTCTGGATCCTGTTGATAACGATTCTACTATTGCCAGTCATGACTTTGAAAATCCGATCTACCAAACTAAGGACGAAAGTGAGGAAGATTGTGAAGTGCCAAGAGAACTTGCAAGACTGTTAGAACAAGAAGAAAAGACTATACAGCCGCATGAAGAACCAATTGAGGTTATCAACTTGGGCAGCGACGAAGAAAAGAAAGAAGTCAAGATAGGGGCTGATCTAGAAGACAGTGTCAAGCAAAGTGTCACCCTCGGTTTTTTACCATACCTCTCACGGAGAGATACGCGAACTGACTCTTTTTGTTTCTGCTTTTGTGTTTTTGAAAATCAGAGAGTCGCCACCGACCTTTTATTTTATCCAATTAAGGAAAGGTTTATAAAAGAAACAGAAAAAAGACCTTTAAGAAATTCTGGGTAAGGGGGTAGGTTATACAAAGGGAAGGTGTTAGCACCCTTTGTATCCATGGTTATCCATGGGCTCTTTAATTTGCTTAGCTCACTTGTTTTCAATTACTTTTCTATTGCCTTGTATGTGGTTTCAAATACCTTTGTAAATTGACTTTGTAATGATCCTTGTGCGGATGTATACAAAGTGTTTTTATCTTTCAAAAGATGTTTTTTGAAAAAGAACGTTAACTTCGTAATGATCCTTGTTTGGATATATACAAAGTATTGTCTTTTTGAAAGTTTTATTTTGAAAAACAATGATATATGAGAGATTTGTTTGTTTTTGATTTGAGCAAGCAAATTAGGAGGTCTACCCTGAGTTATAAGGTCTTTATCCCATTTCCTTTAAAAAAACTACCCTTTCACCGTATATAAACAAAGGTTCGATTTTGTACTCGAAACAGTAGAATTTGATTTTTGATTTTGAAAAGAATGAGAAAAGGGATTACCTTAAGAGGTGCAAGTGTGATTGTGTTTTGATTCAGATATTTTATCTTTGAAGTTAGTGGTCTAACGATTCAATTTTATCTTTGGCATACACGCAGTTTATATGTGCTGGAATTTAAAATGCGGAAATGTAAAATGCGGAAAGTAAATCTACGCTATTACATCGATTGTGCATGAAATGTAAACTACGCTATTTACATGAATTTGACAACCTATACACTTGATCTATGAATTTAAATTGCAATAAAATAAAAGAAATGTTTTTGGATTTTTTTATAGTTGATTTTAATTAGAATTAATGCATGATTAATTTAATTAAACTGAGAAAAAGATGGAAATAAAATTTAAACCTAAAAATTAAGTTTAAAATATGTTCAAAATGCTTGTCAATTAATTTTAAAACAAAACTAATTTTTTTTGGATTTTTTGAAATTGATTTGACATTTATTAAGTTAATTAATACATAATTATACAAATAATTATACAAATAATTAAAACTTAAAGAGAAAATTATCCTAAATATATACAAAATTAGTTTATAATATATAAACAATTAAATAGCAAATATATAAATATATACTAATTAATTATGCAAAATATTTAAATATTTGAAGAAAAATAAAATATTTTATGTCAAAAAATAAAATATTATTTTAGAAGCCTAAAAATATTTTTTGTGTATTTTTTGGATATTTAAAACTATTTTTAATTAATTTTATAAAGAAATTAAAATAAAAATAGAAAATATAAAGAGAATAATCAGATGTGGTAATTAAATAAAGTACATGATATGGTGCTTCGTTCTGATGCGTAGGATTGATGAGTGGGCGGATCTGATGGTCACCAGCATGAGGGACCATAGCACGTGACGTACCTGCAAAACACTGAATCCAAAGTCATATTAAAAACACGCGCGCGCCCTCCAGCCAATCAGAGGATAGGGCTTTTACACCTTTCACTTGCAGGTGGTGTAAAAACTCTAACCTTTTACCCTTGTTGGAAATAGCGAATACAAGCAAACAACAATATAAATTTGGCGCGATGCCATCATTTAGTTCGTCTTGTTCATGCGAGTTTAATGGTATTATTTAGAACTTGTAATTTTGCATGAATTGTAAAGCCCTAAATTTGAAAGTAAGAACCCTAAAATGGTGGTTCCTCGTATAGGTGTCCAAACCTCAATTAAGTTTCCAGAAATGATTAGGACCTCAAACTAAACTTAAATATGAGTCTACATCTTGTTAAATATGCATGTGTTATGAGATTTTGGTGAGTTTTATTTCGAGCAAACCGCGAGGTCTTGTGGTCGAATCTGGATGTTCCAAGACTTGCAACTGGTCTGATTATGTTCAATGATACTTGAGGATTGTGTTTAAGTGTTTAGTTTGAATTGAAACAAGCTAGAATGTAAAACTCGAATTTTTAATTTCCTTGAAAAAAAACAAGTTGATACAAGTATGTGTCATACCCCAATTTTTGACCCTAAGATCCTATACCATTCATATCCCAATCACTAATCAAGAGCTTCACTTGGAAGTTTTGTTTATGGTGTTGCACTCACCTCATCAATAAGAGGGACCATCAAGCACCAATGATTGTTTATCTTGTATGCATACTATACTAACCCAAATACCAAAAACATTGCTTTGTTTCTTTGTAGGCTTTTGTTTTGTAGGTACCAAGCCAAGACATGCAATAATCAAGGCATTTTTCAAATTTTTAACTGATGAAATCGATTTCCCTACTGGGTAAATCGATTTCCTTGTAGCAATCTTCAACAAAATCACATTCTGGACAGCATGAAATCGATTTCCCTCCTGGGTAAATCGATTTCCCTAGTGTATTTTGCGCCAAATTCTCTTCTGGAACAAAGTGAAATCGATTTCACTCCTGGGGAAATCGATTTCCTTCAGGCGAAATTCAAAAAAAATAGAGAGGGAAGCTTGATTTGATTTTGGCACCTATTTTCTTTGACCATTTTTGTCATTTTACCAATTTTCCACCTCATCAAAATAATTCTCTTCATTAAACCCACTTAAACCCCATTTTACCACTTTTTACCATTTAATTGCCACTTTAATCACCAATTAAACACAAGCTAATTACCAAATGCAAAAAGACCAAACTACCACTACTCTTGCTCTCATCCTATAAATAGTGCCCACTACTCTCTCATTTCTCAATCTTTGAGAGCCAACAAATCCCTTGCAATTTCTCTCCTCATCCTTACCAAAATTCACCAAAGCTCTTTTTCCTTCATAAAATTTGTGAGTCACATCTTGAACCTCACAAATTTTGAGCTAAGCCACCATCCATTTCACTCTTTTTTCTTCAATTGTTGAGAGATCAAGATTTGTGTTGGTGATTCTTGAAGTAGATCTAAGTTTTGTTCAAGATTTGGTAATTTTCATCATCCTTTTTCATCTATCATAATGTGATTCTTTTGTGCTTGTGTGTGATGCATCTTTGATGCTATATTGGTGCTAATTGATAGTAATTTGATGGAAAATTCGTGCTCTAGTTGATGTGTGATCATAAGGTGTTTGTATATTTGTTCAAATCAAGTTTCATGCCTTTAAATGATGTTTTTGCTGAAATTTACACTGAGGAAATCGATTTCCTTAAGGCTGAAATCGATTTCCTGCTGAACGTAACTTGTTTTTTTGAAAACTGCACTATGGAAATTGATTTCCCCCTGCATGAAATCGATTTCCAGCAGGCAGAATGTGTTTTTTTGCCTTTTTTGTGCTTGTTTTGGCTTCCTTCTTCCTACACTTCATTAATATCATTGGATATAGGGTGTTGATAGGTTTGAAATGACCTAATCCACCAAAATGGATGAATGATATTAATGATAGTGTGAGTTGATTATCTTTTGTGTTTTCATTCTTATTTTCATCTTATTCTTCTTTTGATCGATGAAAGTCTTAACATCTTGAGGATTCTATGGATTCTTGATGAAGACTAGATCAAGTTGTTTTCATTCTTATCTTTTCATCTTATTTCCTTTTGATCGATGAAAGTCTTAATATCTTGAGAATTCTATGGATTCTTGATAAAGACTAGATCAATTTGTTTTCATTCTTATCTTTTTTTTTTATCTTATTTCCTTTTGATCGATGAAAGTCTTAATATCTTGAGAATTCTATGGATTCTTGATAAAGACTAGATCAATTTGTTTTTCATTCTTATCTTTTTTTCATCTTATTTTCTCTTGATCGATGAAAGTCTTGATATCTTGAGAATTCTATGGATTCTTGATAAAGGCTAGATCATTTCTTCTTCTCCTTCTTATTTCTTTTGATTGATGATCTTGATACATGGAGAGTTCTCCTACATTTGTCCCGACTCGATAAAAGATCAAATATGGAAGAGAATTGTATGCGGTGATTTAAGACTTGTGGAGGTATTTGTCGTGTAGTCGCTATGATTTTTATCAAGCTTCTGATAAACCTCCGTTGAATTTAAATCCGAGTACATCATTCACTCACCATCGATCTTCATTACTAACTTTGATAACATACTTTACAAGTTTCAAGATGGTTATCTTTAACATCTAACAACTGACTTTAATTTCCGCCATTTATTATACCGCTCTTTATATTTCTTGCTTTATCGCTTTATTTTATCATTTCATCATATTTACATTCTGCCATTTTCTCTTTGTCCATTTGGACGTTTATAATTCCGCTATTTTCCTTTTGTCCACTTGGACCATACTTTACTTTTATGCTAAAACACTAATAAACAACCAAAAATCTAAAAAACACATAAGGCTCTCTTTGGACTATTGGTTACTATCCCTAGCATTTTGGAGATTCGGACTTATGGACCTAGTGCCTCTGGACTCTTATTCTGTTATTACTCTGCTGTTATTCTGTCTGTCTGGCATTGGATTGTTGTCTGTTTGTATGTGCAGGTATTTCCTTGAAAGCCCTTGATGGTTAATTCCAAGGCATTGAGATAAGGATTTTACCCGAAAACAGCCGTTACTCTGCCCGATTTTTGTCAGAATTTTAATGTGCTTAATGCAAAGTGGTGCTAAGACAATAAGTTCATCTGGATCCCCCAAGTGTTAATGTGTTGGTATTGATAATTCCAAAGGATGGGAAATCTACCTTGACTCTTAATGTCAAGTGTTGTCTTCTTATTTCGGTTAGACCGTTTCTTTCCTTAGCTTTTATTTTACGCAATAGGATAGCCTCTTCATCTCCTCCCATTCTTAAATTTTCAAAATCTTCTCCCTTTTTCAAAAACCTTCTTATGTTTGCAATCTTTTTCAAAAACGTTTTCTTTAAAAATATCTTTTGCCCTTAGTGGCCTTTTTCTTCAAAGTTTAGACACCGTTAATTGTCGAAACGAGTGGTTATACCCCCATGATTTTGAAATTGATTGATATAATGAGATCTTTTCCGCGTGAGAGAGCTAGTGGCATACTCGTCGATTTTATCCGAGTTGGAGCCCTTCTTTCATTAGCGATGCAAAGAACTCGTTTGTTCTCATGCTCAAGATCAATGGCTGAGTATTTCTCTCCAACGACGATAAAGTGTTTATTCGTTTTAAAAATGTTTTCCCAAAAAAGCGGAACTACATTAGCTCTGACTTCTCCATTGCACCGAGGAGGTATGTAGGCGCAAAGCTTAACGCTTTGCCGAGCTTATTTTAAAAATAAAACAAACCCTTTTTAGCACACACACACACACAGATTTTCAAAAAGGTTCCTGTGGAGTACCACAGATATGAGGGGTGCTTTAAACCTTCCCCTCATATAATCAACACCCGTACCTGAGATCTCTTTCTTGTTTTAAAAACAAAACTTTGGGTTTTACGTTCTTTTCCCTTTTCCTTTGAAAAAATAAAGCGCGGTGGCGATTTCAAACAGAATATTGATTCGAGTCAACCCCATGGCTTCGATATCAGATTTTCCCCGCTACAGAAAAATGGCGACTTCACTGGGGATCCAGTTTTAAGTGTGTTAAGCCTATTTTTGTTTGTCTGTGTGTTTTTATCTGTATATATTGCTGTGTGCTTTGTTTGTTTATTTTCTTTTTTCTTTTTGGTGCTCGATGGTTCCTCTGTGATGAGACAAAGTTCTAACCCGAACTTTGGTGAGTAACTTGAGATATGAGGTGGTAAGACCAATAGTCGCATGTCAGGAGCAATCCTTACCATGAGCGTCATATGGTGGAACCCCAATCAGTGGAGGCCTCATGGAAGGTAGTAGAGGTTGTTACGAACCATCGTGATAACGCTATTACTTTCAATAGTGAGTGTCCGTAGAAGCTGAATGGCCTAGAACCTTTTTAACCCATCTAAGCCTTTTTAGGATGTAGTGCAGAAACAAGATCAAGTACCAATTTGAACTTGTTTTCATGCGATACTACGCTCAGACGAGGTCTTTTTAGGCATATTATTGGCGCCCATGAGCAATTGTGCGTGCCGGTAATATCCGATAGAAGATTGAAAACTCTGGGAACCTTTGTAGAACCCGATTGGCAGGTACAAAATTCCCTAGAACACACCTTGTGGGATGGGTAGACCCATGGCTCCATGCTCGTGACGTCGAACCTAAGAACCTGGATTGTGTGATTTTGTGTGATTTGATGTGATCTTGTGTGCTCTTGATTGTGATTGATGCATAAACCATGCATTCATGCATTCATAAAAATGACATTCAAATGGTTTTCAAGGAACTTAGAGACATTTTTTGTAAACATCACAGGTACCATGGATCAAAAGAGAAGCATCAAGAAGTACACTTTCCGGAATTCAAGTGCAAAGGAATTGAAAGAGCTAGCAACTTTGGTTCCTAATCTTGACAATTTCAAAAACCGTTATGGGAAATTGATCTCTATCTTGAAGACCAAAGTGGAAAAAGGGATTCTTGAGACTCTTGTGCAGTTTTATGACCCGGTTTATCATTGTTTTACCTTTCCCGATTATCAGCTTATGCCCACTTTGGAGAAGTATTCTTATTGGATTGGTTTGCCAGTTACGAATGATATACCTTTTAGTGGTCTGGAGAAAGAGCCTCAGGTTGATGAGATAGCAGAGCTTCTTCATTTGAAGATATCAGATGTGAAACCAAACATGACCAAAAAAGGAGGAATTTGGGGGTTGACTTCTAAGTTCTTGATTGGAAAGGCTTCTATGTTGGCTAGTAAGGGAAGTATGATTGCTTTTGAGACATTTCTGGCCTTGCTCATCTATGGTTTGATACTCTTTCCCAACATTGACAACTTTGTCGATGTTAATGCTATTCGGATTTTCATGATTGGGAATCCTGTGCTTACTTTGCTTGGGGATACTTATCATTCCATTCACCATAGGAATGAAAAGAAAGGTGGACTTATCAACTGTTGCACTCCGTTGCTCTATAAGTGGTTTATTTCGCACTTACCTCAAGCTAAGAGTTTCTTGAACAATCCTGATGGTCTCTCCTGGTCTCAGAAGATCATGCCTCTTACTAATGGGAATATCCATTGGTACAATCCTGCTTATGACATTGGTGAGATTATTGATAGTTGTGGAGAATTCCCTAATGTACCTCTTCTTGGTATACAAGGAGGAATTACCTACAACCCCATTCTTGCAAGGCGTCAATTTTGCTACCCCATGAAGGAGAGACCCGCTAATATTCTTGTGTCAGGAATCTTTTATCTTAATCAAGATGGAACTTCGGATATGAGAAATCGGTTTGTGCGTGCTTGGCACCATGTTGATAGGAAGAGACATTTGGGAACGAAACAATGTGTTGCTCTCAAAGACTACACTGATTGGGTTCAAGCTAGAGCTCATACTTTTCAAATGCCTTATTTACTCGAGGAGCCTTCTCTACTCGTTACTCCACCATTGTCTTCCACTACTCCTGTTGAAAGTAGTGAAGAACATCTAGAGCTCGTGGCTAAGTTGAGAGCGGAAAGAGATGCTTTGGAATTTGAGAACAAAGAGTTGAAGATACAATTGAAAGAAAAGGATGAAATGCTGTATATCCAAGATGGTTGGTTGATGGAAAAGGATGATCAGATTTGTCATCAAGAAGAGTTACTTCAACAACATGGTGAAAAGCGAAAGAGACAACAAGAAGATTCAGTGGCATGGAAAGAAGTTGCTGATAAGTTGATGGTCGAGAATGCTCATTTGAAGGCCTTTTATGAAGATGAATTGGAGAAGCTCCGTAGGAAGCTGCAGAGAGGAGATGGATCTTTGTCAGAAGTGTTCCCTTCTAGTTTTTAGCTTTTCCTTTGTTTTGTAATTTTGGATCTTTGAATCCTTTTGTATGCTTTTCCATTACTAATGAAAGAATATTGTTATGTTTTATGATGTTTTTTGCTAATGTTTACAATTAATGTCTTAAAAGTTCCTTGAAAACCAAAAATAAAAATCATTTGCATTGCATTTCATGCATCATTCTGCATTTTGGCCTTGCTTCCGAGGGTATTTCCAGAGGTCTTATTCAGTGTTCTTCATACAGAATCAAGCTGTCTCACCGGTATAACACTCGAGCTAACTGCAAGAAGAAGATGGAAGGTCTTGAACAAGAGAATCGTGAGCTACGTGAAGAGGTTGTTACTTTGAGATCTGGTGTGGATCGTCTCACTGCTCTAGTGGAGACATTGATGGCTGCTCAGAGTCAGAATCAGAATCAGAATCAGGTTCCTCCTCCCAATGCCCAAGCTCAGGGTCAGACCACTGTGATTTCTGAAATTGCTGCTACAACAATTCCTGCTGTTCCTGCTGGTGCTACTCAGCAACGTATACCTAATGGATATCCCTGGGGCATGCCCGAAGGTTATCTGTCTGTTCCTGAAATGACTCGTCCGTTGACTCCTGTTATGGTCAACACATCTCCTATTGTTCATACTGGTCCTTTTGTCCCAGAGCCCATTTATGATGCTGCTCCAAGTGAAATTCATGACAGAATGGATGGTTTCCAAGATCAGTTTGAAGAATTGCAGAAAGAGATGAAAGCCTTGCGTGGGAAAGAACTGTTTGGAAAGAATGTCCATGATCTTTGCCTTGTTCCCAATGTGAAAGTACCTGCTAAGTTCAAACTGCCTGAATTTGAGAAGTATAAGGGAAATTCCTGTCCTCAGGCACACCTGGTGATGTATGTGAGAAAGATGTCTACTCACACTGATGATCAACGTCTGTTGATTCACTATTTCCAAGACAGTTTGACTGGAGCTGCTTCTAAGTGGTATATGGGCCTTGATAGCACCCATATTCGCACTTTCAATGACTTAGCTGAGGCGTTCGTGAAACAATACAAGAATAATGTGGACATGGCTCCTGATAGGGATCAATTGCGAGCTATGATGCAGAAAGAGAAAGAATCCTTCAAAGAATATGCTCAGAGATGGCGTGAGGTTGCCGCCCAAGTGATTCCTCCGATGGAAGAAAAAGAGATGACTAAGATTTTTCTGAAGACTCTTGGTCCGTTTTACTATGAAAAGATGATTGCAAGTGCTCCTGTAGACTTCACCGAAACGGTGGGTATGGGTGTCAGATTGGAAGAAGCTGTGCGAGAAGGTCGTTTGGTTCGAAATGACAATTCATCTGGTGGTGCAAAGAAGTATGGTTCTTCACTCCAGAAAAAGAAAGAATCAGATGCTAATGCTGTTTCTCATGGGAGGAATAGTCGATTCAGAAATCAATCTCAACAGGTGGCGTCAGTAACTCCTGTTGTGAATTCAGTGCCTGTAGCTCCTGTTAATCAACAACCAGCAAGGCGAAATCCGTATCCTCGGGTTAATATTGATCCTATCCCTATGACGTACACTGAACTGTATCCTGCTCTAATTCATAAGAAGTTGGTTCAACCAAGGTCACCACCTCCTGTGCCAGAGAAACTCCCTTGGTGGTATAAGGCTGATGCCACTTGTGCTTATCATCAGAATGCTTCTGGGCATGATTTGGAAAACTGTTGGGCCCTGAAGAATGAAGTCCAGAGATTGGTTCGTTCTGGTATGCTTTCTTTCCGTGATATTGGTCCAAATGTGAAGAACAATCCATTGCCAACTCATGAAGCGTCTGCTGTCAATATGGTTGAACATAATTTGAGACACTGTCGTGTGCCTAATATTTATGCTCTACGTGGATCTTTGAAGGAGATACATGAGAGGTTTGTTAGAAAGGGAGTGATAGAGTTCAGTCATGATGGTTGTCCTTTGTGTGGTGAAGATCCTATGGGATGTGCTGACCTCCAAGATGATGTTCAAACACTAATAGGTTTGGAGTTATTGGATGACGAGATAGATAACACTTATGTAGATCACAAGTTGCATTTGAAGCAGTTTAATGGGGTTGTGAGTAATATCACTGCATGTGACAATCTGAGCTTCAGTGATGAAGATTTGCCTGAGGAAGGAAGGAATCATAATTTGGCTTTGCACATCTCTGTCAGTTGCAAAGAGGACTCAATGTCCAATGTGTTGATTGATACTGGTTCATCTCTGAATGTCATGCCAAAATCCACTCTTGCTAAGCTGTCTTATGGTGGCACACCAATGAGATTTAGCAATGTGATCGTCAAGGCTTTTGATGGATCGAAGAAATCAGTGGTCGGAGAGGTTGATTTGCCTATTGGTATTGGACCATTTGTCTTCAAGATTACTTTTCAAGTGATGGACATTTTCCCTGCATACAGTTGCTTATTGGGACGCCCATGGATCCATGAGGCTGGGGCAGTTACGTCAACTCTTCACCAAAAGTTGAAATTTGTGAAAGATGGAAAGATGGTTGTTGTGAATGGAGAACAAGCTTTGCTGATTAGTCATCTCTCTTCGTTCCGTACCATAGAAGCTGATGAGGTAATCATTGGAACTGCATTCCAAGCCCTGTCTGTTAATGATGAAATCAAAAAGGATGAAGCTTCCATTGCCTCCTTCAAAGACGCTCAGCTGGGGGTTCAGAATGGACATTCAGGAGTCTGGGGACAAATGGTGAGTCTACAAGAGAACAAGAATAGAGCTGGTCTGGGATTTTCTGCCTCAGACAAGTCTGTGATGAAGTCTGAATCTGCTTTTCGTCCCTATCAAGAAATGTTTCATAGTGCTGGGTTTCTACATCCGACTCTTCCAGAGGTGGACGCTATTGTTGAAGATGAATCAGGGTCAGAAGTGCCAAACTTTGTGACCCATGGAAAGATGATTAAGAACTGGATCACCATTGACATTCCTGAGTGTACTCATGTCTCAAAGTAATTTGCTTTTATGTTTTTCAAAATCCTTTCATTCTGCCCAAGATGAAAGTGAAGTTGTTGGGACTGTTTTCTGTTTGTTTTAAACATTAAAATCATCAATAAAAGTCATTTTGTTTCTGCATATACATGCTTTTTATCTTTTTGCTTTTTCTGGAAAGTGGTAACACAAAAAACCTTAAAAAATGTTTTCATTTTTCCATAATCTGCACGATTACATGTTTGCATATATCTTTCCTTTTCCTGAAATAATAATCATTTGTGCAGATTAATCAATAAAACCGTTGAAAGTAATGACCCTGCGCCCTCTCCTAACTTCGAGTGTCCTGTGTATGAGGCGGAAGAAGAGAGTGATGAATGTATTCCTGATGAGATTTCCCGACTGCTTGAGCACGAGGAAGACACCATTCAGCCATATAAAGAGCCATTAGAAGTCATCAACTTGGGTTCTGAAGAAGATAAAAAAGAAGTCAAGATTGGGGCACTACTTGGTCAAGATGTTAAGAAGAGGATGGTAGAGCTTCTTAAAGAGTATGTTGACATTTTTGCGTGGTCCTACCAAGATATGCCTGGGTTGGACACAGATATTGTGGAGCATCGTTTGCCGTTGAAACCATAATGTCCTCCTGTCAATCAAAAGTTAAGAAGGAGTCATCCTGATATGGCAGAAAAGATTAAGAATGAGGTCTTGAAGCAGATTGATGCAGGTTTCCTTGTCACTTCTGTATATCCTCAATGGATCGCCAATATTGTGCCTGTTCCGAAGAAAGACGGAAAAGTTCGCATGTGTGTAAATTATAGAGATTTGAACAAAGCCAGTCCGAAAGATGATTTTCCTCTACCTCACATTGATATGTTGGTAGATAGCACGGCCAAGTTTGAGGTTTTCTCCCTTATGGATGGTTTTTCAGGATACAACCAGATTAAGATGGCACCTGAAGACATGGAAAAGACAACCTTTATCACCCCCTGGGGGACATTCTGTTACAAAGTGATGCCTTTTGGGTTGAAGAATGCTGGCGCGACATATCAAAGGGCCATGACTACTCTTTTCCATGATATGATGCACAAAGAAATTGAGGTTTATGTGGATGATATGATTGCCAAGTCCCAGTCAGAGGAAGGGCACATGGAGGATCTTTTAAAGTTGTTTCAGCGTTTGAGAAGGTATCGTCTCCGCTTAAATCCAAACAAATGCACTTTTGGTGTCCGTTCCGGAAAATTATTGGGTTTCGTTGTCAGTCAGAGAGGAATTGAAGTGGATCCTGATAAAGTTAAAGCAATTCAGGAAATGCCAGCACCTAAGACTGAGAAACAAGTGAGAGGTTTCCTCGGACGTTTGAATTATATCTCCAGGTTCATTTCCAATATGACTGCTACTTGTGAGCCAATCTTCAAGTTGTTAAAGAAAAATCAGGGATGTGTGTGGAATGAAGATTGTCAGAAAGCTTTTGACAACATCAAAGAATATCTGCTTGAACCTCCCATCTTGCTCCCTCCGGCTGAGGGAAGGCCTTTGATTATGTACCTCACAGTACTTGAAAATTCAATGGGATGTGTGTTGGGGAAGCATGACGAGTCTGGTCGAAAAGAGTATGCAATATACTACCTTAGCAAAAAGTTTACCGAGTGCGAAACAAGATACTCGCTGCTTGAGAAAACTTGCTGTGCTTTGGTGTGGGCTGCTCGCCGACTGAGACAGTATATGTTGAACCACACCACCCTATTGATTTCCAAAATGGATCCAATTAAGTATGTATTTGAGAAACCTGCATTAACTGGAAGGATCACTCGCTGGCAAATGTTGTTATCAGAATATGATATTGAATATCGAGCTCAGAAAGCTGTGAAAGGAAGTGTGTTGGCGGAGTACCTCGCTCACCAACCAATTGATGATCATCAATCTATCAGAATGAACCTCCCAGATGAAGATATATTGTATTTGAGAGCTCAATATTGGGATGAACCGTTGCCAGAAGAAGGGCCAGATCCTGAATCCAAGTGGGGCTTAATTTTTTATGGAGCTTCTAATGTTCATGGCCATGGAATTGGCGCCATTATCATCACTCCGCATGGATCACATGTACCTTTCACTGCAAGGATATGTTTTGACTGCACAAACTTGCTGGGTATGAAGCTTGCATCATGGGACTTGAAGAGGCCATTAATCTGAGAATTAAGATTCTTGATGTTTATGGAGATTCCGCGCTTGTGATTAATCAGATTAAAGGAGAATGGGAAACTCGTCATCCTGGTTTAATTCCTTATAAAGATTACGCCAGAAGACTATTGACATTCTTCAACAAAGTTGAATTCCACCACATCCCTCGAGATGAGAATCATATGGCTGATGCTTTAGCCACATTGTCTTCCATGTACAAAGAGAATTTCCATAATGAGGAACCTCAGATAACAATCAGGCGTCTTGATAGACCTGCTCATGTATTTGCAGTTGAGGAAGCAACAGATGAAAAGCCTTGGTATTTCGATATTAAGCACTTCCTTCAGACCCAAGAGTACCCACTTGGGGCATCAAATAAGGATAAGAAAACTTTGAGGAGATTGGCTGGCAGTTTCTTCACCAATGCTGATGTTTTGTATAAAAGGAATTATGACATGGTTTTGCTCAGATGCGTGGATAGACACGAAGCAGACATGTTGATGCATGAAATCCATGAAGGTTCTTTTGGTACCCATTCCAATGGACATTCGATGGCTAAAAAGATGCTTAGAGCAGGTTACTATTGGCTGACAATGGAATCTGATTGCTACAAATTTGTAAAGAAGTGTCACAAGTGTCAGGTGTATGCTGACAAGATTCATGTGCCTCCGACACTTCTCAATGTCATTTCTTCCCCATGGCCTTTCTCTATGTGGGGTATTGATATGATTGGCATGATTGAACCCAAGGCTTCAAACGGACATCGATTCATCCTGGTAGCAATCGATTACTTTACCAAGTGGGTAGAAGCTGCTTCATATGCTAATGTGACAAAGCAAGTTGTGGTTAGATTTATCAAGAACAACATCATTTGCAGATATGGTGTACCGAGCAAGATCATCACTGATAATGGCTCGAACCTGAATAACAGCATGATGAGAGAACTTTGTGAAAGCTTCAAGATTGAACATCACAACTCTTCGCCTTATAGGCCAAAGATGAATGGAGCTGTTGAAGCAGCAAATAAGAATATTAAGAAGATTGTACAAAAGATGGTTGTTACGTACAAGGACTGGCACGAGATGCTCCCATTGGCTTTGCATGGGTACCGTACATCTGTTCGTACTTCAACAGGGGCAACTCCCTTTTCATTGGTTTATGGTATGGAAGCAGTGCTCCCTATTGAGGTTGAGATTCCATCATTGAGAGTTTTAATGGAAACCAAGTTATCTGAGGCTGAGTGGTGTCAAAGCAGGTTTGATCAATTGAATTTGATAGAAGAAAAGAGGATGACGGCTTTATGCCATGGTCAATTGTACCCGAAAAGAATGAAGAAAGCGTTCGATAAGAAGGTTCGACCTCGTGTATTCAGAGAAGGCGACCTCGTGCTCAAAAGAATCTTGTCTTTTACCTCCGATTCAAGGGGAAAATGGACTCCTAATTTTGAAGGACCATATGTTGTTAAGAAAGCCTTCTGTGGCGGTGCATTAATTCTTACAACTATGGATGAAGAGGAGCTCCCCCGTCCCGTGAATGCTGATGTAGTCAAGAAATACTTTGCCTAAAAATAATAAAAGAACAACTCGCTAAGTTGAAAACCCGAAAGGGCGGCTTAGGCAAAAAAGAGCGTCTCGGTGGATTGAAAACCCGAAAGGGCGGTCCAGGCAAAAATTAGAGACATAAACAAAATAAAATACCCGGTGGACTGAAAACCCAAAAGGGCGGTCCAGGCAAAAGTTAGGGATTCATGGCAAGTAACTACATCAGACAAGACTTGATCATTAGCAGTCATCTGTTTATCATGAAGAAGTTCAACACATTTCAACGGAAGCCTTTGCTCAGGAATTCCAAGTTGAGAGAGAGGATGGGGTCATTACATTTCAATGTACCTTTTCCACAAAATTACCACTTTCCAAATTTTGTAATAATCCATGGGGTCTTGCCTTTTGCAGGCTACCATTCTATTAAAAAAGTTTGAGCCTTTACCCTTTATTGGCAATCTCATTTCTTCCATATCTCTCAAAATGTCATTTATTGTTGATAGTAATTTTTGAAACAAAAAGAAAATTGATTTCAACAAAATCCTTTTGAAAATTATAAAAGAAGTTTTACTTTGATTCATGAGTACATTACAAGGAATGGATATGCTGATGTATTCATAATGCAAAAGAAGAAGAATGTGTTCCACTCAATGCACCTTTGGCCTGGTTCAAATATGGTGTAGAACTCAACTACTGTGTTCTCTTAGCTCTGATATTCCCTAATGTTGGGCAGCATTTATTCTAAAGCCATCAAAAGATTGTTATAGCAGTTTTTGCTCTGATGTTCAGCTTGAGACATGCTTGATTATGTTATCTTCGCACTCCGTCGCTTGAGTTAATTCTTGTGCTAAGTTTTGGCAGCATATGCATCATTAACATACATCAAAAACAGTCATACATTTCACATTTGCTATCATGAAGTTTACTGTCAAACAAATTGCTCTTTCATTTAGAGTGTCTTAAGCAGAAAAAAACTCACTTTCCTTGAAAATCCCCACTGAATTTGTTTCTAGGTGGATAATATGTTTCAGTTTTTCTGTTCAGATGACTACGAACAGAAGACCAGTGAGTTTCTCCCTCACATGGTCCAGCCTTTTTGGCAGCTTCTTTCCATTTTGGTCATGGATGGAATTTTTGTCACTGGATGATGAATATTGAGACTAGGCATTTATGTATGCATCCTCAAATCATTGAAAAAGTATTATTGATTGCTCTTCACCATCATTGGTACAAAGGGGCAGCTCTTCATGCCTTCAGTGGAACGTTGGTATGTGTTATCGTCAATGGTACGGCGGTACATCTCTTTCATCGTCAGTGGTACGTTGATGAATCATCTCTTTTTATATCATCAGTGGTACGGTGGTATACCTCTTCATGCCTTCAGTGGAACGTTGGTATGTGTTATCGTCAGTGGTACGGCGGTACATCTCTTTCATCGTCAGTGGTACGTCGATGATTTATCTCTTTTTATATCATCAGTGGTACGGTGGTATATCTTCTTCATGCCTTCAGTGGAACGTTGGTATGTGTTATCGTCAGTGGTACGGCGGTACATCTCTTTCATCGTCAGTGGTACGTCGATGATTTATCTCTTTTTATATCATCAGTGGTACGGTGGTATATCTTCTTCATGCCTTCAGTGGAACGTTGGTATGTGTTATCGTCAGTGGTACGGCGGTACATCTCTTTCATCGTCAGTGGTACGTCGATGATTTATCTCCTTTTATATCATCAGTGGTACGGTGGTATACCTCTTCATGCCTTCAATGGAACGTTGGTATGTCTTATCGTCAGTGGTACGGCGGTACATCTCTTTCATCGTCAGTGGTACGTCGATGAATCATCTCTTTTTATATCATCAGTGGTACGGTGGTATATCTCTTCATGCCTTCAGTGGAACGTTGGTATGTGTTATCGTCAGTGGTACGGCGGTACATCTCTTTCATCGTCAGTGGTACGTCGATGATTTATCCCTTTTATATCATCAGTGGTACGGTGATATACCTCCTCATGCCTTCAGTGGAACGTTGGTATGTCTTATCGTCAGTAGTACGGCGGTAAATCTCTTTCATCGTCAGTGGTACGTCGATGATTTATCTCTTTTTATATCATCAGTGGTACGGTGATATACCTCCTCATGCCTTCAGTGGAACGTTGGTATGTGTTATCGTCTGTGGTACGGCGGTACATCTCTTTCATCGTCAGTGGTACGTCGATGATTTATCCCTTTTATATCATCAGTGGTACGGTGGTATACCTCTTCATGCCTTCAGTGGAACGTTGGTATGTCTTATCGTCAGTGGTACGGCGGTACATCTCTTTCATCGTCAGTGGTACGTTGATGATTTATCCCTTTTATATCATCAGTGGTACGGTGGAATATCTCTTTCATGCCTTCAGTAGAACGTTGGTATGTGTTATCGTCAGTGGTACGGCGGTACATCTCTTTCATCGTCAGTGGTACATCGATGAATTATCTCTTTTCATATCATCAGTGGTACGATGGTGTGATTTCTGATAACGGAAGATTGGCATTCTGATTTAGGATGCATACTTTCTCATCCCCAGTGAAAGAGGATGTTCCCCTTTTCTCATCCCCAGTGAAAGAGGATGCTATAACCTCTCTGGCGCGAAGTGATTTCCCCAAAGAAGTTTCTTTTCCCACCAAAGTTTCATCTCTCCAACAAAGTCTTGCCTTCCCCAGCGGAGATTTGCCAGCAAGACATTTATTTTCCCCAGTGGAGTACCTTTTACTCCCCAGTGTTGTCATGCTTTATTATCATCATATGCATTCATTAAACATTGCATTGCATCTTAGGATCAAAAATTGTGTTTTATATATTTAAGTCTCTTCGATTTTGTCAAAACGAAGATTTTCAATCATCGTATCTCCAAATCGAAGAAACTTAAATAGGGGCATCTGTCATACCCCAATTTTTGACCCTAAGATCCTATACCATTCATATCCCAATCACTAATCAAGAGCTTCACTTGGAAGTTTTGTTTATGGTGTTGCACTCACCTCATCAATAAGAGGGACCATCAAGCACCAATGATTGTTTATCTTGTATGCATACTATACTAACCCAAATACCAAAAACACTGCTTTGTTTCTTTGTAGGCTTTTGTTTTGTAGGTACCAAGCCAAGACATGCAATAAACAAGGCATTTTTCAAATTTTTGACTGATGAAATCGATTTCCCTACTGGGTAAATCGATTTCCCTGCAGCAATCTTCAACAAAATCACATTCTGGACAGCATGAAATCGATTTCCCTCCTGGGTAAATCGATTTCCCTAGTGTATTTTGCGCCAAATTCTCTTCTGGAACAAAGTGAAATCGATTTCACTCCTGGGGAAATCGATTTCCTTCAGGCGAAATTCAAAAAAAATAGAGAGGGAAGCTTGATTTGATTTTGGCACCTATTTTCTTTGACCATTTTTGTCAATTTACCAATTTTCCACCTCATCAAAATAATTCTCTTCATTAAACCCACTTAAACCCCATTTTACCATTTTTTACCATTTAATTGCCACTTTAATCACCAATTAAACACAAGCTAATTACCAAATGCAAAAAGACCAAACTACCACTACTCTTGCTCTCATCCTATAAATAGAGCCCACTACTCTCTCATTTCTCAAGCTTTGAGAGCCAACAAATCCCTTGCAATTTCTCTCCTCATCCTTACCAAAATTCACCAAAGCTCTTTTTCCTTCATAAAATTTGTGAGTCACATCTTGAACCTCACAAATTTTGAGCTAAGTCACCATCCATTTCACACTTTTTTCTTCAATTGTTGAGAGATCAAGATTTGTGTTGGTGAATCTTGAAGTAGATCTAAGTTTTGTTCAAGATTTGGTAATTTTCATCATCCTTTTTCATCTATCATATTGTGATTCTTTTGTGCTTGTTGTGGTGTCGTTTTCTTTTACCTCCCCGTTTCACTTGGGAGGACGGCACGCTAGACCCTTCACGCGGAATTTGGAAGGAGAATGCGCTCGTGGTGGGATGAATTTTATTTCAGTTCTTCCTACGATATCACACGAACTTTCTTATTGGTCCTACGAGTAGGAAAGGGAAAAAAAAGATCTCAACTAAACCCTAGGAGTTTGCTAAGTGTGGGGATTTCACCTAGACTAGAAATTCTGGAGTCCGGGAGGTCGGTTATACATAGGGAAGTGTTTAAACACCCTACATATCTGTAGTACTCTACAGGAACCTTCTCTGTGTCATTGTGATTGTGTTTGCTGCTAATGATTGGGAAAGTTTCTCCTTTGTGTTAGGAGAAAGAATTGAATTGATTAAAGAAAGACAGACAGATAGACAGACTGACTATTTTTGGTATTTTATTAGCTCGCTGAGATTCCTTGTGAACCTCATGCCTACATATCCCTAGTGGAAGTCAGAGCTTAATGTAGTTCGGGGAACTAACTAGGGAAATTAAATGTTTTTGGTGCCTTGCTTGAAGCTCAAGGTTGAAGCTTGGAATTAAATCTCTGTTTACAGTAAAGAGACATGAAATCATCTTTACAGAGAGGTATTTGTACTATTCTACCACAAACATTTAAAGGAGTGACAGAATAACTGGATTCATTTCATTCAAGAGGGGAGTCTACTTGGTTGATCAAGTATGACAGCCATCGTGCCTCTAAAATGAAAGAAAGATGCTCATCCAAATTAGGGAAAGTGTACAAGTCTGGGGATGTGCCAGAGCATGTCTTTCAGAGTCCTAAATGGGAGACTTTGAATGAAATTGAAATTGAAATGTTTGTTTGTTTGAATGTGGTAGAGTAGTAAAAATATCTCTCTATAGAGATAAGCTATGTCTATCTACTGTATAAAAGATTTGAATTTAGCTGGCTTGTATGAGGCCCAAGCTTGAGGCTTTTTGATTGATTTATTAATTATTGACTTTGGGAGATGACTCCACGGGGGATTAATTACAGGGTATTTTTGTGTTCTGTACAAAGCCCAGAATTGAGGCTGACTCTATTTAGGGAGACTCTATTTGTGTGCCTTGTACAAAGCCCAAGGTTGTGGCTAACTGTTGAGGATAATTGAATGAATGACTCTATTTTATGTGCCTTGTACAAAGCCCAAGGTTGTGGCTGACTCTAGCTAGGAAAAAAAACATTATTTTCTGCCTTGTACAAAGCCCAAGGTTGTGGCTGACTCTTAAATAAACTGAGTATGGATGACTCTATGGGGAAAAGATCCTAGGTGTTAGGAATCTTTGACACATGAAAATATGGTTTATCTGCCTTGTACAAAGCCCAAGGTTGTGGCTACTGAGTGATGAAGAACTCACTGGGGAGACTCTATTATCTGCCTTGTACAATGCCCAAGGTTGAGGCTGACTTTTGACAGGGGAGTTTTATTGTTTGGGTGCCTTGTATGAAGCCCAAGGTTGAGGCTAACTGTTTTTGTTGGTTTTGACTCTACTGAGGAGATTTTATTTATTAAAAGACTGTTTTTCTTTGGAAGCTAACCCTTTCCAGGGGTTTTGACTTAGCTGGTGAATTTGTCTGTTAAAAGACTGACTTTATCATGTTTTTTGGAGGCTGACCCTGTTAGAACAAGATTTGTTCTGATCAATTATCTTAATTTTGATGATAACAATAATATGAATTTTTCTTAAGATAATATGGTACTCTAATCCAATGCAATTTCCTTTTCAGGAAATATATAAAGAGTACGCATAATTCAGCGCTCAGAAGCTTTGTCTCAAGGGTTCAGCATGCAACATCAGAACATGGTCTGGCAAGACATCAGAAGATGGTCGAAGCAGAATCAGAACATGGGTCTATGGAAGCATCAGAAGAACAAGAGAACAGAAGCACTGAAGTTCTGATGGTATCACGCTCAGAAGCACTTCAAGGTCAGAAGATCAGAAGATGCTATGCACCAAGCTGTTTGACTCTGATGATATTCAAACGTTGTATTCACAAACATCAGATCAGAAGAAAGTACAAGTGGCAAGCTACGCTGACTGACAAAAGGAACGTTAAAAGCTACTAAAGGCTACGTCAGTAGACACAGCGTGAACAAGGCTCGAGGTAGTTGACAAAAGCGTATAACATTAAATGCGATGCTGTACGGAACACGCAAAGCATTAAATGCACTCAACGGTCATCTTCTCCAAACGCCTATAAATATGAAGTTCTGAAGTGAAGCAAGGTTAACGATCCTGAACAAAACAACTCAAATTAACTTGCTGAAACGCTGTTCAATTTCAAAGCTCAGAATCTTCATCTTCATCAAAGCTCACTACATTGCTGTTGTAATATATTAGTGAGATTAAGCTTAATCGTTAAGAGAAATATCACAGTTTGTGATTATCGCTTTTAAGAAGCATTTGTAATACTCTTAGAATTGATTACATTAAGTTGTAAGGAACTAGAGTGATCGTGTGGATCAGAATACTCTAGGAAGTCTTAGAGGTTATCTAAGCAGGTTGTAACTAGAGTGATCGTGTGGATCAGTAGACTCTAGAAAAGTCTTAGAGGGTATCTAAGCAGTTGTTCCTGGAGTGATCAGTGTGTGATCAGAAGACTCTGGAAGACTTAGTTGCTGACTAAGTGGAGAACCATTGTAATCCGTGCGATTAGTGGATTAAATCCTCAGTTGAGGTAAATCATCTCTGCGGGGGTGGACTGGAGTAGTTTAGTTAACAACGAACCAGGATAAAAATAACTGTGCAATTTATTTTTATCTGTCAAGTTTTTAAAGCTACACTTATTCAAACCCCCCCTTTCTAAGTGTTTTTCTATCCTTCAATTGGCATCAGAGCGCCGGTTCTAAGGTGCAAGCACTTAACCGTGTTTAGAAAAGATTCAGGAAGAGAAAAACGCTTCAGTAAAAGATGGCTGGTGAAATTCCAACAGACCCACCTGCAACTACATCTGGCTCTGCTGAGCTATACAACGGTAACAATGGTTATACTAGACCGCCGGTATTTGATGGTGAAAACTTTGAATACTGGAAAGATAAACTGGAAAGTTACTTTCTTGGTCTAGATGGTGATCTATGGGATCTTCTGATGGATGGTTACAAACATCCAGTAAATGCCAGAGGCGTAAAGCTGACAAGGCAAGAAATGAATGATGATCAGAAAAAAGCTTTTCAGGAATCATCATAAATGCAGAACTGTTTTGCTGAATGCTATCTCTCATGCTGAGTATGAGAAGATATCTAACAGGGAAACGGCCTATGACATATATGAGTCCTTGAAAATGACTCATGAAGGAAATGCTCAAGTCAAGGAGACTAAAGCTCTAGCTTTAATCCAGAAGTATGAAGCCTTCAAGATGGAGGATGATGAAGACATTGAAAAGATGTTTTCAAGATTTCAAACTCTTACTGCTGGATTGAGAGTTCTTGACAAGGGATACACCAAGGCTGATCACGTAAAGAAGATCATCAGAAGCTTACCCAGAAGATGGGGTCCTATGGTGACTGCATTCAAGATCGCAAAGAATCTGAATGAAGTTTCTCTGGAAGAGCTTATCAGTGCCTTGAGAAGTCATGAAATAGAGCTGGACGCAAATGAGCCTCAAAAGAAAGGTAAGTCTATTGCATTAAAATCCAATATCAAGAAATGCACTAACGCTTTTCAGGCTAGAGAAGAAGATCCTGAAGAATCAGAATCTGAAGAAGAAGATGAACTGTCCTTGATCTCCAGAAGGCTAAATCAACTCTGGAAGACCAAGCAAAGGAAGCTCAGAGGCTTCAGAAGTTCAAGGAAATTTGAACGTGGAGAATCTTCTGATGAAAGAAGATTTGACAAGAAGAAGGTCATGTGCTATGAATGCAATGAGCCTGGACACTTCAAGAATGAATGTCCAAATCTTCAGAAGGAAAATCCCAAGAAGAAGTTTCATAAGAAGAAAAGTCTTATGGCAACCTGGGATGAGTCAGAAGATGATTCAGACTCTGAAGATGAGCAGGCTAACTGTGCGCTGATGGCGACAGAAGATGACGAATCAGAATCTACATCAGAATCAGATTCTGAAGAGGTATTTTCTGAACTTACTAGAGATGAGTTAGTTTCCGGTCTAACTGAACTTCTGGAACTCAAGTCTCAAATCAGTCTCAAATACAAAAAGCTGAAAAAGCTATTTGAATTTGAAACAAAGAAGCTTGAGTTGGAGAATTCTGAATTAAAAGAAAAACTTTTAAAATTATCCAATAATGTTGGATCTCCTTCTGATTCAGAAAAATCCACTCCTAGTCTAAACCATATTCTGAAAGAATATGATTTAAGTTTCAGGAAGTTCTTATCTAGAAGTATTGGCAGAAGTCAGCTAGCTTCTATGATATATGCTGTGTCTGGAAACAAAAGAGTTGGCATTGGTTTCGAGGGTAAAACCCCATACAAACTTGAACCTGTTGATGAAATGAAATTCACATACAAGCCATTGTATGATCAGTTCAAGTATGGCGACTCCCATGATATTAGGCACACTTCACATGCTCAAAGTTTTCACATAACACACACCAAAAAGCATGTGACACAACCTAGGAAATATCATGGAACTCACATTAAGAATTATCATGCTGTTCCTCCTATTGCTTACAATGTTAAACCCAAGTTCAATCAGAACTTGAGAAAATCTAACAAGAAAGGACCCAAAAAGATGTGGGTACCTAAGGATAAGATTATTCCTATTGCAGATATCCTTGACTGCAAAAAGGACAAAGCACAACATGTCATGGTACCTGGACTCTGGATGCTCACGACACATGATAGGAAGAAGGTCTATGTTCCAAGACCTGGTGCTTAAATCTGGAGGAGAAGTCAAGTTTGGAGGAGATCAGAAGGGCAAGATAATTGGCTCTGGAACTATAAAGTCTGGTAACTCTCCTTCCATTTCTAATGTACTTCTTGTAGAAGGATTAACACATAACCTCTTATCTATCAGTCAATTGAGTGACAATGGTTATGATATAATCTTTAATCAAGAGTCTTGCAAGGCTGTAAATCAGAAGGATGGCTCAATCCTATTTACAGGCAAGAGGAAGAACAACATTTATAAGACAGATCTGCAAGATCTTATGAGTCAGAAGGTGACTTGTCTTATGTCTGTTTCTGAAGAGCAGTGGGTCTGGCACAGAAGATTAGGTCATGCTAGTTTGAGAAAGATTTCTCAGATTAACAAACTGAATCTTGTCAGAGGACTCCCTAATCTGAAATTCAAATCAGATGCTCTTTGTGAAGCATGTCAGAAGGGCAAGTTCTCCAAACCTGCATTCAAGTCCAAGAATGTTGTTTCTACCTCAAGGCCATTAGAACTCTTGCACATTGATCTGTTTGGCCCAGTCAAAACAGCATCTGTCAGAGGGAAGAAATATGGATTAGTCATCGTAGATGATTATAGCCGCTGGACATGGGTAAAATTCTTGAAACACAAGGATGAGACTCATTCAGTGTTCTTTGATTTTTGCATTCAGATTCAATCTGAAAAAGAGTGTAAAATCATAAAGGTCAGAAGTGATCATGGTGGTGAATTTGAGAACAGATCCTTTGAAGAATTCTTCAAAGAAAATGGTATTGCCCATGATTTCTCTTGTCCTAGAACTCCACAGCAAAATGGAGTTGTAGAACAAAAGAATAGGACTCTGCAAGAAATGGCCAGAACCATGATCAATGAAACCAATATGGCTAAGCATTTCTGGGCAGAAGCCATAAACACTGCATGCTATATTCAGAATAGAATCTCTATCAGACCTATTCTTAATAAGACTCCTTATGAATTGTGGAAGAATAGAAAGCCCAACATTTCATATTTCCATCCTTTTGGATGTGTATGCTTTATTCTGAACACTAAAAATCATCTTGGTAAGTTTGATTCCAAAGCACAAAAGTGTTTCCTTCTTGGATATTCTGAACGCTCAAAAGGCTACAGGGTATACAATACTGAAACATTGATTGTAGAAGAATCAATCAATATCAGGTTTGATGATAAGCTTGGTTCTGAAAAACCAAAGCAGTTTGATAATTTTGCAGATTGTGATATTGATATATCGGAAGTTGTTGAGCCAAGAAGCAACGCATCAGAAGCAGAACCTCTCAGAAGCAAAGAATCGGAAGATCAAGTATCAGCTTCTTTGGAGAATCTAAGCATTTCTGAAGAACCATCTGTCAGGAGATCATCCAGACTCATCTCTGGTCATTCAGAAGACGTCATTCTTGGAAAGAAGGATGATCCAATCAGAACAAGAGCATTCCTTAAGAACAATGCAGATTGTCAATTAGGTCTTGTATCTTTGATCGAGCCAACTTCTGTTGATCATGCTCTAGAAGATCCAGACTGGATAATTGCTATGCAAGAAGAACTGAATCAGTTTACAAGGAATGATGTTTGGGATCTTGTTCCTAGACCAGATGGATTCAATATAATCGGTACAAAATGGGTCTTCAGAAACAAGCTCAGTGAGAAAGGTGAAGTGGTAAGGAACAAAGCCAGACTGGTGGCTCAGGGTTATAGTCAGCAAGAAGGGATTGACTATACAGAAACCTTTGCACCAGTGGCCAGGTTAGAATCTATTCGTCTATTAATTTCATTTGCCACTCAACATAACATCACTCTCTATCAAATGGATGTTAAGAGTGCCTTCTTAAATGGTTATAAAGATGAAGAAGTTTATGTCCATCAACCTCCTGGTTTTGAAGACTCTATGTCTCCTAATCATGTTTTTAAACTAAAGAAATCATTGTATGGATTGAAACAGGCTCCCAGAGCTTGGTATGAACGCTTAAGTTCTTTCCTTCTGGATAATGGTTTCACTAGAGGAAAAGTGGTCACTACTCTCTTTTGTAAAACCTTTAAAAGGGATTTTTTAATTTGTCAAATATATGTAGATGATATTATTTTTGGAACATCTAATGCTACACTTGGAAAGGAGTTTGCTGAGTCTATGCAGGCTGAGTTTGAAATGAGCATGATGGGAGAACTCAAGTATTTCCTTGGAATACAAATAAATCAAACATCAGAAGGAACGTATGTTCACCAAACCAAGTATGTGAAGGAACTTCTGAAGAAGTTTAATCTTTTGGACTGCAAAGAAGCCAAAACTCCTATGCATCCAACATGCATCCTAGGTAAGGATGAGGTAAGTAAGAAGGTAGATCAGAAGTTATACAGAGTTATGATTGGATCTCTTCTATATCTGACTGCTTCTAGACCTGACATTCTGTTCAGTGTTTGTTTGTGTGCTAGATTCCAATCAGATCCTAGAGAATCTCATTTAACTGCTGTTAAGAGAATTCTAAGGTATCTGAAAGGTACTACTAATGTTGACTTAGTTTACAGAAAATCTAAAGAATACAACTTAGTAGGATTCTGCGATGCTGACTATGCTGGAGATAGAATTGAAAGAAAGAGTACTTCAGGAAGTTGCCAATTTCTTGGAAGTCATTTGATCTCCTGGTACAGCAAGAAGCAAGCAACTATTGCTCTATCAACAACAGAAGCAGAATATGTCGCTGCTGGTGGTTGCAGTACACAGATGCTCTGGATGAAGAGTCAGTTAGAAGATTATCAGATATTTGAGAGTAACATTCCTATATTCTGTGATAATACTTCTGCTATATGTTTATTTAAGAATCCTATTCTTCATTCAAAAGCTAAACATATTGAGATTAAACATCATTTCATAAGGGACTATGTTCAGAAGGGTGTTATTTCTTTAAACTTTGTTGATACAGACCATCAATGGGCTGATATTTTTACAAAACCCCTGGCTGAAGATAGGTTTAAGTTCATTCTGAAGAACATCAGTATGGATTTATGCCCAGAATGAGGAGATGAGAAGTTCTCATGTATGAGTATCTTCTGAAATGAAAATGGACTATTTTTTTTAATCAGAAGTTCTGATTGAAATCTTCTAGAAATTATGATTCGGTTATTACTAACGTTTCATTGTCTAAGTTGATTCAGAACCTCTTTTAAAGAAAAACAGCTGTAACGTTTTATCTCGGGATGGTAAACCTGTCGTTACTGTTCATGGATAAGCGCGCGTGCAGTTGAAGGGACGCCGACCATAGGTAACTGTGCTAGTCACCTCATTCGTCTTTATTATCTCTCCTCACGTCACGTAACATTAATTGCTTTTAATCATTTACTCTCTGTCAGTTTTTCTTTATATTCTTCAAACTTTTCTCCTTCCCTCTCATATTTTCTCTATCCACTCTATCTTTTTGCATTCATATCAAACCATAGCTGTTCATTATCTGCAAATCCATCATGAACTCTTCATCAAGCCCAGAAAACCATGGAAAAGATCAAAACAACAAGAGGAAAGCTGTTGAAACATCTCCATCCAAACCCAAAAAGATAAAGATCACCTATGACCCTCTCAAGGTGAATCCATTCGAAGCAATGTTATCTGGAAACTATTCTAGACGTGTGTTTCATCCTCCTGGTGAAAGCCCTCCATCATCTCCATCTTCTTCCTCATCTTGTTTCCTTTTGGACTCAACTTCCTCTTCATCTAACCTTTCCTCTCCCTCAGCCCATTCTGAAGAAATCTCTTCATCTTCACCCGCTGAGAATGTTGTCTCTGATAAGGATTGTGGAAGATCTGCATCAGAACCAAGTCTCCCTGACCCCTCGCCTGGAAGCCCAAGAAGCAGTCAATGAGGCGTTTCACTCCTTCATGGCATGCTGGCACAGACTTTGTCTTAGCTAGGGTCTTAGGATTTGGTCTTAGTAGTTTGTCTTTCCTTGTTGCATCTGCTTGTTAAACATCCTCTCTTGTAATATCTTTTGATTATCAATAAAAAGTTTCCTTGATTTACATTCCAGTGATTTTATTTGTCGTTTTATTCGTCTGAATCTTTTTGAAATATTCTTTTTGATGTTATGACAAAAAGGGGGAGAAGATAAATGATAAATGATTTGATTAATCTATCAGTTGCTGGGTAAAGCTCCCACACATTTACTAACAAGAACTGCGAGTTCTATATGGTTTAAGTGTTTTGCAGGTATAAAGAAGTGAAGAAAATCTTCAAAGCAAAACCATGGAAACTGAAGCAAGCTGAGTGCTGTCAAGCTTCAGAAATCAGAAGCAAGAAAGAAGAATGAATCAGAAGCACTGATAATAGAATTTGATCCATATTTGTCTATTTGATCTGACAAAATTCTATTTGCTCTGATACATTATTTCAGCCTATATGGCTCTGATACATATTATGTGTTCAAATATACATTTTATGTTCTAACTCGTTCATGCTGACTTTTGTCGTTTAGTTTTTGTTCTGTAACATTTCAGGATGTAGAGATGCTCAGATGATGCTCTGGTACATTCAACAATGTTCTGATACAAATCTAGCATGAAGTGATGTTGGTAGAAATTCAAAGCTCTGAAGCTATCCGAGGGAAGCAGAAATCAGAAGCTGCGAAGGTTCTAAAGATCCAGAAAACTCAAGTTCTGAAGCTGTCCTAAATGGAAGCAGAAATCAGAAGCTGTGAATGTTCAGAAAATCAAAGAAATTCAAGTTCTGAAGCTGTCCTAGATGGAAGCAGGAATCAGAAGCTGTGAGTGTTCTAGGGATCTAAAGAAATTCTAGTTCTGAAGCTGTCCAATGGAAGCAGAAGTCAGAAGCTATGAATTCTCTGAAGACAAGAAGCTTATATGATCGTCTCTACCGAAATAATCAGGGAAGTCTTTTATTAAAGTTCTTCGAGTATTTATTTCAGGGGGAGATTATTTATCTCAGGGGGAGATTGTTAATCTCTGGGGGAGACATATTCATATGCTTATGCTATAGCTGTGTAATTTGTCTTTTGCCGTCTGTTCTTTCTGATCGCAAATTCATATCATTTATATATGTTTTTGTCATCATCAAAAAGGGGGAGATTGTTAGAACAAGATTTGTTCTGATCAATTATCTTAGTTTTGATGATAACAATAATATGAATTTTGCTTAAGATAATATGGTACTCTAATCCAATGCAATTTCCTTTTCAGGAAATATATAAAGAGTACGCATAATTCAGCGCTCAGAAGCTTTGTCTCAAGGGTTCAGCATGCAACATCAGAACATGGTCTGGCAAGACATCAGAAGATGGTCGAAGCAGAATCAGAACATGGGTCTATGGAAGCATCAGAAGAACAAGAGAACAGAAGCACTGAAGTTCTGATGGTATCACGCTCAGAAGCACTTCAAGGTCAGAAGATCAGAAGATGCTATGCACCAAGCTGTTTGACTCTGATGATATTCAAACGTTGTATTCACAAACATCAGATCAGAAGAAAGTACAAGTGGCAAGCTACGCTGACTGACAAAAGGAACGTTAAAAGCTACTAAAGGCTACGTCAGTAGACACAGCGTGAACAAGGCTCGAGGTAGTTGACAAAAGCGTATAACATTAAATGCGATGCTGTACGGAACACGCAAAGCATTAAATGCACTCAACGGTCATCTTCTCCAAACGCCTATAAATATGAAGTTCTGAAGTGAAGCAAGGTTAACGATCCTGAACAAAACAACTCAAATTAACTTGCTGAAATGCTGTTCAATTTCAAAGCTCAGAATCTTCATCTTCATCAAAGCTCACTACATTGCTGTTGTAATATATTAGTGAGATTAAGCTTAATCGTTAAGAGAAATATCACAGTTTGTGATTATCGCTTTTAAGAAGCATTTGTAATACTCTTAGAATTGATTACATTAAGTTGTAAGGAACTAGAGTGATCGTGTGGATCAGAATACTCTAGGAAGTCTTAGAGGTTATCTAAGCAGGTTGTAACTAGAGTGATTGTGTGGATCAGTAGACTCTAGAAAAGTCTTAGAGGGTATCTAAGCAGTTGTTCCTGGAGTGATCAGTGTGTGATCAGAAGACTCTGGAAGACTTAGTTGCTGACTAAGTGGAGAACCATTGTAATCCGTGCGATTAGTGGATTAAATCCTCAGTTGAGGTAAATCATCTCTGCGGGGGTGGACTGGAGTAGTTTAATTAACAACGAACCAGGATAAAAATAACTGTGCAATTTATTTTTATCTGTCAAGTTTTTAAAGCTACACTTATTCAAACCCCCCCCCCCCTTTCTAAGTGTTTTTCTATCCTTCAGACCCTTTCCAGGGGTTTTGACTCTTTTGGGGAAATTATCTCCTAAGAGAAATGAATCTTTATTTTTTGACATTTTTTATTAATTGACTTTGGAGGCTAACCCTTTCCAGGGGTTTTTATTGAAATGAAAGAATGTGTGGAAGCTAACCCTTTCCAGGGAATTTTATGATTGAAATGGATGGAATGTGTGGAAGCTAACCCTTTCCAGGGATTTTGTTAAAATGAAGGAATGTGTGGAGGCTAACCCTTTCCAGGGATTTATATTAAAAATGAAAGAATGTGTGGAAGCTAACCCTTTCCAGGGATTTATTGAAATGGAGGTTGATTTTAATTGACTTTGGAGGCTAACCCTTTCCAGGGGTTTTGTTGAAAATGAATGGCAGAAAGATTATCTAATGGAGACTTCTTGTTTAAAGCCCAAGATGAAGGCTGACTCAATGCTGAGGATGACCCAAAGCATGGATCCTAGACTCTGCTAAGGAAGATTGATGAAGATAAGGGTGACAGAGACTGTCCATGTCTCTCATTCCAAAAGGTGTACTCAATGCAAAATTGAGACAAACTTAGCTTGTTTAAAGTCTGGTTTAAATTGGAAGAAACTCACCAGGGTAGGCTAAAAGGTGGCTAAAGACCTGTTCCTATGTTTATAAGAAACCTGATGGGTCCTTGTATACAAGCTCAAGAGGAAGCTGGAAATGCTTTTAAGAAGCCTGTGGGTCCTTGTACAAAGCCCAAGAGGAGGCTAATCGAGGGTCCTTGTTATAGCACAAGAGAAAGCTATGTAGTTTTGAACTTATTTTGGCTCTAAGCAAATGGGTAAGAGGTTTCACCGGGAATAATTCCTCTTTGGGTGGATGTGTCCTATTTATTTTGATTCTAAGGTTTTTGCCAAGATGTTTCACCGGGAATAATTCATCTTGGGGGTTTGAACTACAGATCTCTAATTAGGAAAGAGCCTTCACCGGGAAGACATTCTCAATCCTAGGCCATATTCCTATAATATATATATATATATAGTTTAACTGTCCTAAGGTTTATACTCAAACGTAGTTCTAAACTAATATATGCACAGTTTATATTTGACAGTAATTTAAATAAAGACTGTAAATTGAAAGCTTGTAAAGCCTAACCTGGATGGAGTGGAGGCCATTGAAGAAGTATGTACAGAGCCTCAATAGTATTTTTTGTTGTTTTGTTGATGACAGTTGAATATATGATAAACAGTTAATGGTTTTTTGAAAACAGAAGAAGTGAAGATGGACAAAGGTCACATAGGTATCTGAAGAGTTTCACCAGGAATAATGCCCTTCAAATACCAGAAGAATGTTTTGAAAACAGAAAGAAGATTTTGAAAATACAGTTTTGAAAACAAGCTAAGAAGAGAAGGTGTTTTTGGGACTTACACTCTATTAGAGGCCCAGTACTTTACAGTACTGGCTATAAAAGCAGTTTGAAAATGATTTTGAATGATTCAAGGTTTTGTTGTTTGAAAACCCTAATCATTTGATTTATTCGGAGATTGAAAACAGTTTTGAGAATTGACAAAAGTCAACTTAATTAAAGTAAAAATAAAGATTTTTTACTTAATTAAGACCTAAACAATTAGGGTTTTATAAACTTTATTTACAAAATGATTTAGGTTAAAACAAAGTGAAAATATGTATTAAAGTATTTAAGAAAACACCTAAAACATATTATTTTAAACCTAATAAAAATACATGAAATAAATAATATTTTTATGATTTTTTTGATTATTCACAAAATAGATATGTTAAATAAAAAGTGTGTGAAAAATGAAGTGAAAATGATTTAATTTGATAAGTGAATTAATTATGTGAAGTTGTGAAGAAAATTAAAAGGAAAAGTGATAAAAAAAATATTTTGGCCTCACCATGGTTTGAACCCACGCCCTTGAAGCCAACAATCAAAACACACACCAACCAGCCAACGCGCGCATGGTGTTATAGAGGGCATTTCATTGCAATATGTGTGTTGTCTAGTGCATAGAGTGGAAAAAAGAAAATAAAATCAAAAGGTCTGAGGCAAGGGGGATTCGAACCCCAGACCTTGGGCATGAGGAGACTAAGAGCGCATGTGTGGCCACTAGGGCAAGTTATTCATTCGTTAAGGAAACGCCTATCATTAAAAATAAAACAAACTTCGCTCAGAGATTTGAAAAATGGCGCCACCCTCCATCTTCGTCTTCAACCTCAAGCTCCATCAATTCAAATTTCTGAACTCTCTCAACTCTCAACCATTTGCAATGATGTAAACATGAAACTTGCTCTAAATTCACTCACGATTCTAAATATGTAACTAACATGAATTAATATTAACTACATCTACCTAATTTACCAGAAATCGTGAAGAACCCTAAAATTTCAAAATCAAATTAAATGACTATACTGAAAGATAAATGGATGATGATAGAGGGTTTTCAATCCTCTGATGATGCTGAACAAGATAGAATCGAGCTATTTCACAAAGAGTACTTAAATTAGAGAAGTGAGGTTCAGAAACTTACCTCTGAAAATGGAGGTCGTGAGGATGATAGAGACCACCTGGGCTTGAATGAATGATCTCAATAGCTTCCCTGAGACTCAATGATGCTAACTGAATGCTTATTGGAGCTTGAATCCTCCTGAATTGCTCTATGGACCTCCCTCGATTTCAGCTTCAAGTGAACATGGAGGTTGTTGAATTTGGAGTTACAGATGAGCTGCAGCCATCTGGTTAGCTTCACTATGACCTGAGGAGTGTGCCTGGATGATTGGCTTGGCTTGAAACCTCTTGAATTGCTCTGTGGTCCTCCAACTGCAAGTGCTCCAAATGAGAGGTGGAGATGATGATTCTCCACGCCCAGCAGTGTTCCAGAGGTTTGGATCACCTCCAAATGCCTCCCTCAATGTGTTTGAATACTTATTTTCAAAGAGAGAGCTTTGGTTTGAAGAATCCGAGTCTTCTTGCCAAAGGACCTTTGAAAAAACTAAGTATGAAGAAAGAAAAGAGAAAGCAAGAATTCTGTTGCTTTGGTGTGTTTTTTGAATGAGAATGAGGCCTCTATTTATAGGCAAATGGATGCAGATCAATTGGCTGTGGTGAGCTTGCTTAGTGTAGTGAGTTTGGTTTCTTAGCCATGAAGAAATTCAAAGAATCTCCAAAATGCAATGATGCATTTTCGGGCTAGCTTCCCCTATCCATTGATCTTGCAGGATCTTAGGGAACATTTCTGATATGTAGCAAGTTTCTATTGGCTTAGGAGAAGATTCCAATTGGTGAATCATTGCTTATCATAAATTCTCAAAAGTAATGATTACATAATCACATGTTCTTGCTTTTGGGAATCTTCTTCAATCTTCATGCCATGGTGAAAATGAATGCATGGTATTGTTTCAGACATGTTATGGGTCGTGTAGCATCCATTCATGAAGCAAAATGCACAAAATTGCAAAGTTCCAATTTGCACATGACCTATAATTTTACTTCATGAGGCCAACTTTGAACAAGCATAACTCCTAGCTCAAATTGAATTTGGAGAAGGTTGAACACAATTTGGAAAGCCCTAAACATCTACTTCAAATCATTAGTTTATGTCTTCTTCAGAATCATTTGGGAAATTTGTGAAAAATGAGCCCAAAGTTGGATGAAAACTAGGTTAAAACACTTAGAAATATTTCTAAGTGTTTATGACCTAAACTTCAAAATTTCCAAAACTTCATAAATGGTTGATCTTTTGAAAAAAGTTCCCTTGTAAGATGTTGTTTTATTTTGCAAGATCTACAACTTTCATGTTGGAAGTTTTTTGAGTTGTGTAGGTGAAATTTTGAGTTCTCACCATGCCTTCAAAAACCCTAATTCCCGACTTTTTGTTCCTTGATGAATTTCTTTGAATTTCTTTGGTCAAATGACTTTGACATCCATATATTGATGATATTGATCTTTGAAAATCATTATTTGACCAAAAACCTTAAAAGTCAATGATGATCCTTCATAGTTGACTTTTCCCTTACAAAGTGAATTTTTGGGCTTTTGTGTAGAAACAAGATCTTCTCCTTAAATGAATGATATAAATGGATTATATTGAGGTAGTAGAGATTCTTGAATCATGTCTTGAGTTTTGGATTCATGCCCTGATTAAAAGTCCACTATCTTGGTGAATTAGGTCAAAACCCTAATTTGTCGACCATGTGAAAATAATGACTGTAGACTTTGAATTGAAGTGTGATGTCTGGTGGATCTTGTAATATGAGATATTTGAAGATGATTGATGTCTTTGAATGATCCCCTGAGGTTCTTTAGGCTTCCCAAATGTGATCCCTGATTTCAGTCCTTGATAGGCTCAAAACCCTAGTTTGGTGACCTGAGTAAACCTGTACTCAGATGACTGGATGTCTAATCAATCATAGATGAGAAAAATGAAGTCCTTGAGCCCCATGATTGTATTAGGGACTAATCCTTGTATTGATTGATCCTTTGCCTGAGCTTTCTTGTCTTTGAGCATCCTCGATTAGATACCAGATGGAGAAGTAACTGCTCTGGGAACTTGTCTTGACCTGATGAAAAATCCTGAAGATATGCCATCTCAGGGGGGTCAAAAATTAGGGTATGACAGATGCCCCTATTTAAGTTTCTTTTATCTGGAGGGAGAGAGATTGAGATCTCGATTTCTCCTGCGTAAAAGAGACTTAAATATCAAAGAATGCCCGAATTTTGGGCGCTCCTGAGATGATAAAAATCTTTGCATGATTTGATCCCGTTGTCGCACTTGGCGGGGGATGAGGAGACAAACTCCTGTAGAAATACTTGAAGTGGATTCTGGAGAATGGATGGCAATGTAGGATGCGCAATCCATCTTCTTTAACTAAGTGTTGATACTTAGAAAAAGGTAAACAACCTCCTCTCGTTCCGGATGTCCGAATCTCGAAACTGGTCTCAGTTGCGTTTGGACAATATCTCAGATAAAGAGAAAATTTCCAAAGGTTTGTTTCCTCGTCAAACTTCTTACCAGCGCTTGGAGATAAGATGCCATTTGACGGTTGTAAAGAAACTTCAAAGGTTTGTTTCCTCGTCAAACTTCTTATCAGCGCTTGGAGATAAGATGCCATTTGACGGTTGTAAAGAAACTTCACCATCTTCCCTTTTGACTTGACGTCTTTGAAAGAATGTCATATGGCCTCATGATCTTTTGAGGGGCTAATGACTTTGTTTGAAGGCGGACGAACTATTTTCGGGGTGAAAACTGCCATTCGTCGACTGGTGCCTGGGGAATCAACAAACTGTTTTCCTAAGAGGAAAACTGCCATTCATCGACTCTGTGGGGAGTTAAACATCCCAGAAACAGACAAACTGTTCGAAGAAACTGCCATTTGTCGATCTCTTGAGTATTTAACAGACAAACTGTCTTTTCTTGGGAAAAGACTGCCATTTGTCGACCCTGTCATGAAAGAAAGTGAACAAACTGTCTTCTGCTGAAAGAGACTGCCATTTGCTGACTTTGTCATGAAAGAAAGTGAGCAAACTGTCTTCTGCTGAAAGAGACTGCCATTTGCTGACTTTGTTATGATAGAAAGTGAGCGAACTGTCTTCTGCTGAAAGCGACTGCCATTTGCTGACTTTGTTATGAAAGAAAGTGAGCAAACTGTCTTCTGCTGAAAGAGACTGCCATTTGCTGACTTTGTTATGAAAGAAAGTGAGCAAACTGTCTTCTGCTGAAAGAGACTGCCATTTGCTGACTTTGTTATGAAAGAAAGTGAGCAAACTGTCTTCTGCTGAAAGAGACTGCCATTTGCTGACTTTGTTATGAAGGAAAGTGAGCAAACTGTCTTCTGCTGAAAGAGACTGCCATTTGCTGACTTTGCTGGGAATCGTGAACTATCTTCCTGGATGAAGACTACCATTCACTGACTCCGCTGGGGAATTATTTGTCGATCTGCTGGGAGATTCTGAATTATTTTCTTTGACGAAAAAGTGGCATCTCTTGACCTTGCTGGGGAAATACCAAACCTGTAGGGAATTCCAAAATGTGAAGCAGACCATCTCATCTGAAGAAGACTGTCGAGTGTCGCTCTGCAGGAGATTCTCGGCTGAGGAATTCCAAAAGTGAACAAACTATCTCTTTGAGGGAGATTACCATCTGTTGACTTGCTTGGTGAGATCCTTGTGTATGAACTGTTGTTTCGAAGGAAAAAGTTTCTCCGGAACTTGCAGGGGAAACTTGAGTTCATGCCTCAATGACTTAGGCATTCACAGGATCAAAGCGTGATTCGGCTATGCAATTATGATGTAATGTATGCATGAATATTATGACAATGATAAAATGTAAAGTGAATGTGAATAGAATTGTCGCGGATGGAAAATCCTAAGATACGACTTGAATTCTTGTTGATCAGAAGATGTCCTCTTCTTGTAGTTCGAACTCTGTCGGGAATATCTGGTTATCAGTTGTCCGCTGTCCGAAATGAGTAATATGAATTGAAGTAAAGATCCGTCATCGGGAGATGTTAGCAAAGCGATCTCATGGGGAAATATTGGTTCCCGGAGTCTCAACCGTTCTCGGAGCAACTGTTTGCATTCTTCCTATTGTTTGTAAACCTTAGAAAGAAATTTCACCTTTATTTTTGCAAGTAAATTCATTTTTATTTTATGAAAACATTTGTTTCAAGAAATTGACTGTTTAAACTTAAAATGCATTTCAAGAAACTGAATAAGATTAGATTGCAAAGGAAAAGCACAAGGCTCAAATTATTATATATGGAATGGTAATCAGCCAAATGCTTGATTCCATGGAGTATTTACAAAAGTTGGAAATTGGTAATTTTTCGGGAAAAGGGCTACGATGAAACGTGACGACCGTTATCTCTCCCTTCCACTCCGAGTTGCGCTGTATTCGTGCTTCGTAGAAGATGACCTACTGCTGATGAATACTCCGCTATGGATTTTGAATGATCAAGTTTGTCCTGAACACAGTTACTTGCCATATATCCCTAACTTTTGCGTAAACTACCCCTTTCGGGTTTTAAGTCTACCGGGATTGATTATTTTTTTTTTTTATGTCTCTAATTTTTGCCTGAATCGCCCTTTTGGGTTTTCGATTCACCGAGACGCTCTTTTTTGCCTAAGCCGCTCTTTGCGAGTTTTCAACTTAGCGAGTTGTTCTTTTAATTATTTAGGCGAAGTATTTCTTGACTGCGTCTGTTGCACCCCAAAATTTGCCCACATATTTATTCCTAACTGGATTAGACTTCTCATTTCATGTGCATCTCTCTATTAGGGCATTAACATAACATCATACATCATTAATCAATAACTCTGCATTGGATCAAGGATCTTGGAAGCTAGGGTTTTATATGGTCGTTCATTATGGGCTTCTTTCTCCTAAAGATACAAGGTTTTCCTCTATGAAGATTCACCAAGGGCAAGAGGAATATGGGTTTTATATGTGGTGTCTGCAATCGTTAATTCAACCGAGATTCATCGGATTTCATGTTGATATGTTCTTATGCGCTTCAATTATTATCTTCTCCAAGAATTCCTCAAGGCATTACTGTTGTGGTGGGTTGAAATACAAGGGCAATGATAGGAGAGGTTGATTTGTTCATTTATCTTGATCAACACAACTTTTGGCTCGCATCATGTACTTAGTACTTCCATTGCGGGTTAATTGATATTTCGAGAATTAACGATTCAAGACTTGACGTTGAAATTTAGAAGTGAAGGTTTATTAAGTGGACTTGAATTTATTCACTAAAACTTGAAGTGGATTTGTGTAAATAAATAAAAAAGAGAGTAATCGGAAGTGCTTGGTATTCTCGTTACAAGACTAAGGCGTGCATGATTATTCGTCAAAAGACTTGTTATGCATTGGTGCAATTCTATTAGAATTCATTCAACCATTCGTTCAAAAATCCATATTCCTATTACATAATTCATATTACACTCATTCAAATATCCATTACAAAAAACCAAAAGTCCATACAAAAATCCAACACCAGTAAGAAGAAACTGATTTCAAATTTACTTCAAGTCAAGATAAATAGCAATTCTGCACCTTACCATCATAACCATAACCATACCAACCTTCTATTTTACAAAGTTATTCTATATCAAATACACCATTACATCACATGGGCATCACATTGAAAAATTACACAAAAATACATTTTGACATTCTAATCCACTACATCTTCATCATGAGCCCAGGCTTTAACTCCAATCCAATCACCTGCATTCAACATGAACCTGTCCTAATCTCTAATATTTAACTAAAGTCAAACGGGCCTTTGCCACTCCTTCTTCAAACATTGCCAAGCCATATCAAGAGGTATCATCATGACAGCATTCACACCATAGCCTGCAGGATCAAAGAAAAAAGACAGCCTACACAAATCAGTTCCAAGTTCCAATACAAAATCCAGGAAATAAACCCTACATAATTCAGCAAGCATTAGCCTATTCGAACTGTTTTTGCAAGTCATTACAAGTACCAACACTTTGAAGAAAGTAAAGACATATTTGAATCTCGAGAAAGAAGGGGAAATTCATTGAAGTATTCGAAGGATTCCACTTCAACTCCATTTCAATCACTTGCTGCACCCTAAAACCATTCAAATACAGGCCCATGAGGACATTTCAAGCATATCCAGTTCATATTCTAAATTCAGGCAGTACTGGCTAGACAAATTTGATTTGTTAGCTTGCCAAGGCTGGCAGGTACTGTTGGTGCTGCAAATTCCGCTAGTTCTAAGTTGGTAAAACCAGAGCCATGCAATGATAACAAAAAAAGGAATTTGAAAAGAAGCTAGTGCTGGCCCTGTAGGTTCATTAGACATTGCTGCTGTCAAACAATAATTTATTCAGCATTCAATTATCAAGCCATCTAATTCAGTGTTGGCAATTCAAAATTGGGTGATTCCTCATTAATCTCTAACTAATTTCCAGCTCGGCAGATAGTTTTTAACAGAATGTTCTACCTCTTAAACCATCTCTAACATTCAGCCAGTTTCACTAACTGCCAACCAATCCTACAACAACCTAGTGTCTCTAACCAATTTCCTAACTAACAGTTAACAAATCTCTAACCAACTTTCATAACCAACTATAACTAACCTAACAAACTTCTACTACCTATCTTAACCACCAAAACAGAAAATGAAAAGAGAAGATTGAGAAAATAACAAACTTTAACTCACCTATATAACTGGACTCATCATCATCATTCAGCTTCTCGACCATAACTCTTCCATTCATTCATCTTCTCACGCCATTCCCACCATTATCCGTCGACACACTTCACACCATAGAAAATCATCTTCATCCTTTCCTCAACCATCCACCTCCATTCATCTTCTCCATCACCTTCGACTCTTCAATCTTCAACCAACATCCATCATCCTTCGTCATCTTTGAATAAACAATATTCAATAATCTTCATCTTCCTCGCAGCATCATCATTGTTACTTCAGTTTCGTTCATTTGTCCTTCATCACCAAGAACACACGGCAACTTGCATCGATCACACAACAACGGATTCAGAAATCACACAAAGTATAAACGCGAACTCGAAAGAAGAAGAAGATCGCCGACGAAGAATGGGCGTAGTTCAAAGTAAAGAGCGCATACCTGAATAACCAGCCTTGTCTTCGGATCCATCCAGGTTGAAGAATCACCGGGATTGCTCCGGTAGTTAAGCCTCTGTCTCTTCTCCGATTTGAGAGGATTCTTGTTGTTGAAGCGGCGAGTAGACGAGAGAAATGAGAACCGAATCTGAGATGAGGGAAGCGGTGTTGTGGTCGAATTCCGGCGAATGAAAGAGTTGAGATCGAAGAAGCCGCCGCGATTTGATTGGAGATAAGACGAAGGCGGTAGTCCTCCGCCGTTTGTTCGCGAGTGAGGAAGAGGGAGAGAGCCACGTGAAAGCCCAATGGTCACAAATTGGTAACCTAATTCCCTTTTGCTATTTTTTAATTATTTTTATTAACTTAAGGAGATTAATTGCAATTAACTGATATTAACTGAGATTAATGAGAATTAATGATATTTGATTAGGATAAATTGGTGTTAATTGAATAAAAAAAAGATCTGAGAATAATCTGAGTATTGGATCAATATCCTTTGGGTTCTATCGAATTGCAACTCACACCCACCATAAGCCCACATACTCTTCATTTTTGCTGAAAATAATGAACAACAAAAATAATCTTGGGCTCAGCAAACCGAATTTGCTTGTACACCCCCTGAGCCCATCCTTTCATGTTAGATTTAGGTTTCTTGACATAGTCTTGTTCTTTTTTTTTTAGATAATAAAATTGACATAAAAAAAAACCATAAGATTTTGTTAGAATTTTAGATGATTGTTGACATTGAAAATTCATAAAAATAGTAGTATATTTTAGGTTAATTTTTGAATTGCTTCTTTTATTTCTTTTGTACCATTTCCATGTTATTTCCGTATAATTGTTGTGTGATTTTCTTACTTAGATTTTGGGCCACATTTTTGGCCTATTTTGTCGATATCACTTGTATGCTCCTCTTAGAATTTACCTCATTACCATGTTCACCTTTAGATTTAGATTTCCCTTGTAGATTATAATAACGATTAGATTAGAAAATAGGTTAGTTCCCCTTGTTCATTTCTTTTCTTTTTCAACATTAAAAAACTTAATAAATACTGATAAGGATCATACCATTATTTTTTTTTCTTTTCGTAGTAGGAAAGAAATGATTGGGGCGTAGGCCCCGATGTATGTTCTTTCCTACTTAGCGGAAGAGAAATGATTGAGGCGTAGGCCTCGGTGTATTTCTTAACCGCTATTTAGAGAAACGATTGTGGCGTAGGCCTCGATGTGCATTCTCTAAATATTCAAAAAAAAACTCTGTATTTCTTAACCGCTATTTAGAGAAACGATTGTGGTGTAGACCTCGATGTGCATTCTCTAAATATTCAAAAAAACTCTTTTTTTGGTATGATCTAAGTCACAAATAAATTCCCTTAAAAAACACCCAACCAAAAATACTCAAAATGCTTAATAAAAGGCTCAGACTTAAAACAAAGTAAGGAAGCAATGCGAAGCCTTGTAGTGGGTTTTGTCATTGTGGAATTACAATAAAAGACACAAACCCAAGATTCTTTTCTTTTGCCTTGTTAGGCACCTAAGAACAAGTTAAGTCCTTTCCAAAGTAGGCGTATAAGTCTCCAAAGGTCGAGCATCGTGCATTGTGACCTTAACCTCTGTTCAACTAAAAAACACAAAACAAATGGAAACTATGGAGCCGAACTACGGTCGCTCTGATTCCTTGTAAGGGATACGTAGGCATTGGGTCGCGGGGCCTAAGCGAGAACACTTGTAAATAATTCCTTCTTTTCCCCGTATTTCTTTTGCATGCATTCGCATTTAGGTTTTAGACATTAGACACCCTTTAGATAGAAACAAACATAGGTGGATACCATCGAGTACGATGGGCGTGAGGGGTGCTAACACCTTCCCCTCGCGTAACCGACTCCCGTGCCCTATTCTCTGGTCGAAAGACCTTGTTCTTATTTCGAGTTAGGTTTCCTGGTATTCCTTTCCCGCAATGGGATAAATATATTGGTGGCGACTCTGATTCTATTTTTCGCGGTAGCGACAGCTGGCGACTCTGCTGGGGACGTGATAGACCAGTGCTGGTCCATTCTTAGCGAGTCGATCCTAGCCTGTGTTTGTTTGTTTATTTACTGGGTGTTTATTTGTTTTTATGTCTATACCTTGTATATATGTTTGCATGTTTATTCTTCTGCTTGCATATCATGTTTATTTCTGTTTGCACATCATGCATATGGATTATATTCTGTGTTCCTTGGGGTCTTCTGTTCTGTTTTGCAGGTTGGGTGGGATGTTCTATGAGGTAAAAGGCCCAATACCCAGGCCAGAGTGACACATAGGATACCTAGGATAGAGTGGATAGTCATGACGCCGATGAGATGTCAGGTCTTGTCTAGTGCGATCATGAGACCCACGCCCAGTCGAGGTCCAAATGGGGTATCATTGTTGGCATGTAGATGCAACGATGGTGGTACCTCAGGAGGACTGATAACGATGGTTGCCACTTTGACCTACCCTGACCTAGATTCACCTGTGAGTGGGGAGGGATATACATGACAGGTACCGTTGGTGACTCAGGTTATGTTGGTGACTATTGGTTCTCTTGGTATTCAAAAAGGCGTCGGGCCTTTGATCTCGTGACATCTGACCTATATCAGTTATTCAGAATATCGTACAATGGTTATTCGGATTATATGGACCTTGATCCCATGCTTTCGCATTGCATAACATCATTGTTGTATCCACTTCATTTGTGGGGGATCCTAAAGTCTATTTCCAAAAAAAGAGGAAACAAAAAAAAAAGTAGAAAAACAAAAAAGATGAAAAAAGAAAAGAAAAGATACTATATAAAAAAAAAGGAGAATAAAATAGAAACAAAAGTTGATGAAAAGACTTTGGGATCCCTTAGAAATGAAACATGCATCCATACTATCATGCATTTCATGGTTCTATCAGAAGCTTATGGGGGCCCTTTCTACAAAGATTCTGACTTCAACAACAAATTGACTTCTCACCGCTACGTGCTTGAAAGTTAACAATGGAATAACTCCATGGGGATTTGAATGAAATAAAAACAGAAATGGGGATTAACGTGAATCAGTGTATGGAGGCTATCCACGGTTTTTCTCTTAGACAAGAAGAGTTCAGATAGGTTCTTCCGAGGCTTAATACAAATGTTAACCTTACTCCGAGAGGAGATCTTATGAATCAGAATGTCTGAAATGCTGTTGAGATTCCTATATCCGATCATTGAAATAAAAAAAAGATTCCACCTCTTGAAGACAAGGCTGGACGCCATGAAAGATTGTGACTTTGTTGGATTGTGCCTAGTGCTTGATGCCAAAAGCTGAAAAGGTCATTTATTCTCTCTCTGGATAGTTTGGACATGCAAGCCAAACTGGTAATCATTACTTGTACATATATGGAAATTGCTTGGGGCTCCCGACCGAGGGATAAGCAAGACGTATTCTGGTCTTGAGCACTGCACCATTCGCATTGCTCGAATCCCTAAAGCACCACAAAGTTTTATGCAAATTTGTCAGAATCTTTTGCCATGTGATAATCAAGAGTGTTCTGCAGAGGCATTTCTTGTTCTCAAGTTGTTGCTTCGTATCATGAGTCATCTCTTCCCAGAATTTTCTTCTCAGTGGCCTTTGCTCGTCAACAGAGAAAGAAAGAATATGAGAAATAAACCGATGTAATTTCAGTGCCTTGTGCTCAGTTACATCCCTGATTGTTGGTATTTCAGTTGGTATTTTGGGTGTTACTCACCACATATAGCTCTCTTGAGTTCGATGATATGCAATATTCTTTCAATCATGATGGTGATTACCGTTCCAACATTTACGTTTGGGGCTCCCGACCGAGGGATAAGCAAGACGTTGTCTATCTTGAGTATTGCATCATTTGCATTGCTCGAATCCCTAAACTAAGGAAAAATGCGCCACTCTTGTACGCCTTTGTTGGAATATTCTTCTGGGAAGTAATCTAAGGTGCGTGGAAGGAACATATGATAATGTTAAGTGGCTATCATGCTGGGGCAGCTAGCCATTCAACTAAAGGTGGTAGGACATTCAAAGGCAGAATTCAAGTCCTCGTTGATTTCGGAATAACCACAATCCACTCCAAGAGGTCCTATGCACAAGTTGAAGTCTCAATGGGGTATCAAAACTGAAAAAAGCATTCAAGAGCAATAAGTCCAGACGGAGTCAAGTCTCCTCAACAAGGGCATTCATTTAGTTCTTTATTGCATTCTCATTTGTAACGTTTCATTGTTTGTTTAAGCATTTCTAGCATGTAAAAATTTGTTAATTTCTGAATGAGAATCATAATGCATTGTTTATGTTTGTCTTGAAGTAATCCATTCGTTTTCACTCAAAAAAAAAAAAGTTTTTGGCATTACGATACCAACTTTATTAATCTCTTGCTTAGGCAACGAGCGGAGGGAAAATGATGATGATAAAAAATGCAAAATCCCTAATTGTGTGTTTTTGAATAAAACCCTACTGATGATGTACAGGCATTGTTTCAAATCCCCAAACACCGGAGATATAAGGGAGATAGACCCTCGTCAACCCCTTTGAGCCTTGAAGTAGGAGTTTCTTTTCTGTTCAGAAAAACCCTTAATTTTAACCCTGGGGCAGGGTAGCGTTCATTTAACTTGATCAAGTGTTCAAAACTCATAAAGGATATGCATCCAAGGATACAACAATGGTTATCCCTCAAAAGGTTGAGGAATGTCAAAACCGCAATGGTTATCCTTCACCTACCAAGAGGACAAAAGATGACGATACCGCAATGGTAATTCTTCATCAATCATGGAATGAGGCAGTCGCAATCACTTCCAACGAATCAAAGACAATGTGAGGTCACACGACTTGTTCAAAAAAAAAGAGAGAAAAAGAAAATGAAAAAATGGAAAAAAAGTGATGAAAGAAAAGAATATAGCAATAAAAATAAAAATGATGGTGAAAATAAAGCAAGAACAAAGTCGTGTGATAACGAACCAAAACAATAAAAGGTGAGCAACTGCCATGTCCGAAAAACCTCATTGATTCCTCAACCATTTCAAAACTCCTTGTGAGGGATGAGCACTCATGTTGAGTTGATTGAACTTAGGAGTGGAGAACATCATGAAGAGGGTGGGAACCAAATAATTTTGAGCCTTAAAAATCCTTTGTTTCTGAAAACCATGAACCAGGCCAAGTTACAACCCTTAAAAGTCCTAATTGAAGTAGGGTTTATTTCGAAGACGCACTCCATTGAGATAGCATTTAACTGACTCCCAATGAAGCGCAACACATATCTATGTTGGTATTGTATGCCCTCTTTGCATTTCATCCACAAGAGTTGGCCACCTCATTGCATAAAAAGTTTTTAAACTTCAAGACTAGCATAGGCTTTGCATTAGAATTATCATTCTTATAATTAACATTCTTTTGCATACAAAACATTTTCTTAAACATCAAGGAAGTTTGTATGATGAGAATCCATGAAGATCTTGATCACGTCAAAGTAAAAGAGACTTGAGAACTTCATAGAGTAAAAAGAAATCATTATCAAAGCAAGATATCTGAATACTCCCATGAGCATGTGCAGTTTGTGGCCCTCGTTGATTGATTATCAAGGGGCACGTGGCTTGAAGACTCTGTTGAGCATGAACAATCGATGTTCCTTTGATTGGTTACCCTGAGGGTAAAAAGGGTTGAATGCTCCATTGAGCAAATCAGTTGATACTCTCTTTGATCGATTACCCTGAGGGGAGAAGTCCGAATACTCTGTTGAGTAGATGCATTTTGATTAAGTATCCTTGAGGGGAAGAGTTTGAAGACTCCATTGAATATGATAAAGTTGCTTCCATAGTTTGGTTGACTTCAGGGGAAGTAAACTTGAGGATTCTGATAAGATGTACATAATCAGAAGTAGTCACGACCAGGAATCTCTCTCGTGAGTTCAACCCATATGGGGCAAGCAAATCAAGGTTTGACATCTCAAATTCGACCAATCAGGGTTAATCAAGTCGAGGAATCTCTCTTGATTTCAATCAATCTGAGGTAGTGACGTCGAGGAATCTCTCAAGCTCACTCAATCTGGGACAGTTACGTCGAGATTCAAAAAAAAAAATCTCTTCGAGGATCCGTGGATCATGGGAAAGAATATCTCAAATAATTGAATATGCTGGGGCAGAATTACCTCAAGTAAGCATGGTGTAAGGATCCTTTCGAGGCAAACATCTTCGTAGGTCAGGAAGCCTGGGGCATGATCTTTCGGTTTGTATCGAAGAACTGTCATTCACGTGTAAAGTGCAGTTGACCATCACATAATGGAGAAGTATCATAATGCTCTTCCCCAACAAGTTACTCTCTCCCCAAGCATAGGAGTTTGTTTCTCCCTGAAAATCTCCCCCCGAGCATAGGAGTTTATTTCTCCTAGGAGTTGTTCCGCTTCTCCAAACCGTGGTTCCTTATCTGAATTTCTAATCCCCACCATGGTGGAAAGAGGGAATCGCCCCAAGTTGAAAAATTCTCCAAGCAATGGCACAAGGTGAGAAGTCAGAAGTTACGCTTTGCTTCGCAAGTCAATAACCAGAAGGGGTATCTTGAAAGATTGGCATCCCCACAGAGTTTTCAACTCTAAGGGAATTCTCCCTGGTGTTTATCTCGCCCGAGGTCAAAGATGATATTCGATTGAAAAAATAATGGAATATTCCCTGAAGGGACCCCAATTATTTTGCTCTCTATCACACCAACGCCTTTATTTGGCGCTTTGCATATAGTTTCATTGCATTCACATCGCATCTACAAAAATGCGTAGCATTTTCATGAATATGGAGCATTACGCCATGGAAAAATCAAACATGCATCAATGCATAAGCCAAGTTTGTATGTGCTCCAAAAGCACAAGGTAATATATTCCCAGAAGAAGTCTCACATTCTCTCTCTAGAGTGGATTGGATACGATGTCTTTTTCCGTCAAGATCATTACCTTCTTTGGTTATTTCCCGTTTGCAGAGCTCAATCGTTTGGATAACCCACACTTTGTGTGTGGCAATTCGAATGATTGCTACTCTTGAAGAGTTACACCCCGCCTTTTGGCCTGTGGGATTCAGTCAAGTCCAATGATTATTGGCATCTTGTTCCTTTAAAGTCCTGTTGTTACAGGCATCCTTCAAAGTCTGGTTGTTACCAGCAAAGTCCTATGGTTATAGGCATCCTTTGGTCAGTTCTAGTTGTTACTAGTCTGTTCCTTTAATGTCCTGTTGTTACAGGCATCCGTCAAAGTCTGGTTGTTACCGGCAATAGGCATCCTTTGGTCAGTTCTAGTTGTTACTAGTCTGTTCCTTTAATGTCCTGTTGTTACAGGCATCCGTCAAAGTCTGGTTGTTACCGGCAAAGTCCTATGGTTATAGGCATCCTTTGGTCAGTTCTAGTTGTTACTAGTCTGTTCCTTTAAAGTCCTGTTGTTACAGGCATCCTTCAAAGTCTGGTTGTTACCAGCAAAGTCCTATGGTTATAGGCATCCTTTAGTCAGTTCTAGTTGTTTCTAGTCTGTTCCTTTAAAGTCCTGTTGTTACAGGCATCCTTCAAAGTCTGGTTGTTACCAGTAAAAGTCCTGTGGTTACAGGCACCCTTCGGTCAGGTCTGATTGTTATTAGTCCTTTCTTCCAAAGTCTGGTTGTTACCAGCAAAAGTCCTGTTGTTACAGGCATCCTTTGGTCAGTCCTAGTCGTTACTTGTCTGTTCCTTTAAAGTCCCATGGTTATGGGCATCCTTCAAAGTCTGGTTGTTACCAGCAAAAGTCCTGTTGTTACAGGTATCCTTTGGTCAGTTCTAGTTGTTACTAGTCTGTTCCTTTAAAGTCCCATGGTTATGGGCATCCTTCAAAGTCTGGTTGTTACCAGCAAAAGTCCTGTTGTTACAGGCATCCTTTGGTCAGTTCTAGTTGTTACTAGTCTGTTCCTTTAAAGTCCCATGGTTATGGGCATCCTTCAAAGTCTGGTTGTTACCAGCAAAAGTCTTGTTGTTATAGGCATCCTTTGGTCCATTCTAGTTGTTACTAGTCTGTTCCTTTAAAGTCCTATTGTTACAGGCATCCATTGGCTAGGTCTGATTGTTATTGGTCCTCTCCTTTAAAGTCTGGTTGTCACCAGCAAGAGTCTAGTAGTTACTAGCCTTTTCCGTTAAAGTCCTGTGGTAACAGGCATTCTCCGATTGGGTCTGATTGTTATTGGTCCTCTCCTTCAAAGTCCGGTTGTTATCGGCAAAGGTCCAGCAGTTGACTGGCGTTTCTTGTTTATATCAAGCATTCAATAGTATCCCTTGCTTGGAATCAGTGGAAACTGGTTTCCTCTTCCAAAATCAAAATTACAAATATCACCTCAGAGTTGTTACTCCTGAGTGCAAACTTTTGGGTTCTTTAGTATTCAATCCACTTACACCTCAAATGTCCAGAACTTGTATCGTTCGTACATTCAGGTCCAAGCAGATTGAATAGGGGCAGCTGTTGCACCCCAAAATTTGCCCACATATTTATTCCTAACTGGATTAGACTTCTCATTTCATGTGCATCTCTCTATTAGGGCATTAACATAACATCATACATCATTAATCAATAACTCTGCATTGGATCAAGGATCTTGGAAGCTAGGGTTTTATATGGTCGTTCATTGTGGGCTTCTTTCTCCTAAAGATACAAGGTTTTCCTCTATGAAGATTCACCAAGGGCAAGAGGAATATGGGTTTTATATGTGGTGTCTGCAATCGTTAATTCAACCGAGATTCATCGGATTTCATGTTGATATGTTCTTATGCGCTTCAATTATTATCTTCTCCAAGAATTCCTCAAGGCATTACTGTTGTGGTGGGTTGAAATACAAGGGCAATGATAGGAGAGGTTGATTTGTTCATTTATCTTGATCAACACAACTTTTGGCTCGCATCATGTACTTAGTACTTCCATTGCGGGTTAATTGATATTTCGAGAATTAACGATTCAAGACTTGACGTTGAAATTTAGAAGTGAAGGTTTATTAAGTGGACTTGAATTTATTCACTAAAACTTGAAGTGGATTTGTGTAAATAAATAAAAAAGAGAGTAATCGGAAGTGCTTGGTATTCTCGTTACAAGACTAAGGCGTGCATGATTATTCGTCAAAAGACTTGTTATGCATTGGTGCAATTCTATTAGAATTCATTCAACCATTCGTTCAAAAATCCATATTCCTATTACATAATTCATATTACACTCATTCAAATATCCATTACAAAAAACCAAAAGTCCATACAAAAATCCAACATCAGTAAGAAGAAACTGATTTCAAATTTACTTCAAGTCAAGATAAATACCAATTCTGCACCTTACCATCATAACCATAACCATACCAACCTTCTATTTTACAAAGTTATTCTATATCAAATACACCATTACATCACATGGGCATCACATTGAAAAATTACACAAAAATACATTTTGACATTCTAATCCACTACATCTTCATCATGAGCCCAGGCTTTAACTCCAATCCAATCACCTGCATTCAACATGAACCTGTCCTAATCTCTAATATTTAACTAAAGTCAAACGGGCCTTTGCCACTCCTTCTTCAAACATTGCCAAGCCATATCAAGAGGTATCATCATGACAGCATTCACACCATAGCCTGCAGGATCAAAGAAAAAGACAGCCTACACAAATCAGTTCCAAGTTCCAATACAAAATCCAGGAAATAAACCCTACATAATTCAGCAAGCATTAGCCTATTCGAACTGTTTTTGCAAGTCATTACAAGTACCAACACTTTGAAGAAAGTAAAGACATATTTGAATCTCGAGAAAGAAGGGGAAATTCATTGAAGTATTCGAAGGATTCCACTTCAACTCCATTTCAATCACTTGCTGCACCCTAAAACCATTCAAATACAGGCCCATGAGGACATTTCAAGCATATCCAGTTCATATTCTAAATTCAGGCAGTACTGGCTAGACAGATTTGATTTGTTAGCTTGCCAAGGCTGGCAGGTACTGTTGGTGCTGCAAATTCCGCTAGTTCTAAGTTGGTAAAACCAGAGCCATGCAATGATAACAAAAAAAGGAATTTGAAAAGAAGCTAGTGCTGGCCCTGTAGGTTCATTAGACATTGCTGCTGTCAAACAATAATTTATTCAGCATTCAATTATCAAGCCATCTAATTCAGTGTTGGCAATTCAAAATTGGGTGATTCCTCATTAATCTCTAACTAATTTCCAGCTCGGCAGATAGTTTTTAACAGAATGTTCTACCTCTTAAACCATCTCTAACATTCAGCCAGTTTCACTAACTGCCAACCAATCCTACAACAACCTAGTGTCTCTAACCAATTTCCTAACTAACAGTTAACAAATCTCTAACCAACTTTCATAACCAACTATAACTAACCTAACAAACTTCTACTACCTATCTTAACCACCAAAACAGAAAATGAAAAGAGAAGATTGAGAAAATAACAAACTTTAACTCACCTATATAACTGGACTCATCATCATCATTCAGCTTCTCGACCATAACTCTTCCATTCATTCATCTTCTCACGCCATTCCCACCATTATCCGTCGACACACTTCACACCATAGAAAATCATCTTCATCCTTTCCTCAACCATCCACCTCCATTCATCTTCTCCATCACCTTCGACTCTTCAATCTTCAACCAACATCCATCATCCTTCGTCATCTTTGAATAAACAATATTCAATAATCTTCATCTTCCTCGCAGCATCATCATTGTTACTTCAGTTTCGTTCATTTGTCCTTCATCACCAAGAACACACGGCAACTTGCATCGATCACACAACAACGGATTCAGAAATCACACAAAGTATAAACGCGAACTCGAAAGAAGAAGAAGATCGCCGACGAAGAATGGGCGTAGTTCAAAGTAAAGAGCGCATACCTGAATAACCAGCCTTGTCTTCGGATCCATCCAGGTTGAAGAATCACCGGGATTGCTCCGGTAGTTAAGCCTCTGTCTCTTCTCCGATTTGAGAGGATTCTTGTTGTTGAAGCGGCGAGTAGACGAGAGAAATGAGAACCGAATCTGAGATGAGGGAAGCGGTGTTGTGGTCGAATTCCGGCGAATGAAAGAGTTGAGATCGAAGAAGCCGCCGCGATTTGATTGGAGATAAGACGAAGGCGGTAGTCCTCCGCCGTTTGTTCGCGAGTGAGGAAGAGGGAGAGAGCCACGTGAAAGCCCAATGGTCACAAATTGGTAACCTAATTCCCTTTTGCTATTTTTTAATTATTTTTATTAACTTAAGGAGATTAATTGCAATTAACTGATATTAACTGAGATTAATGAGAATTAATGATATTTGATTAGGATAAATTGGTGTTAATTGAATAAAAAAAGATCTGAGAATAATCTGAGTATTGGATCAATATCCTTTGGATTCTATCGAATCGCAACTCACACCCACCATAAGCCCACATACTCTTCATTTTTGCTGAAAATAATGAACAACAAAAATAATCTTGGGCTCAGCAAACCGAATTTGCTTGTACACCCCCTGAGCCCATCCTTTCATGTTAGATTTAGGTTTCTTGACATAGTCTTGTTCTTTTTTTTTTTTAGATAATAAAATTGACATAAAAAAAAACCATAAGATTTTGTTAGAATTTTAGATGATTGTTGACATTGAAAATTCATAAAAATAGTAGTATATTTTAGGTTAATTTTTGAATTGCTTCTTTTATTTCTTTTGTACCATTTCCATGTTATTTCCGTATAATTGTTGTGTGATTTTCTTACTTAGATTTTGGGCCACATTTTTGGCCTATTTTGTCGATATCACTTGTATGCTCCTCTTAGAATTTACCTCATTACCATGTTCACCTTTAGATTTAGATTTCCCTTGTAGATTAGAATAACGATTAGATTAGAAAATAGGTTAGTTCCCCTTGTTCATTTCTTTTCTTTTTCAACATTAAAAAACTTAATAAATACTAATAAAGATCATACCATTATTTTTTTTTCTTTTCGTAGTAGGAAAGAAATGATTGGGGCGTAGGCCCCGATGTATGTTCTTTCCTACTTAGCGGAAGAGAAATGATTGAGGCGTAGGCCTCGGTGTATTTCTTAACCGCTATTTAGAGAAACGATTGTGGCGTAGGCCTCGATGTGCATTCTCTAAATATTCAAAAAAAAACTCTGTATTTCTTAACCGCTATTTAGAGAAACGATTGTGGTGTAGACCTCGATGTGCATTCTCTAAATATTCAAAAAAACTCTTTTTTTGGTATGATCTAAGTCACAAATAAATTCCCTTAAAAAACACCCAACCAAAAATACTCAAAATGCTTAATAAAAGGCTCAGACTTAAAACAAAGTAAGGAAGCAATGCGAAGCCTTGTAGTGGGTTTTGTCATTGTGGAATTACAATAAAAGACACAAACCCAAGATTCTTTTCTTTTGCCTTGTTAGGCACCTAAGAACAAGTTAAGTCCTTTCCAAAGTAGGCGTATAAGTCTCCAAAGGTCGAGCATCGTGGATTGTGACCTTAACCTCTGTTCAACTAAAAAACACAAAACAAATGGAAACTATGGAGCCGAACTACGGTCGCTCTGATTCCTTGTAAGGGATACGTAGGCATTGGGTCGCGGGGCCTAAGCGAGCACACTTGTAAATAATTCCTTCTTTTCCCCGTATTTCTTTTGCATGCATTCGCATTTAGGTTTTAGACATTAGACACCCTTTAGATAGAAACAAACATAGGTGGATACCATCGAGTACGATGGGCGTGAGGGGTGCTAACACCTTCCCCTCGCGTAACCGACTCCCGTGCCCTATTCTCTGGTCGAAAGACCTTGTTCTTATTTCGAGTTAGGTTTCCTGGTATTCCTTTCCCGCAATGGGATAAATATATTGGTGGCGACTCTGATTCCATTTTTCGCGGTAGCTCAATCATTCGGATAACCCACACTTTGTGTGTGGCAATTCGAACGATCGCTACTCTTGAAGAGTTACACCCCGCCTTTTGGCCTGTGGGATTCAGTCAAGTCCAATAATTATTGGCATCTCTTTCAAAAGTCCCATGGTTATGGGCATCTTTCAAATTCTGGTTGTTTCTAGCAAAAGTCCTGTTGTTACAGGCATCCTTTGGTCAGTTCTAGTTGTTACTAGTCTGTTCCTTTAAAGTCCTGTTGTTACAGGTATCTTTCAAAATCTGGTTGTTACCAGTAAAAGTCCTATGGTTATAGGCACCCTTTGGTCAGTTCTAGTTGTTACTAGTCTGTTCCTTTAAAGTCCTGTTGTTACAGGCATCTTTCAAAATCTGGTTGTTACCAGTAAAAGTCCTATGGTTATAGGCACCCTTTGGTCAGTTCTAGTTGTTACTAGTCTGTTCCTTTAAAGTCCTGTTGTTACAGGCACCTTTCAAAATCTGGTTGTTACCAGTAAAAGTCCTATGGTTATAGGCACCCTTTGGTTGAGTCTAGTGGTTACTAGCCTTTTCCTTAAAGTCCTGTGGTTACAGGCATCCTTCAAGGTCTGGTTGTTACCAGCGAAAGTCCTATTGTTATAGGCATCCTTTGGTCAGTCCTAGTTGTTACTAGTCTGCTCCTGAAAGTCCTGTGGTTACAGGCATCCTTTGGTCAGGTCTGAGTGTTATTAGTCCTTTCTTTCAAAGCCCGGTTGTTATCGGCAGAGGTCTAGTAGCTGACTGGCATTTCTTGTTTATATCAAGCTTTTAATAGTATCCCTTGGTTGAAATCAGTGGTAACTGATATCCTCTTTCAAAATCAAAATTACAAATATCACCTCGGAGTTGTTACTCCAGAGTGCAAATTTTTGGGTTCTTTGGTATTCAATCCACTTACACCTCAAATGTCCAGAACTTGTGTCATTCGTACATTCAGGTTTAAGAAGATTGAATAGGGGCAGCTGTTGCACCCCAAAATTTGCCCACTTATTTATTCCCTAATTGGCTTTCATATCATATTCATGTGCATACTTCATCTAAAGACATTCATCCATTACATTCATCCATATCACAGTTACTGTTCAAGAAGAGTGACAAAAAGAGCTCCTATTGAGAAAGTTTCTTGGTTCAGAAGAAAGGATCTGAAGCCTGATTATAGAGGATCATTTCCATCAGCATACTCCTAAAATCAGGGTTTTATTCTCTCCGAGTCAAAGCTCCGGTTAAAAGATACAATCCTCAAGCTCAACAGCGTCGACGTTCACAGGACGGGTGAATTCTTCTCCATCCATAGTCGTGAGTATTAAGGCTCCTCCTGAGAAAGCTCTCTTGACCACGTAGGGGCCGTCATAATTGGGAGTCCATTTCCCTCTCGAATCTGTGAGAAAAGATTGAATCTTTTTGAGTACAAGGTCGCCTTCTTTGATTGTGCGAGGTCGAACCTTTCTGTCGAAAGCTTTCTTCATTCTTTGTTGATATAGCTGTCCGTGGCATAAAGCTATCATGTGCTTTTCTTCGATTAAGTTCAATTCATCGAATCTGCTTTGACACCACTCGGCTTCTGTTAATTTTGCCTCCATCAAAACTCTCATTGATTGAATTTCAACCTCTATAGGTAGGACTGCCTCCATGCCATATACAAGGGAGAAAGGAGTTTCTCCAGTCGAAGTACGTACTGATGTACGGTAACCATGAAGAGCATACGGGAGCATTTCATGCCAATCCTTGTAAGTGATGACCATCTTCTGAATGATTTTCTTGATGTTTTTGTTAGCTGCTTCTACAGCTCCATTCATCTTTGGTCTGTAAGGAGATGAGTTGTGATGTTCGATCTTGAATTCTTCACAAAGCTCCTTCATCATTTTGTTATTCAAATTTGACCCATTGTCAGTGATTATCTTGCTAGGAATGCCGTAGCGACAGATGATGTGATTCTTGATAAACCTGATGACAACTTGTCTCGTAACGTTTGCATATGAAGCTGCTTCAACCCATTTGGTGAAATAGTCTATGGCTACCAAGATGAAGCGATGTCCGTTGGACGCTTTTGGCTCGATCATTCCAATCATGTTGATTCCCCACATGGAGAAAGGCCAAGGGGAAGAGAGTATGTTGAGGAGAGATGGTGGCACATGAATTCTATCGGCGTAGATCTGACATTTGTGACACCTCTTTGCGTACTGGTAGCAATCTGACTCCATCGTCAGCCAATAATATCCTGCTCTCAGTATATTCCTTGTCATGGTATGTCCATTGGTGTGAGTACCAAAGGAACCTTCATGTATTTCTCTCATGAGTATTTTTGCTTCTTTTCTGTCAACGCATCTGAGCAGAACCATGTCGAAGTTTCTCTTGTACAGAACATCTTCATTCAAGAAGAATCTACAAGCTAACTTTCTCAAAGTCTTTCTATCTTTCTTAGATGCCCCAAGAGGGTACTCTTGCTTTTGAAGAAAGTTCTTGATGTCGTGGTACCACGGTTTGTCGTCGATGATTGCTTCTACTGTGAACACATGAGCGGGCCTATCCAGGCGCATAACATCGATCCGAGGAATGTCATTCCAATGATTTATCCTAATCATGGAAGAGAGTGTGGCTAATGCATCAGCCAAATTGTTTTCTTCACGAGGAATGTGATGAAAATCTACCCTGTCGAAGAATGGTAATAATCTTCTCGCGTAGTCTTTGTAAGGAATTAGCCCTGGTTGGCGTGTTTCCCATTCTCCTTTGATTTGATTGATGACCAAAGCAGAATCTCCGTATACATCCAAGTGTTTGATTCTTAGATCCATGGCTTCTTCGAGACCCATGATGCAAGCTTCATATTCGGCCTCATTGTTTGTGCATTTGAAAGTTAATCTGGCAGTAAATGGAATATGGGTACCCTGAGGTGTAACAATGATTGCCCCGATTCCTCGTCCATAAGCATTGACAGCTCCGTCAAAGATCAAGCCCCACTGGGATCCTATCTCAGGTCCTTCGTCTGGTAGTGGCTCGTCGTAATCTTTCATCTTGAGGTACATGACGTCCTCGTCCGGAAAGTCGAAACTGGTTGATTCATGACCATTGAGTGGGTGGTGAGCCAGGTGCTCAGCTAGAATGCTTCCTTTCACGGCCTTCTGTGCGTGATACTCAATGTCATATTCTGATAACAACATTTGCCAACGGGCAATTCTCCCGGTTAAAGCAGGCTTCTCAAATATGTACTTGATTGGATCCATATGAGAGATCAAACAAGTAGTATGTCGACTCATGTACTGGCGGAGACGCTTGGCAGCCCAGGCCAAAGCACAACACGTCTTCTCGAGCATGGAGTAGCGGGATTCACAGTCAGCGAATTTCTTGCTTAGGTAGTAAATGGCATGCTCTTTTCTCTTTGTCTCGTCTTGCTGTCCAAGGACACAACCCATGGAATCTTCTAAGACGGTTAAGTACATTATCAAAGGTCTTCCTTCCACTGGAGGAGACAAGATGGGTGGTTCGAGCAGATATTCCTTAATGCTGTAGAACGCTTTCTGACAATCGTCTGTCCAGACGCAACTTTGATTTTTCCGTAGAAGTTTGAAAATAGGAGCGCAAGTTGCAGTCATGAGATATATGAATCTCGAGATGTAATTCAGACGTCCAAGAAATCCTCTAATTTGTTTCTCGGTTCTGGGTGAAGGCATTTCTTGAATTGCCTTGACTTTGTCTGGATCTACTTCAATTCCTCGTTTGCTGACGATGAAACCAAGGAGTTTTCCTGAGTAGACACCAAAGGTACACTTGTTGGGGTTCAGGCGAAGCTGAAACTTCCGTAAGCGTTGAAATAACTTTGTCAGATTCCGTATGTGATCTTCTTCATTTTCTGATTTGGCAATCATGTCGTCCACATAGACTTCCACTTCCTTATGCATCATGTCGTGGAAAAGAGTAGTCATGGCTCTTTGATAAGTTGCCCCTGCGTTCTTTAGTCCAAAAGGCATAACACGGTAGCAGAACGTGCCCCAGGGGGTGATGAAAGCTGTTTTTTCCATGTCTTCAGGTGCCATTTTGATTTGGTTGTATCCTGAAAATCCGTCCATGAATGAGAAAACTTTGGATTTTGCTGTACTGTCTACCAACATATCAATATGTGGTAAAGGAAAATCACCCTTAGGGCTAGCTTTGTTCAAATCTCTGTAGTCGACGCACATGCGGACTTTTCTGTCTTTCTTAGGAACGGGAACAATGTTAGCTAACCACTGAGGGTATTCTGAAGTGACGAGGAAACCTGCGTTGATCTGCTTTTGAACTTCCTCTTTGATTTTCATGGCCATCTCCGGATGAGTTCTTCTTAATTTTTGCTTGACCGGAGGGCATTCTGCTTTTAACGGCAAGTGATGCTCCACTATACTGGTATCCAACCCTGGCATATCTTGATAAGACCAAGCGAAGACATCTGAGAATTCTCTGAGCAGCTGTATCAAACTCTCTCTGATCTCTGAACTGAGCGAAGCTCCAATCTTAACCTCTTTTCTGTTTCCATCGGAACCAAGGTTAATGATCTCTAGAGGCTCATTGTATGGTTGAATGGCCTCTTCCTTTTGTTGAAGTAACCGTGAAATTTCCTTTGATATTTCTTCGTCTTCTTCTTCCTCTGCCTCGAATACAGGAAACTCAAAGCTTGGAGAAGTCATACGGTCGCACGTTTCAACGGGGTATTTTATGATTAATCTGCATATGTGTGATAAGTTTTATTTAGACAACGAGGGAAGACTTGGGGTATGCAGTTAATAATTTTTGATGTTTTTTTTTTAGGGTGTTTTTTAGGATTACCAATTTCCGAAAAAAGAAAAGGGAAAACTAAACGAAGGAACAGAATGACATTTTTATTTATGGACAGTCATTTTTTGAAACAAAGACCCTATAAAACAAAACTCTATTGCTTTGGGCGAAGCAAAGAGGGACATTTTCCTAAGAAATAGTAAAATGCAAAGCCCTATGAAACATCTCTTCACCCTGGGCTATGGTGAGAGGACAAAATAACGGTGAAAGTTCCTACTTAGGAGTGCGAACAACAGTTGAAACTTCAACAGCTGTCCAATAGTGGCGAACCCCATTGTGCACTAAGTAATCTGGAACCTTAGGCTTAAGCTGGCCTATGGTAGGTCTTGATTTACCAACCACTGTCTTTGCAACACTCAGACGATCTTCTTCTACTTCAGCAGACTGAGCGGTGTGAGCATACCCATTTCCAAGTGGAGTATGTCGGTTTTTCTTTTGAGGAAACTTCCAATCTTCTGAATGGAGAGACTCGTTGTCGGAGACACTTTCGAGATCGTCCTCTTCTGTATTTTGGTCTTGCTCTTCTCCCAAGATGGCATTGACTAGATATGTGAACTCTAAATCTGTAGCCTCGGAAGGTGACTTGGGGATATAATCCTCAATGATGACTTCACCAGATGCTGATGATGAATAGCAAGGGTTATACATCTCTTTTGGCTGAGAGAGGTACTCATAATCAATGTTCCATCCAGTTGGAACAATGTCTTCAAGAGAGATTCTTGAACTTTCAGGAGCGGAGTATTTCACCATGTAGTCGAATTTTCCGCTTGGTTCTCCTAATGTATCCCAAGTCTCTTCGGGGATAGGAGGAACTTCTTCTGAGGAACCATGACTTCTGGTGGTGAAGCTGTCAGTAACTTCATCCCTGCTTGGTTGAGTCTTGCTTTCAGATCCTCTAGTTGGATAACAGCAAGGTGGATCAGACTCTGGTAGGGAGATATATCCTGCTTTGTTAAGATAGGATAACCGTTCCTCTTCATCGGTGTTTTCCGTACCGATGGTATTGACTGTTTGTTGAACAGGTTGAAGAAAACCTCCACTGCAGAAAGTTTCTTGAATAGGGAGAACTACCTCAATCCCTGGAATAGCCTTTGATGATGTCGGAAAGAATCCAATTCCTGTTCTGTTCTTGTTGTTGGTAGGAATATTAATGTGCCCCCAACTACTGGTAGTGCCATCCTTTACAACTTGGATTGCATCTTTGTATGAAGAAATAGACGCTGCTTTCTCCTTTCCTTTGTCTAAGGAAAGTGCTTGGAATTTAGTTCCAACAACTTCTTTTGGTTCTATGTCGGAGAATGATGACAGGTTGCTGACGATCAGGGCTCGTTCTCCACATACGGTTACCAATTTGTCATTTCTTATGAACTTCAGTTTCTGATGAAGTGTTGAAGTAATTGCCCCAGCCTCATGAATCCATGGGCGACCTAGCAAACAACTGTATTGTGCTGGAATGTCCATAACCTGGAAAGTGATTTTGAACGTCTGAGGTCCAATAGTTATGGGAAGATCTACTTCTCCGAAAACTGACTTTCTTGATCCATCAAATGCTTTGACGATGACATGACTTTTTCTTAGAGGGTAATCTTCGAAAGATAATCTTGACAACGTTGATTTCGGCATGACGTTGAGAGAGGATCCATTGTCTATTAGGACTCCTGTGAGTACATCACCCATGCAGCCAACTGAGATGTGAAGTGGAAGATTGTGGTCCACTCCTTCTTCAGGAAGATCTTCGTCACAGAAACTTAGGCTAGTTCCCGCGGAGATGTTGGCAACGATGTTGTTGAATTGGCTTATAGTAACACTTGGTTCTACAAAAGCTTGTTCCAAAACTTTCTGTAGAGCTTCCCTATGAGCTTCAGAACTCAATAGCAGGGAGAGAACAGAAATCCTAGATGGAGTATGTAGTAATTGATCTACAATGTTGTATTCACTCCTCTGGATTAACTTCAAGATCTCATCATTTTCTTTCGCTTGAACAGCATTGGTCGGATGATTATCTTGTCTATGTGGTACTTCCTCCGAAGATTTCTCCACATTTTCTGTTGTTCTGTTGAAGACTCGTCCACTTCTGGTGACTCGACTAACATCAGCAATGTTGACAACAGACGGTAATGGTATTTCCTTACCATTTTCAATGAATGTAGCGTTATACTTGTATGGTATAGCCTTGCTGGACTCATACGGTACAGGACCTGGTAAGTAGATGACTAGTGGTGCAACTGCTGTCTTCCTGCTATCATACTTGACTTGCATAGGTTCAACTTGATTAATTTGAGGAGATACGGTAAAGACTTCGTCATCTTCTCTGTTGGCAAGAACAGTAATGGTATTGTCATCCATCAGCTTTTGAATGTCGTTGCGAACACGCAAACATCCTCGTGAATTTCTTCGACAGATTTCGCATCTATTGTAAGCGTGGAAATCTGTTCCAAAGTAGGCAAGTCCATTTAAAGTTTTGTGGAACCTGACTACCGATCCTTCAAGGTCTTCAACTTTGTAGATTTTGTATTCTCCTGGACATCCTTGAACCATGTTGATGTCATGCTCAGTTCTGACTCGGATATGTTGAATCCATCCTAAGTCCATTTGTTCTTGTAATGCAGCTTGAACTACGGCACATCCTCGATTATTCTTTGGACAAATTTCACATGTGAAGTAGTTGTGAGGTGGTACATGGCCGTACCCAGCTTGTTTAGCATGCATCTTAACAAGATTTTCCCCTATCTGACGAATGTCGTAGATTTGAATGACGTTGGGGTGTTGATCTACCAGATTTACTGAAGCTTCTTTATGCTGCGGCAAAGGATTTGCTTGGACGTTTGGATTAGTATCTTTGAAGAATAGCATTCCGCTTTTCACTAATCGTTGGACGTCAATCTTGAAAGAGAAACAGTTCTCAATATTGTGACCTGGTGCCCCCTGATGATAGGGACAAGATTGGTCAGCCTTATACCATGGTGAGGAACTGTTTGTAGGATTTGGAGGACTCCTTGTCTGAATGAGTCCTTTTGCCAGTAATGTTGGAAACAATTCTGCATACGGCATTGGTACGGGGTCAAAGGCAGGATACCTTGGAGCCCGATTGTTGTAATTTGGAGGTCGAACCTGCTGCTGAGGTTGCTGCGACCTTTGTTGAGTTTGTTATTGCGAAACCTGAGGTTGATAAGCTGGCGCTGAGTTAACAACCGAAGTTATTGTTGCAACTTGAGGTTGGAATTTCTTCTTGATTTTGTGCAAGACATTGCTGACATCTTGATCCTTTTTCTTCTGGAAAGAACTTCCATACTTCCTTGGACCAACAGAAGATTCTGGTTCTTTGTTCAAGCGTCCTTCTCGAACTGCTTCTTCTAAACGTACACCCATGTTTACCATCTCGGTAAAGTCACTTGGTGCACTTGCAACCATTCGTCCGTAGTAAAATGGACTCAAAGTTTTGAGATAGATTTTTGTCATTTCTTTCTCTTCAAGTGGTGGACAGATTTGAGCAGCAACTTCACGCCATCTCTGAGCGTATTCCTTGAAGCTTTCTCTTTCCTTTTGAGTCATGGCCCGGAGTTGATCTCTGTCGGGAGCCATATCCAGATTGTACTTATACTGTTTGACGAAGGCCTCTCCGAGGTCTCGAAAAGTACGAATCTCTGAACTGTCCAAGTTCATGTACCATTTGAGTGCAGCACCAGTCAGGCTGTCTTGAAAATAATGAATGAGTAATTGTTGATTATCATTCTGAGTTGACATTCTTCGAGCGTACATTACGAGATGACTTTGTGGGCATGAATTCCCTTTATACTTCTCGAATTCTGGTACTTTGAATTTGTGAGGAATCTTAACATTCGGAACCAGACAGAGGTCTGCAGCATTCTTTCCAAATAGATCTTGTCCTCGGAGAGTCTTGAGTTCCTTCTGCATTTGCAGAAACTGTTCTTGGAACTCATCCAATCTTTCGTACACGCCAGCATCCTCACTTGGAGCGTGATGATATACTTGTCCGCCTTGCGGGGGAAAAGTATGCATAATGGGCTGTGGAGAAGCCATGACAGCAGATCTCGGTATCTCAGCATTCTGTTGTGCGAAACCCATTGCCGTTGCTCTTGGAACTTCAATTTCCAGAGGTTTGTAACCCTTTGGTTTTATGCATTTTCCCAAAATTTAGCCAACTTCAACAAGGTGTAAATCCCTCAATTTTTGTCATATGAAGGAGATCTTGCACTCTTTAGAAACCTAAAAGAGTCCTCTAACCAATGTATTTGGTCTCATGTCAAAATTATTTTTGATGCTCCTTGTGTGTCCTTTTGAAAAAAGTGTCTTTTTGTTGACTTTGAAAATGACCTGTAATGTCTTGGTTCATATTTTTCAAATGGTGAACCTAATGACCATGGGACCAATTGGATTTGAAAGATAATTGAATTTCCTTCAAAATGAGCTTTGGTTTGAATTTTTTGGATGAAGGATGAGAGAGTTATGACCAGTCAAAGTTTAGTTGACTTTTCAGGTGAAAACCCTAATTTTGAATCTTAGGGTTTTGTTGATTTTTGATCTTTCCTTGATGAATTATGATCATCCAATGATCAAATGATGAATCTTTTGACAAAATATGGATGTTGACAAAAAATTTCATTTTTGACTGTCTGTTGACTTTTTCGGTCAAACGGTCGTCTGTTGACCGTTTGAGCTGCTGACGGTGCGTCTGAGTGAATTGAAGTTTGAAAATTTGTATGATGATACTTTGAGATATATGGAGGTCCATGAAATTAATTTGAGGTCTCAAAAACTTGTTTCTCCTGAAAAAACAAGAAACCCTGATTAGGGACTGTTTGTGTAGGAGACAGTTAAGCGTACCTGATTTTTGTGCAGTGCTGAGTCTCTGCTAATCATGTGATATTCAGAAGACTTCTAGGACAAAAATCTTGGAATTTGGAATTGCAAAATATTGATTTGATTGATGGTACAAAACACTGAGAATTGCACTGTCAGCGGTTTGACTGTCAACTGACTGTTCAGGTATTAATGTAGCAGTTAGAGTGAAAAATCAACAGCCATAGTTAATTTTATTTTTGTTGTTTTTGGTTTATGTGAAAGATGAAAGTTTATTTACATGACTTGTTAAAAACACAGACATAATAAATAACTAATATTTACTGTATGCGGGCAAAATTACCGATGACAACCCTGAAAATCATTTAATGCACAGAAAAATAAATATTTGACTGGCAGAAAACACACAAAATATTATCTGAATAATTAAGCAACAGTATGATAAATAGTACAACATTTAATACTGACGGTACAAATATTACATACTATAATGAACAGTACGACGAGTAAACGGTACATTTAAGAAAATAAGAGATACGGCAAACTTTAAGAATGACGATTAATAACCCATGCTACAAATAATAACATGTAGATGATTGGGAGTGTCAACATCCCAGGTCCACAATTTTCAGGGCTATGTAGACAGAAGAAAGACATGATTACCACCACAACGGTGATGACCATAAGAAAACACGTTTCTATCCGCTTCGCCATTTTTGGCGGGGGGAGAAGAGGGAATGACTATGAAGTAGAAATTTGAGAGATGAGTTAGAATTTGATGTGAGATTTTATGAAAAAAATGAGAGGTATTTATAGAATGAAAAGAAGGATAAAGACGTTGGGGAATGAAGCGATTTTGTACAAAAGGAAAAAGAAAGTGTATGATAATGTTGGGAAAAAGAGAGATGTATAGAATAAAGTTAGGATTTAATTTTTTGAAAAAGAGATTTGAAAAGAGATTTTGAAAATAATGGAATATAGTACAAGAGTTAGTTGGAAACAAAAATTAGCAATAATCTACTTGTTACAAGTACAGTATGAATCCCGGACTCTGCGCCTGCAAAAGATTTAGTTTTGTACCAATTGTGTCAGTACTATTTATCTGTAAATAAATATCAAATAAATAGCATGTGTGAAGTAATTAACAGTAATTGGCGTTTGCGTAAGAATAAATCCAACAGCGAGCCAAAATACTGTATAAGAAAAATTCTAAAAACTAAGTATTTCATACGTCAGGATATTTATGAAATAAAAATCCATGATTATATGAAACTCCTAATTTTTAGATTGGAGTTTTCTTGAAAAAAGATGCGGGCAAATTTTGGGGTATAACAGTTGCCCCTATTCAATCTTCTTAAACCTGAAGAGATTGTTTAAAATCTGAAGGTGGAAGATGATTGAATGATTTAGATGCCCTGAAAATTTGCACTTAACTTGATCGGAAGAGATGTTGGAAGTTGTCTTTGAATGTTGTCTGAGAAATGTTGTTGGCAGATTGAAACATTACCTGAGATGGGCTTTTCAGATGCCATCTGGCAAATGTATTTGATGGTTTGTTCATCAGAATGAATCCATTGATTATATCTAGATGAAGGATTTGAAAACCTCTGCGTTGACTGTTCCGGAACCGTCCAAGGTTACCGCTTTAAGTTTAGGAGGATGATCGTTACGGAACTATCCAAAGTCTTTTCGCTTTAGATTTTGAAAGTTGATCATCGTGGAACCGTCTGAGGTATCAGCTTTAGATCTTTGATGGTAGATCGTTCTGGAACCGTCTGAGGTATCAGCTTTAGATCTTCGATGGTAGATCGTTCTGGAACCGTCTGAGGCGTCAGCTTTAGATCTTCGATGGTAGATCGTTCTGGAACCGTCTGAGGTATCAGCTTTAGATCTTCGATGGTAGATCGTTCTGGAACCGTCTGAGGTATCAGCTTTAGATCTTCGATGGTAGATCGTTCTGGAACCGTCTGAGGTATCAGCTTTAGATCTTTGTTGGTTGCTTTTGAGTTGATAAGTGATTTGAAAAGAGAGATCTCTTCAAAATGAATCTTCGGCTTGATTATATTTGAGAGGAATGTTCGTCTGAATAGAATCCAGGGAAACACTGCATGTGATTGAGAACATCTTTGTTGAAGATATCTGTCTGCCTGAAAAATCAAGTTAGTGATATGCAATGTTTATGATGTATGTAATGTATGTGTTGAGATTCCCGAACTAAAGGAGAAATATGCATGTTATGTTGTGTATGAATATGCGTATGATGTACGATTTATGATGTATGATGCATGATTTATGATGTATGATGTATGATTTGAGCATATCAAGCTTCTGGTTGGGAAAATAAATCCTTGCTAGCCATCTGGAAATGATGGCATTGTGACCGTTGATGTTTTTTTTTTTGCCTTGCTTGAGTACCCTCTGCTGGGGAACTTCTTTGAGAACCATGGTACTCTGTTGAAGGATCTTCGACTACCGTTCGGGGATGAAAGGTAATTTGAAAGTTCTGATTTTTGATGCCCTTTTAAGTGGGAATGAGGAAGATGCATAATCCTCCGATGCACTATTTGACCAAGTCCTGATGTGGAGATCACACCTTCTGGGGATAGTAATCTGGAACAGCCCTGCTGGGGGAATAAGATTTCTCGAATCACTTCGTTTGGGAGAGAAAATCTTATTGAGGAATTTGATGAGAAATGTATTTCTCGTGGGGATTTTTCTTCGGATGCTGGTTTCGGAATGATGTCCAAATGATTGGGACATTACCTAAATGCTATTCCTGTTTTTCCTGGTAAACATCAATCATATTCAAATGCACATGTTCATTCAAAATTATCACTGGGACATTTGCGTATTCAAAACAGAAAAAGTGAAAATATCGATTTTGAGCATAAGCTGCATTGATTATTTTTTTAAAAAAAAAAGAGCCATGATAGGCTGATTAGTACAAGGAAAAAAAAAATCCTAGTAGTAGGAAATTGTTATAAAGCTTTGAAAAGTGTTTATAAAGATAAATAGCTATGTGAAAACAATCCAGTCAAGTTTCAATTCTACTATTGCCAATCTGACTTCGAGCATCTCATCCCTCACTTGTTGGAAGAAAGTGATTGGACTGATCGGTGTCTTTTGATGTATTGAATCTTGACGGTGAGTTGGCAGCTGAACAGAACATAGTTGTACGCTTTATTCCCTAACTTTTGCCTAGGCTGCCCTTTCAGGTTTTCAGCCTACCGGGATAATTATTTTTTTTTTGGTCTCTAACTTTTGCCTGGATCGCCCTTTTGGGTTTTCAATCCACCGAGACGCTCATTTTTTGCCTAAGTTGCCCTTTCAGGTTTTCAACTTAGCGAGCTTTTCTTCAAGCGAAGTACTTTTTGACTATGTCCGCATTCACAGGGTGTGGGAAATCCTTGCCATCCATAGTAGCAACATGGCACCGCCGGAGAATATTTACTTGATTACAAATGGTCCCTCATAAGTGGGAGTCCACTTGCCTCTGGGATCACCTTGTGGTAAGATGATGCGTTTAACAACCAAGCCACCAGTTTGGTATGCCTGACTTTTGACTTTCTTGTTGAAGGCTTTAATCATGCGCTTTTGGTACAACTGACCATGACAAATTGCTGCGAGCCTCTTCTCATCCATCAAGTGTATTTGGTCCAACCGAGTCTGAATCCAATCGTCTTCGTCTAGATCGGCTTCTTTCATAATCCTTAGGGATGGAATCTGAATTTCAATTGGAAGAACTGCCTCCATACCATAGACTGAGGAGAATGGAGTTGCTCCTGTTGAAGTACGCACAGATGTGCGATAACCATGAGGAGCAAAAGGTAACATCTCATGCGAGTCTTTGTAGGTTACTGTCATCTTTTGTATGATTTTCTTGATGTTTTTATTGGCAGCTTCTACTGCGCCATTCATCTTTGGTCGATATGGAGAAGAATTATGATGTTTGATCTTGAACTGTGTGCAAAGTTCAGTAATCATTTTGTTGTTTAGATTTGTGCCATTGTCTGTGATGATCCGTTCAGGGATGCCATACCGACAAATGAGATTGTGCTTGATAAATCGGGCCACAACATTCTTGGTGACAGAAGCAAAAGAAGCTGCTTCTGCCCATTTTGTGAAGTAGTCAATAGCGACTAGGATAAATCGATGTCCGTTGGAGGCAGTAGGCTTGATTTCTCCAATCATATCAATACCCCACATTGCAAAAGGCCAAGGAGCCGTCAGGACGTTTAACGGAACTGGAGGTACATGTACCTTGTCTGTATATATCTTGCATTTGTGACAGGTTCTGGAATGATGATGACAGTCTGTCTCCATGGTAGACCAGTAATAACCTGCTCTGAGGATCTTTTTAACCATTGTATGTCCACTTGAGTGAGTACCAAAGGCACCATCGTGTATGTCTTCCATAATCTGTTCTGCTTCCTTCTTGTTTACACAACGAAGTAAAGTCGAGTCATGGTTGCGTTTGTATAAGGTTCCATTACTTAGAAAGAATTTGGCAGCGAACCTCCTTAGAAACTTTCTGTCGTTGATGGATGCCCCTTTAGGGTACTCCTGAGCTTCGAGATATCTTTTTACTTCATGGAACCATGGTTTTTCTTTTGTTCCTTCGGCATCGATCTCATTGCAATAAGCTGGTTCATCTTGTCTGTAAATGGTGATCATCGGCGCCTCATTGTCCCACCTGACTTTGAACATGGATGACATGGTAGCTAAGGCATCAGCTAGTTGATTTTCCTCGCGTGGGATGTGTTCAAAAGTGATTTCTTCGAAATAAGGAATCAGACTCAGCACATATTCTTTGTAAGGAATTAGATTCGGGTGCTTCGTGTCCCATTCCTCTTTGACTTGGTAAATTACCAAGGCCGAGTCTCTGTAGACCTCTAGGAATTTGATTCTTAGATCGGTTGCAGCTTTGAGACCCAGAATACATGCTTCGTACTCGGCTATATTGTTAGTGCAGTTAAAGCATAATCTGGCAGTGAATGGTATATAACCTCCTGCAGGAGAAATGATCACAGCTCTGATGCCATTGCCAAATGCATTAGAAGCTCCGTCAAAAACCATAGTCCACCGGGATCCTGGCTCGGGTCCTTCTTCTGGTCCTGGTTGTTTGTAGTCATTGACTAGCATAATGTCTTCGTCTGGGAAATCAAAGTTCAATGCTTGATAATCATCCACTGCTTGATGAGCCAGATGATCAGCTACCACACTTCCTTTGATTGCTTTTTGTGAAGTGTACTGGATGTCATATTCTGTTAAGATCATTTGCCATCTTGCTATTCTTCCAGAGAGAGCAGGTTTTTCGAACACGTACTTGATAGGATCCATTTTGAAGATTAGGAAAGTGGTGTGATTTAGCATATATTGTCTTAGTCGGCGAGCCGCCCATGCTAAGGCACAACAAGTTTTTTCGAGTAGTGAGTATCTTATTTCACAATCGGTAAACTTTTTGCTAAGATAGTAGATTGCATGCTCTTTTCGGCCGGACTCGTCATGTTGCCCCAGTACACACCCCATTGAATTTTCTAACACAGTTAGGTACATTATCAGAGGTCTTCCTTGAAGGATAGAAAAACACTTAGAAAGGGGGGTTTGAATAAGTGTAGCTTTAAAAACTTGACCGATAAAAATAAATTGCACAGTTATTTTTATACTGGTTCGTTGTTAACTAAACTACTCCAGTCCACCCCCGCAGAGATGATTTACCTCAACTGAGGATTTAATCCACTAATCGCACGGATTACAATGGTTCTCAACTTAGTCAGCAACTAAGTCTTCCAGAGTCTTCTGATCACACACTGATCACTCCAGGAACAACTGCTTAGATACCCTCTAAGACTTTCTAGAGTATTCTGATCCACACGATCACTCTAGTTCCTTACAACTTAATGTAATCAATTCTAAGAGTATTACAATTGCTTCTTAGAAGCTATAATCACAAACTGTGATATTTCTCTTAACGTTTAAGCTTAATCTCACTAATATATTACAACAGCAATGTAGTGAGCTTTGATGAAGATGAAGATTCTGAGCTTTGAATAGAACAGAGTTTCAGCAAGTTAATATGAGTTGTTTTGTTCAGAATCGTTAACCTTGCTTCTCATCAGAACTTCATATTTATAGGCGCTGGAGAAGATGACCGTTGAGTGCATTTAATGCTTTGCGTGTTCCGTACAGCATCGCATTTAATGTTATACGCTTTTGTCAACTACCTCGAGCCTTGTTCACGCTGTGTCTACTGACGTTGCCTTTAATAGCTTCTAACGTTCCTTTTGTCAATCAGCGTAGCCTGCCACTTGTACTTCCTTCTGATCTGATGTTTGTGAATACAACGTTTGAATATCATCAGAGTCAAACAGCTTGGTGCAAAGCATCTTCTGATCTTCTGACCTTGAAGTGCTTCTGTGTGTGATACCATCAGAACTTCAGTGCTTCTGATCTCATGTTCTTCTGATGCTTCCATAGACCCATGTTCTGATTCTGCTTCGACCATCTTCTGATGTCTTGCCAGACCATGTTCTGATGTTGCATGCTGAACCCTTGAGAGACAAAGCTTCTGAGCGCTGAATTATGCATACTCTTTATATATTTCCTGAAAAGGAAATTGCATTGGATTAGAGTACCATATTATCTTAAGCAAAATTCATATTATTGTTATCATCAAAACTAAGATAATTGATCAGAACAAATCTTGTTCTAACAATCTCCCCCTTTTTGATGATGACAAAAACATATATAAATGATATGAATTTGCGATCAGAAAGAGCAGACGGCAAAAGACAAATTACACAGCTATAGCATAAGCATGTGAATATGTCTCCCCCTGAGATTAACAATCTCCCCCTGAGATAAATAATCTCCCCCTGAAATAAATACTCGAAGAACTTTAATAAAAGACTTCCCTGATTATTTCGGTAGAGACGATCACATAAGCTTCTGTCTTCAGAGAATTCATAGCTTCTGACTTCTGCTTCCATTGGACAGCTTCAGAACTAGAATTTCTTTAGATCCTTAGAACACTCACAGCTTCTGATTCCTGCTTCCGTTTAGGACAGCTTCAGAACTTGAATTTCTTTGATCATCAGAACATTCACAACTTCTGATTCCTGGTTCCATCTAGGACAGCTTCAGAACTTGAATTTCTTTGATCTTCAGAACATTCACAGCTTCTGATTTCTGCTTCCATTTAGGACAGCTTCAGAGCTTGAGTTTTCTGGATCTTTAGAACATTCACAGCTTCTGATTTCTGCTTCCCTCGGATAGCTTCAGAGCTTTGAATTTCTACCAACATCACTTCATGCTAGATTTGTATCAGAACATTGTTGAATGTACCAGAGCATCATCAGAGCATCTCTTACATCCTGAAATGTTGCAGAACAAAAACTAAACGACAAAAGTCAGCATGAACGAGTCAGAACATAAAATGTATATTAGAACACATGATATGTATCAGAGCCATATAGGCTAAAATAATGTATCAGAGCAAATAGAATTTTGTCAGAGCAAATAGACAAATATGGATCAAATTCTATTATCAGTGCTTCTGATTCTGAAGCTTGACAGCACTCAGCTTGCTTCAGTTTCCATAAGCTTATTCTTTTTACAGAATAACGCTTCTTATGGTTTTGCTTCTTGTGTTTGCTTTGAAGATTCTCTTCACTTCTTTATACCTGCAAAACACTTAAACCATATAGAACTTGCAGTTCTTGTTAGAGAATGTGTGGGAGCTTTACCCAGCAACTGATAGATTAATCAAATCATTTATCATTTATCTTCTCCCCCTTTTTGTCATAACATCAAAAAACAGAAAAGATTCAGAGACAAACAAAAAGAAACACACGGAGGAGGAAGATGATTTCATTGAAGTTCAAACATCAGGTACAGAAGTACATGAAGATAAGTAAAATCAGATGCACAAAAACAGATGCAACGAAAAGAAAGAAACAACACAGACTCAATCTAAGATGGCCCTAGCCTTGACAGGATCTTGGCCAGCATCTCTTGAACCTCATTGTTGTGTCCATCTTGCCTCACCATGAAAGCTCTAAACTCAGCATTGAGTGAGCTTTGCTCATCCTGTCTCTTCTGAATTTCTTCCAGAGTCCTTGCAATACGAGAAGATTCATCAGAAGAAGCTTCACCGCTTTCAACCACAGGAATAGCAACTTGATCTGTAGCTTCCATGGATAGATCATTTGCAGGGATTTCCTCAACAGGATCTGATTCAGCAACATGATCTTCAACATCTACTTCTTGCATAGAAGCATCTCCATATTCTGCAGCAGGAATTTCCGAGTCTCCATTCTCAAGTGCCTGAAGAATGGCAGCTAGATTCCTGGGAGCAGAAGGACCTTCAACTTCTGGTGGGTCAACAACTTCTGGAATGACCAAGCTTGGGTCTTTCTCATAAGGGTTTTCCCTCAGATAGTCAAAGAGAGTCTTGAAGTCTCCGAGCAGAACAGGATAATCAGGAATAAAGATAATAATATCCCTGCATGGATTTGCTTCCATTTCAGCAGCCAGTCTTAATTGTTTCATCTCATCCAAGAAGGGCTTCTCTTCCAACAGATGTCTTCCTTTGAGACTAGCAAACCAGAAGTCTTCATAATTCCTCAGAATTCCACGAGGCCGTGGGGCAGCAGCCACTAGTCTTTTCTGTACTCCCATTGCTTCTTCTTGAAACACCTTGCGAAATCTTTTCCAGATATTTCTTGTAGAAACATCATTCAGACCATTTAGGAAGGCATCCTTCAGAAGGTCTAAGCCATTGATTACCTCATATCTGAAAAGTTCCAGGTAGGTAGAGAGTTCAGGTTCAGGAGGATTGAGGGTGAATTTGTAGTCCGGGTAGAGAGGACAAAAAGGTTTTGATTTTCTGGTAGGTAAGGGATGGGATACAGAAGGTGGAGGTGCGGTGGATGAGGAGGAGGGAATAACTGAGAGAATGATTGATGAGGATGGATTATTTGTAAAGGGAATTGGTGAGAAAGTCTTATCAGAAGGAGTTGGGGGAAGAATATTTAGAGGAGTGGGATTTAGAATGGGAGAGGAGGAGGTTGATGGAGATGGATTTGGTAAGGTGAAGTTTATTTTTGGTTCAGATGGAGGTGATTGGAAGGATGGTTTAGGGACAGAGGGAGGTGGAGTAAAAACCTGCCTGGAGATTTGCACAGAAGAAGAAGATCTGGTTCTGCGAAAGGAATCTCTAATCCTTTTCTCCCTTCGTTCTTCAGAGTCCACCTTGTCAGGATCAAAGGTGACTCTCAACTTCTTGGCTTCCTTAGCCTCATCTTCTCGGGCTTTTCTTTTAAACCTAGCCTTTTGTTCCTTCTGATCCTTCTTCAAAAGGTCAGCCTTGGACGGAAGTACTCTGCCACGGATCCAAGCAGGATCAATATCTGATTGCTTCCTAACACAATCTTCTAGGTAAGACTTGACAACCTGATGCAGTTCTTCTTGAAACAAGGAGGCAAAAGCTTCAACAGCAACTCTTCTTGAGAGAATGTCAGGAAAGCTTGAGCACACAGAAGGTACATTTTGAATGAGTTCTAATCTGAACAAATCCACACCATTGAAAATGGGACCTTGAACTACTCCAAGCAAATGGGATGCATTGAGTTTTCTGATGGAGTCCAGCACTTTGCTTTCAATAAGAATGTCTGAAATCATTCTTCCAAACGGAATAGTCGTTCTTGAAAGATGAGGGTACTTCGCCCTTTCCTCTTCTCTTGACTCAAGGATTGAAGTCTTCAGATTCTCAAACAGAATATGAGAAATGTTGATCTCAGCCTTTTTGCCAATGCAGAAAAGAGTGTGCTTGTGATCTGGACTGATGTAAGAAGAGGAGAGCATCCTTTTTCTGTGGTGAAGAGAACCCAGAATAATCTCAGCCCATACTCTATAAAATGGCCTCAAGGTGCCTGTGTTATTCGAGTCAATCCCAGAAGACTGAGAGATTTGTTTTTCAACTATCGACCAATCAACAGATGCATGTCGAAAACCAGACCAACCTTCTTCATCATTCAGATTGTATAGCTTCCTGATCAGTTTTTCAGAGATAACCACTTCATGCCCTAGCACGAATGAAATGATGGCCGTTGGGGTAACCGTTGCATGTACCCAGAAATCCTTCACAAGATCAGGATAAATTGGACCAACCAATCTATTAAGGTACTTGGACCATCCTTGCTCAAGGATTCTTGCATCACACTTAAAGCCATTCGCTTTAAGATTGTTTAAGTCCACAGCAGTTTCACATAAAACCTCCAAGTCCTTCGTGGGTATCAAGCAAGTTTTCAAAGGAGCATATTCATAATTTCGTAGAAGGATTTGTGAAGAAGTAAGTTTTTCTTTTGAGGAAGATGAACAAGAGGAAGAGTTCATGATGATTATGCCGTAAGATCAGAACAAAGACTAGGGTTTGTAAAAAAAAAAAACAGATGCAGCGAAAAGAAGATGTAGAACAAAATAGAGAGAAAGAGAAAAAAATGAAGTTGAAGCGGGCTATTTAAAAGATTTGAAAATAATTAAATCATTTTGCATTAAATGAGAAATGACATTAGGAGAGATAGCATGGTAAATGAAATGATTTAATACAGTTACCTAGGTCGGCATCTTTTCAACTGCACGCTTCGTACTGACCGTAAAGACACGTGTTCATCATCAGATAATGGATGACAGGTGTGAAATATTCAATAGGCTTTACGCCTTCTGATTCCGATCACTGCTTCTGAATTGATCAAGTTTCTCTTCTGGAAACACTCCTTCTGAAGTGTGCTGATGTAAATCTGAATGATCTTCTGATCCATTATTTCTGATATACACAGCTTCTGGAGATTCACTTCTTTGTTCTGCAGCTTCTGATAAGACAAAACTGTATCTGCAGAAATTCTTAAGCTGCTTTGTTTCATCGGAACCAAGTTTATCATCAAACCAGATATTGATTGATTCTTCTACAATCAATGTTTCAATATTGTATATTCTGTAGCATTTAGAGCATTCAGAATAATCAAGAACGAAACACCATTGCTTTAGAAACAAACAAAACAGATGGTTCCAAGACTAATAAACTTTCTTTTCTGATCTCCTACGAACATAGTTTCTTCAACAGATTTAAGTACCAGAACTTGGAAGACAGTCCTTCTTCCCTTCAAGTGCTGAGACCAACTTGAGTCCAGGTGACATGACTGTTAGAACAAGATTTGTTCTGATCAATTATCTTAGTTTTGATGATAACAATAATATGAATTTTGCTTAAGATAATATGGTACTCTAATCCAATGCAATTTCCTTTTCAGGAAATATATATAAAAAGAGTATGCATAATTCAGCGCTCAGAAGCTTTGTCTCAAAGGGTTCAGCATGCAACATCAGAACATGGTCTGGCAAGACATCAGAAGATGGTCGAAGCAGAATCAGAACATGGGTCTATGGAAGCATCAGAAGAACAAGAGAACAGAAGCACTGAAGTTCTGATGGTATCACGCTCAGAAGCACTTCAAGGTCAGAAGATCAGAAGATGCTATGCACCAAGCTGTTTGACTCTGATGATATTCAAACGTTGTATTCACAAACATCAGATCAGAAGAAAGTACAAGTGGCAAGCTACGCTGACTGACAAAAGGAACGTTAAAAGCTATTCTAGGCTACGTCAGTAGACACAGCGTGAACAAGGCTCGAGGTAGTTGACAAAAGCGTATAACATTAAATGCGATGCTGTACGGAACACGCAAAGCATTAAATGCACTCAACGGTGCACTCAACGGTCATCTTCTCCAATGCCTATAAATATGAAGTTCTGATGAGAAGCAAGGTTAACGATTTCGCACCAAAACAATTCAAATTAACTTGCTGAAACGCTGTTTTAATCAAAGCTCAGAATCTTCATCTTCATCAAAGCTCACTACATTGCTGTTGTAATATATTAGTGAGATTAAGCTTAAACGTTAAGAGAAATATCACAGTTGTGATTATCGCTTTTAAGAAGCATTTGTAAACTCTTAGAATTGATTACATTAAGTTGTAAGGAACTAGAGTGATCGTGTGGATCAGAATACTCTAGGAAAGTCTTAGGAGTGAACTAAGCATTTGTAACTAGAGTGATCGTGTTGATCAGTATACTCTAGAAAAGTCTTAGAGGGTATCTAAGCAGTTGTTCCTGGAGTGATCAGTGTGTGATCAGTAGACTCTGGAAGGCTTAGTTGCTGACTAAGTGGAGAACCATTGTAATCCGTGCGATTAGTGGATTAAATCCTCAGTTGAGGTAAATCATCTCTGCGGGGGTGGACTGGAGTAGTTTAGTTAACAACGAACCAGGATAAAAATAACTGTGCAATTTATTTTTATCTGTCAAGTTTTTAAAGCTACACTTATTCAAACCCCCCCTTTCTAAGTGTTTTTCTATCCTTCAATTGGCATCAGAGCGCCGGTTCTAAGGTGCAAGCACTTAACCGTGTTTAGAAAAGATTCAGGAAGAGAAAAACGCTTCAGTAAAAGATGGTTGATGAAAGTGAAAAGTCTACACCTACACCTGCATCTACATCTGGCTCTGCTGAGCAATACAACGGTAACAATGGTTATACTAGACCGCCGGTATTTGATGGTGAAAACTTTGAATACTGGAAAGATAAACTGGAAAGTTACTTTCTTGGTCTAGATGGTGATCTATGGGATCTTCTGATGGATGGTTACAAACATCCAGTAAATGCCAGTGGCGTAAAGCTGTCAAGGCAAGAAATGAATGATGATCAGAAGAAGCTTTTCAGGAATCATCATAAATGCAGAACTGTTTTGCTGAATGCTATCTCTCATGCTGAGTATGAGAAGATATCTAACAGGGAAACAGCCTATGACATATATGAGTCCTTGAAAATGACTCATGAAGGAAATGCTCAAGTCAAGGAGACTAAAGCTCTAGCTTTAATCCAGAAGTATGAAGCCTTCAAGATGGAGGATGATGAAGACATTGAAAAGATGTTTTCAAGATTTCAAACTCTTACTGCTGGATTGAGAGTTCTTGACAAGGGATACACCAAGGCTGATCATGTAAAGAAGATCATCAGAAGCTTACCCAGAAGATGGGGTCCTATGGTGACTGCATTCAAGATTGCAAAGAATCTGAATGAAGTTTCTCTGGAAGAGCTTATCAGTGCCTTGAGAAGTCATGAAATAGAGCTGGACGCAAACGAGCCTCAAAAGAAAGGTAAGTCTATTGCATTAAAATCAAATATCAAGAAATGCACTAACGCTTTTCAGGCTAGAGAAGAAGATCCTGAAGAATCAGAATCTGAAGAAGAAGATGAACTGTCCTTGATCTCAAGAAGGCTAAATCAACTCTGGAAGACCAAGCAAAGGAAGTTCAGAGGCTTCAGAAGTTCAAAGAAATTTGAACGTGGAGAATCGTCTGATGACAGAAGATTTGACAAGAAAAAGGTCATATGCTATGAATGCAATGAGCCTGGACACTACAAGAATGAATGTCCAAATCTTCAGAAGGAAGGTCCCAAGAAGAAATTTCATAAGAAGAAAAGTCTTATGGCAACCTGGGATGAGTCAGAAGATGATTCAGACTCTGAAGATGAGCAGGCCAACTGTGCGCTGATGGCGACAGAAGATGACGGATCAGAATCTACATCAGAATCAGATTCTGAAGAGGTATTTTCTGAACTTACTAGAGATGAGTTAGTTTTCGGTCTAACTGAACTTCTGGAACTCAAGTCTCAAATCAGTCTCAAATACAAAAAGCTGAAAAAGCTATATGAATTTGAAACAAAGAAGCTTGAGTTGGAAAATTCTGAATTAAAAGAAAAACTTTTAAAATCATCCAATAATGTTGGATCTCCTTCTGATTCAGAAAAATCCACTCCTAGTCTAAACCATATTCTGAAAGAATATGATTTAAGTTTCAGGAAGTTCTTATCTAGAAGTATTGGCAGAAGTCAGCTAGCTTCTATGATATATGCTGTGTCTGGAAACAAAAGAGTTGGCATTGGTTTTGAGGGTGAAACCCCATACAAACTTAAACCTGTTGATGAAATGAAAATTACATACAAGCCATTGTATGATCAGTTCAAGTATGGCCACTCTCATGATATTAGGCACACTTCACATGCTCAAAGTTTTCACATAACACACACCAAAAAGCATGTGACACAACCTAGGAAATATCATGAAACTCACATTAAAAATTATCATGCTGTTACTCCTATTGCTCACAGTGTTAAACCTAAGTTCAATCAGAACTTGAGAAGAACTAACAAGAAAGGACCCAAGAAAATGTGGGTACCAAAGAAAAAGACTATTTCTTTTGCAGATTCTCTTGGTGTCAAAGAAGATAAAAGTCAACATGACATGTCTCCTGGACTCAAGTTAGTCTCAACACTTGAAGGGAAGAAGGACTGTCTTTTAAGTTCTGGTACTTAAATCTGTTGAAGAAACTGTGTCTGAAGAATGTACAAAATTGAAACATTGATTGTGGACAAATCAATAAACATCTGGTTTGATGATAAACTTGTTTCTGATAAAACAAAGCAGCTTAAGAATTTCTGCAGATACAGTTTTGTCGTATCAGAAGCTGCAGAACAAAGAAGTGAACCTCCAGAAGCTTTGTATATCAGAAGTAATGGATCAGAAGATCATTCAGATTTATATCAGCACACTTCAGAAGGAGTGTTTCCAGAAGAGAAAGTTGATCAGATCAGAAGCAGTGATCAGAATCTGAAGGCGTAAAGCCTATTCATATTTTACAGCTGTCATCCATTATCTGATGGTGAACACGTGTCTGTGCGGTTAGTACGAAGCGTGCAGTTGAAAAGACGCCGACCTAGGTAACTGTTTTAAATCATTTCATTTACCACGTTCTCTCTCCTCACGTCACTCATCATTTAATAAAATTGATTTCTTTTGATTCTGGAACTGTTCAGTTTATATTTCTTATTATTTTCCTTTTCAAATCCGTCTCTATATATTCTTTTCAAATCATTTCTTACATTCTTTTCGCTCCCTTGTCTCTCTCTCTCCTTGCATTCTCTTGTTTGAAAAGTTCTTAGCCGTTTTCTAAAAACCCTAATCGAAAACCAAGTTCGCTCTTCTTGTTCGTTTTTGTTCATTCTGCATCCATGGCTGCCTTCTCATCCCAAAATGCTGAGTCATCTGTTCCTCATCATCTCCAAGAAGAAACTTTGCAACTCACTCCTGTTGTTGCATGCTCCATTCCTAAAGATGAATTGGAAGTTCTGTGTGAACTCATGGTTGACTTTGACAACATTGAAGAAAACCAATTTCACCTTAAAGAAGACATCATCTTTCAAGGATGGACCTCGTTGTTCGCTGAGTTCGTTGGTCCAGTTTATCCGGATCTTGTCAAGGAATTCTGGGCACATGCTGTGGTTGCTCCAAAATCTATACTTTCTTTCGTCCATGGAAAGTTTGTTGTTATTACTGAAAACATCTTAAGAATGATGTTTGATCTGAAAAACCCTGAAGGGGTTTATGAGTTTGATCAAAGGGCAGATTTGGGAGATGTTCTATCCACTCTCTATCTAAATGTCAAGAAAACAAAATACGTCAAGGATTTGAAAGATGTCTACAGAATCTGGACAAAGATCCTTCTTGGGTGTTTCTACCATAGGAAATCAACACATGCCCCGGATTTCATCAATAATGATCAAAGGTATATTCTGTATTGCATTGCCACTCAGAAGAAGGTTGATGCGATTTACATTATCTTCAACCATATGTGGAAAGCAGTAAAGGATTCCAGAAACGCTTTCAGAAAAGAAAATGGTGGAACAATCATTCCTTTTGGTAGAATTATTACAAACCTTCTGGTGCATTCCAAGATTGTTGAGAGTCTGGAGTCTGAAGGTATTATCAAAAACCTTGCTGTCACCTCTGGAGCCTGTCTGAATGCTTTTTCTTTGAAGAAGATGAAAATTATTGACACTATCCTCAAAGTTCCTAAACCTCTAGCTGGAACAAGAATCAGAAGAAAACCAGTACTAGCTGACTTTGAAACCTTCTTCAATAGTGAGGTACCTGAAGTCAGAACTAAGTATCTGAAGTCACAAAAAGAGGATAAGAGTCTTAAAGATCAAGACAAAGGTGCTCCTATTAAAGTGAATCGTAAGAGGGAAGAAAGGACCAAAAGAAAGTTTGATCATCCTGCTGCTACCACCAAGAAAGAAGTGGTCCCTGAAGAAGTAATTGCAAAGGTTGCTAAGGCTGTCTCTGCTGATTTTGAGAAGAAAAAGAAGGAAGCTGAGAAAAAGAAGAAGAAGTCTAATAACAATGCTGAGATTGTTGGAGTTGTTGAGAAGAAGAAAATCGGAAAAAGAAAGATGATTCTTCTAGAATCTGATGAAGAAAACATCTCTCAAGAGGCTGAGAATCAACCAGAAGTTCTGGCATATGTCAGAAGGAAAGAAATCGCTAGCGGCAAAACAAAGATTTTTGAAGAGCCGAAGAGTAAGAAGCAGAAGAAGACTGAGGATGTGGCCAAAGCTCTTCTGAGAGGTTCCAAAGGTATATGCATTTCTGAACCTGTTTCTGTTCCTGCTGTTTGTTCAGAAGCTGCACCAATAAAGGTTGTCCCTACACCTGAACCAGAAAAAGCCACATCAGAATCACCTGTCTTTGTCCATGTTCTTACACCTCCATCTTCTCCTATAACCATTCCTTCCTCTCCACCTACCATATATCCTGTTCTGGATATACCACCCCTTCAAACTCTTTTTCCATCTCAACCTTTTCTCAATGCCACTCTTGAACATACTCCCTCCACCTCTCAAAACAATCCTTGTGATTCTCCTTTTCCAACCTCTGCATCACATGAGCAGCTGCTCCGTGATTGCAACTACACTCCCAAGCCTCGTCCTGAAGCCGAAGTGGTAGTGTTAGATTCTGATACTGAAGCAGAATCTTCTTATAGGTTGGATAGAGAACCTCATCCGTACTTCACTTCCAACCCTGCCTCTTCAAAAACCCAAATAAAATTCCGCCCTGTATATCCTATTGGTGTAGTTTTTGAAAATATAAAGAGGAATCTCAGAAGTACCTTTGATACTCTCAGAATTGCTGAAAGTTCTGGATTAAATGATGTTGCTATGCGGAACTTCTGGAGGATCTTTCGCAGAGAATCAGATGCTCTGTTTTTAGAACTTCAGGAAGCCTGTGTAGCTGCTGCCCCACGGCCTCGTGGAACTCTGAGGAATTATGAAGACTTATGGTTTGCTAGTCTCAAAGGAAGACATCTGTTGGAAGAGAAGCCCTTCTTGGATGAGATGGAACAATTAAGGTTGGCTGCTGAAATGGAAGCAAATCCATGCAGGGATATTGTTATCTTTATTCCTAAACACCCTGTTCTGCTCGGAGATTTCAAGACTCTCTTTGACTTTCTGAGGGAAAACCCTTCTAAGAAAGACCCAAGCATGGTCATTCCAGAAGTTGTTGACCCACCAGAAGTTGAAGGTCCTTCTGCTCCCAGGAATCTAGCTGCCATTCTTCAAGCACTTGAGAATGGAGACTCGGAAATTCCTGCTGCAGAATATGGAGATGCTTCTATGCAAGAAGCAGATGCTGAAGATCATGTTGCTAAAACTGTTCCTGTTGAGGAAATCCCTGCAAATGATCTATCTATGGAAGCTGCAGATCAACATGCTATTCCTGTGGTTGAAAGCGGTGAAGCTTCTTCTGATGAATCTTCTCGTCTTGCAAAGACTCTGGAAGACATTCAGAAAAGACAGGATGAGCAAAGCTCACTCAATGCTGAGTATAGCGCTTTCATGGTGAGGCAAGAAGGACACAACAATATGGTTCAAGAGATGCTGACCAAGATCTTGTCAAGACTAGGGCCATCTTAGATTGAGTCTGTGTTGTTTCTTTCTTTTCGTTGCATCTGTCTTTGTGCATCTGATTTTTCTTGTCCTCATGTACTTCCATACTTGAACTTCAATGAAAACATCTTCTTCCTCCGTGTGTTTCGTTGGTTTATCTCTGAATCTTTTTTGCTTTTTGATGATATGACAAAAAGGGGGAGAAAGATAAATGATAAATGATTTGATTAAATCTATCAGTTGCTGGGTAAAGCTCCCACACATTCACTAACAAGAACTGCAAGTTCTATATGGTTTAAGTGTTTTGCAGGTATAAAGAAGTGAAGAGAATCTTCAAAGCAAACACAAGAAGCAAAACCATGGAAACTGAAGCAAGCTGAGTGCTGTCAAGCTTCAGGAATCAGAAGCAAGAAAGAAGATAGAATTTGATCCATATTTGTCTATTTGATCTGACAAATTCTATTTGCTCTGATACATTATTTTAGCCTATATGGCTCTGATACATATCATGTGTTTAAATATACATTTTATGTTCTAACTCGTTCATGCTGACTTTTGTCGTTTAGTTTTTGTTCTGTAACATTTTAGGATGTAGAGATGCTCAGATGATGCTCTGGTACATTCAACAATGTTCTGATACAAATCTAGCATGAAGTGATGTTGAAAGAAATTCAAAGCTCTGAAGCTATCCGAGGGAAGCAGAAATCAGAAGCTGCGAATGTTCTAAAGATCCAGAAAACTCAAGTTCTGAAGCTGTCCTAAATGGAAGCAGAAATCAGAAGCTGTGAATGTTCAGAAGATCAAAAGAAATTCAAGTTCTGAAGCCGTCCTAGATGGAAGCAGAAATCAGAAGCTGTGAATGTTCAGAAGATCAAAGAAATTCAAGTTCTGAAGCTGTCCTAAATGGAAGCAGGAATCAGAAGCTGTGAGTGTTATAGGAATCTAAAGAAATTCTAGTTCTGAAGCTGTCCTATGGAAGCAGAAGTCAGAAGCTATGAATTTTCTGAAGACAGAAGCTTATATGATCGTCTCTACCGAAATAATCAGGGAAGTCTTTTATTAAAGTTCTTCGAGTATTTATTTCAGGGGGAGATTATTTATCTCAGGGGGAGATTGTTAATCTCAGGGGGAGACATATTCATATGCTTATGCTATAGCTGTGTAATTTGTCTTTTGCCGTTTATTCTTTCTGATCGCAAATTCATATCATTTATATATGTTTTTGTCATCATCAAAAAGGGGGAGATTGTTAGAACAAGATTTGTTCTGATCAATTATCTTAGTTTTGATGATAACAATAATATGAATTTTGCTTAAGATAATATGGTACTCTAATCCAATGCAATTTCCTTTTCAGGAAATATATATAAAAAGAGTATGCATAATTCAGCGCTCAGAAGCTTTGTCTCAAAGGGTTCAGCATGCAACATCAGAACATGGTCTGGCAAGACATCAGAAGATGGTCGAAGCAGAATCAGAACATGGGTCTATGGAAGCATCAGAAGAACAAGAGAACAGAAGCACTGAAGTTCTGATGGTATCACGCTCAGAAGCACTTCAAGGTCAGTAGATCAGAAGATGCTATGCACCAAGCTGTTTGACTCTGATGATATTCAAACGTTGTATTCACAAACATCAGATCAGAAGAAAGTACAAGTGGCAAGCTACGCTGACTGACAAAAGGAACGTTAAAAGCTATTCTAGGCTACGTCAGTAGACACAGCGTGAACAAGGCTCGAGGTAGTTGACAAAAGCGTATAACATTAAATGCGATGCTGTACGGAACACGCAAAGCATTAAATGCACTCAACGGTGCACTCAACGGTCATCTTCTCCAATGCCTATAAATATGAAGTTCTGATGAGAAGCAAGGTTAACGATTTCGCACCAAAACAATTCAAATTAACTTGCTGAAACGCTGTTCTAATCAAAGCTCAGAATCTTCATCTTCATCAAAGCTCACTACATTGCTGTTGTAATATATTAGTGAGATTAAGCTTAAACGTTAAGAGAAATATCACAGTTGTGATTATCGCTTTTAAGAAGCATTTGTAAATTCTTAGAATTGATTACATTAAGTTGTAAGGAACTAGAGTGATCGTGTGGATCAGAATACTCTAGGAAAGTCTTAGGAGTGAACTAAGCATTTGTAACTAGAGTGATCGTGTTGATCAGTATACTCTAGAAAAGTCTTAGAGGGTATCTAAGCAGTTGTTCCTGGAGTGATCAGTGTGTGATCAGTAGACTCTGGAAGACTTAGTTGCTGACTAAGTGGAGAACCATTGTAATCCGTGCGATTAGTGGATTAAATCCTCAGTTGAGGTAAATCATCTCTGCGGGGGTGGACTGGAGTAGTTTAGTTAACAACGAACCAGGATAAAAATAACTGTGCAATTTATTTTTATCTGTCAAGTTTTTAAAGCTACACTTATTCAAACCCCCCCTTTCTAAGTGTTTTTCTATCCTTCAATGACATGTTGACTTTTATCTTCTTTGTCGCCAAGAGAATCTGCAAAAGAAATAGTCTTTTTCTTTGGTACCCACATCTTCTTGGGTCCTTTCTTGTTAGTTCTCCTCAAGTTCTGATTGAACTTAGGTTTAACATTGTAAGCAGAAGGAGGAACAGCATGATAATTCTTAATATGAGTTTCATGATATTTCCTAGGTTGTGTCACATGCTTTTTGGTGTGTTTTATGTGAAAACTTTGAGCATGTGAAGTGTGCCTAATATCATGGGAGTGGCCATACTTGAACTGATCATACAATGGCTTGTATGTGATTTTCATTTCATCAACAGGTTCAAGTTTGTATGGGGTTTCACCCTCAAAACCAATGCCGACTCTTTTGTTTCCAGACACAACATATATCATAGAAGCTAGCTGACTTCTGCCAATACTTCTAGATAAGAACTTCCTGAAACTTAAATCATATTCTTTCAGAATATGGTTTAGACTAGGAGTGGATTTTTCTGAATCAGAAGAAGATCCAACATTATTGGATAATTTTAAAAGTTTTTCTTTTAATTCAGAATTCTCCAACTCAAGCTTCTTTGTTTCAAATTCAAATAGCTTTTTCAGCTTTTTGTATTTGAGACTAATCTGAGACTTGAATTCCAGAAGTTCTGTTAGACTGGAAACTAACTCATCTCTAGTAAGTTCAGAAAATACCTCTTCAGAATCTGATTCTGATGTAGATTCTGATCCGTCATCTTCTGTCGCCATCAGCGCACAGTTAGTCTGCTCATCTTCAGAGTCTGAATCATCTTCTGACTCATCCCAGGTTGCCATAAGACCTTTCTTCTTATGAAACTTCTTCTTGGGATTTTCCTTCTGAAGTTTTGGACATTCATTCTTGAAGTGTCCAGGCTCATTGCATTCATAGCACATGACCTTCTTCTTGTCAAATCTTCTGTCATCAGAAGATTCTCCACGTTCAAATTTCTTTGAACTTCTGACGCCTCTGAACTTCCTTTGCTTGTTCTTCCAGAGTTGATTTAGCCTTCTGGAGATCAAGGACAGTTCATCTTCTTCTTCAGATTCTGATTCTTCAGGATCTTCTTCTCTAGCCTGAAAAGCGTTAGTGCATTTCTTGATATTGGATTTTAATGCAATAGACTTACCTTTCTTTTGAGGCTCGTTTGCATCCAGTTCAATTTCATGACTCCTCAGGGCACTGATAAGCTCTTCCAGAGAAACTTCATTCAGATTCTTTGCAATCTTGAATGCAGTCACCATAGGACCCCATCTTCTGGGTAAGCTTCTGATGATCTTCTTTACATGATCAGCCTTGGTGTATCCCTTGTCAAGAACTCTCAATCCAGCAGTAAGAGTTTGAAATCTTGAAAACATCTTTTCAATGTCTTCATCATCCTCCATCTTGAAGGCTTCATACTTCTGGATTAAAGCGAGAGCTTTAGTCTCCTTGACTTGAGCATTTCCTTCATGAGTCATTTTCAAGGACTCATATATGTCATAGGCCGTTTCCCTATTAGATATCTTCTCATACTCAGCATGAGAGATAGCATTAAGCAAAACAGTTCTGCATTTAAGATGATTCCTGAAAAGCTTCTTCTGATCATCGCTCATTTCTTGCCTTGTCAGCTTTACGCCACTGGCATTTACCGGATGTTTGTAACCATCCATCAGAAGATCCCATAGATCACCATCTAGACCAAGAAAGTAACTTTCCAGTTTATCTTTCCAGTATTCAAAGTTTTCACCATCAAATACCGGCGGTCTAGTATAACCATTGTTACTGTTGTGTTGCTCAGCAGAGCCAGATGTAGATGTAGACATTGCAGTTTCATCAGCCATCTTTTACTGAAGCGTTTTTCTCTTCCTGAATCTTTTCTAAACACGGTTAAGTGCTTGCACCTTAGAACCGGCGCTCTGATGCCAATTGAAGGATAGAAAAACACTTAGAAAGGGGGGTTTGAATAAGTGTAGCTTTAAAAACTTGACCGATAAAAATAAATTGCACAGTTATTTTTATCCTGGTTCGTTGTTAACTAAACTACTCCAGTCCACCCCCGCAGAGATGATTTACCTCAACTGAGGATTTAATCCACTAATCGCACGGATTACAATGGTTCTCCACTTAGTCAGCAACTAAGTCTTCCAGAGTCTTCTGATCACACACTGATCACTCCAGGAACAACTGCTTAGATACCCTCTAAGACTTTCTAGAGTATTCTGATCCACACGATCACTCTAGTTACAACCTGCTTAGATAACCTCTAAGACTTCCTAGAGTATTTTGATCCACACGATCACTCTAGTTCCTTACAACTTAATGTAATCAATTCTAAGAGTATTACAATTGCTTCTTAAAAGCTATAATCACAAACTGTGATATTTCTCTTAACGTTTAAGCTTAATCTCACTAATATATTACAACAGCAATGTAGTGAGCTTTGATGAAGATGAAGATTCTGAGCTTTGAATAGAACAGAGTTTCAGCAAGTTAATATGAGTTGTTTTGTTCAGAATCGTTAACCTTGCTTCTCATCAGAACTTCATATTTATAGGCGCTGGAGAAGATGACCGTTGAGTGCATTTAATCCTTTGCGTGTTCCGTACAGCATCGCATTTAATGTTATACGCTTTTGTCAACTACCTCGAGCCTTGTTCACGCTGTGTCTACTGACGTTGCCTTTAATAGCTTCTAACGTTCCTTTTGTTAGTCAGCGTAGCCTGCCACTTGTACTTCCTTCTGATCTGATGTTTGTGAATACAACGTTTGAATATCATCAGAGTCAAACAGCTTGGTGCAAAGCATCTTCTGATCTTCTGACCTTGAAGTGCTTCTGTGCATGATACCATCAGAACTTCAGTGCTTCTGATCTCATGTTCTTCTGATGCTTCCATAGACCCATGTTCTGATTCTGCTTCGACCATCTTCTGATGTCTTGCCAGACCATGTTCTGATGTTGCATGCTGAACCCTTGAGAGACAAAGCTTCTGAGCGCTGAATTATGCATACTCTTTATATATTTCCTGAAAAGGAAATTGCATTGGATTAGAGTACCATATTATCTTAAGCAAAATTCATATTATTGTTATCATCAAAACTAAGATAATTGATCAGAACAAATCTTGTTCTAACATTCCTTCCACAGGTGGTAACAAGATTGGCGGTTTTTGGAGATACTCTTTGATTTTGTCAAAGGCTAGCTGGAATTTGTCATTCCACCTTTCCACTTGATCTTTCTTCAACAATTTGAAGATCGGCACACAAGTAGTAGTCATGTGGGCAATAAATCGGGCGATGTAATTTAGACGTCCCAAGAATCCTTTGACTTGTTTCTCGGTACGGGGTATAGGCATTTCTTGAATGGCTTTGACCTTGGCGGGATCAACCTTAATACCTTTGTTGCTGACGATGAAACCTAAGAGTTTGCCGGATCTTACTCCAAAGGTACACTTATTTGGATTCAGTCGCAACCTGTATTTCTTGAGTCTGTCAAACAGCTTGTGTAGATGACCCAAATGTTCTTCTTCGGTGTTGGACTTTGCAATTATGTCATCGACATAAACCTCTATCTCCTGATGAATCATATCATGAAATAGAGCTACCATTGCACGCCGATATGTAGCTCCTGCATTCTTTAAACCGAAGGGCATTACTTTGTAACAAAAGGTTCCCCAGGGTGTTGTGAAGGTTGTTTTTTCCATGTCTTCGGGTGCCATCTTGATTTGATTGTACCCTGAGAATCCATCCATAAAGGAGAATACCTTGCATTGTAAGGTATTGTCAACCAGTACATCGATGTGAGGTAAAGGGAAATCATCTTTGGGGCCTGCCCGGTTCAGATCTCTGAAGTCTACACACATTCTGACTTTCCCGTCTTTTTTAGGCACATGCACGATGTTAGCTATCCAAGGAGGATAACTTATAACTTTCAGAAAACCGGCATTGAATTGCTTCTCAACCTCGTCTTTAATCTTCTTTGGCATATCAGGCCTACTCCTCCGTAGTTTCTACTTGACTGGAGTGCTACCTTCTTTGATTGGTAGGCGATGAACCACAATGTCCGTGTCAAGGCCTGGCATATCTTCATAGGACCAGGAGAATATCTCAACGTAGTCTTGCAACATTTGAATTAGTCTTTGCTTGACACTGTTTTCTAAATCAACCCCTATTTTGACTTCTTTCTTTTCTTCGTCGCTGCCCAAGTTGATAACCTCAATTGGTTCCTCATGAGGCTGTATAGCCTTCTCTTCTTGTTCTAGCAGCCTTGCAAGTTCTCTTGGTACTTCACAATCTTCCTCACTTTCGTCCTCAATTGGGTAGATCGGATTCTCAAAGTCATGACGGGCAATAGCAGAATCGTTATCGACCGGATCCAAAGTGAATGTGAATCTGCATTTTATTTATGTGGGTGTGTGTGAGAAAACATTGCTATTTGAAAAGCAAAGAAAGAAAAAGGATCACAAAATTTAAATATGCAAACGTCCCATGATTTGATTGAATGAACATGATCATGATATGACAAGCCCTTATAAAAGGACCAGTGTGCTTCGGGCAAGGCACACGGCTTTCAAGCTCATGGTTCGATAGTACAAGAACCATTTTTATCTTTGCACAATATAAACAAAGAAAACAGGAAATTTCATTTACTCCTGATCAAAGGAGATCATATCCTCCGCTTCCCAGTTGTTCAATCCACTGTTGTGAGCAGGGAGTATCCAGCTGTTCCAATTGCAGTTGTCTTTTTCATCTCCCACCGCATTGATTTCTCCGGTGGGGAAATGAGCTGGTGATCTTTCGGGATAAGTGATATACTCTGCTGGATACGAGAGCCCAGGCTGAGATATCTCTGTTGGCTGAGCGAGATGCTCGATAAGGCCGTCCCATCCAGTCGGGATGATATTTTGGATAGAGACTTGTGCATCCTGGTGAGGGGTGTATTCTGATAGAAAATAACCCTCGTTATTTGGTGTTTCCCTGGTTTCTTCAAGAGTAAAATTGTCGTCGTAATGTTCATCCCATCCAGTTGGGATAATGTCTTCAACGGCGACTTGTGAGCTCGGAGGAGCGGAATATTTCACCATAAAGTCATATTTTCCACTTGGCTCTCCTAGCGTATCCCAAACTTCTTTAGGGGGACTTTGATATTGCTGAGTGATGGAACTTGTGAAACTTTTGTCATTTTCAAATTGATCACCCCATCCAATTGGGGTAATGTCTTCCATAGCAATAAAAGAACTCTGAGGTGCGGTATACTGAAAATTATACTCGCCGCTTGGTTCTCCCAAAGTATCCCAAACTCCCTTGGGAAGGGGTGGAATTTCATCTGGATATGGCTGAATGATATGGTTCAAGAAAACTCCATCGTCTTCAATAGCGTTTACTCCTTGGCTGATGAAATGTGACATTAATCCTCCAGAACAAGGACTTTGATTGTTCTTTTGATTTCCATTAGCATAGCCCAGGCCTAGCTTGTCGGACTTGTAAGGTATATCGAGGAGCTGTCCCCATACTGTGCAATCACCTTTTTCGATCACAGCTTTGGCATCTTTGAGAGAAGCCATATTTGTAGTTGGAGTAGCAGAAATATGCTTGGTAGTAGAGACATCTGGAGAGACCACCTCAAAAGATTGGCAGGGAGTTTCGATGAATTCGTCATCCAACTCAACATACTTGGAATTGCTCAGGTGACTAACCACATATTCCTTTTCGCCATAAACTGTGACAATCTTTCCTTTTACTGGATATTTCAACTTCTGATGCAGGGTAGAAGTTACAGCGTTTGCCCCATGTATCCAAGGGCGTCCAAGTAAACAGGAATATGCTGGGTGAATTTCCATTACGTAAAAGATAGAATCAAAGATCTGAGAGCCCACTCTGATTGGGAGATTCACCTTTCCGTACACTGTTCTTGTTGACCCGTCGAAGGCTCTTACGACAACATCGCTTGGTTGTAACACAATTCCTTCGAAGTCAAGCTTTTCTAGTACTGTTTTTGGTAACACGTTCAAAGAAGAACTGTTATCTACCAGCACATGAGATAGAGTGGTGCCATTACATTCAATGGAGATATGTAGGGCTTTATTGTTATTTTTTCCAGCAGGGGTTAGATCAACATCAGAGAAACCGAGGCTGTTATTCACGGTTAGATTGGCAACACAATTCTCAAATTGATCGACTGAAATCTCTTGAGGCACATGTGCAGCTTTCAGGAACTTCATCAGAGCCTTGGCATGAGCTTTTGAATACTTTAGCAGAGAAAACATTGAGATTTTTGAAGCAGTGTGCCCCAGTTGCTCGACAATATTGTAATTGCTCTTACAGATGATTTTCAACATTTCCTCCATTTCTTGCTTTGATGGATCCTCAGCAATGATCTCCACCGGTATTTGAATTGGCTCAACTTGTGGCTCTTTGCCTCGAGCGTTGTCATCTTGATTAGGAACTGGGACCTGGACTGGACCAGCAGCAACATTTGGAGAAATTTCAGGTGAAAAGATCCTTCCACTTCTCGTAATCTTACTGGTACCCTCAATATTATCCACAGTTAGAGCAGTTAACTTCGTGGCCTCTTCAGTCGAGGCATCCTGTTTGACTCCATGGACATAAACATTAGTGTCGTAACCCCATGGGACAGCTTTGTCTGAGGAGTATGGAAATGGAGTTGGACTAGCAACGATTACTGATGCGACTTTGAGTGTAGCAGAAATTTTGAAAGGAGCCTTAGCAGAGATTTTGAATGGTAAGTTGGAAACCACTGAGACATCCTCTATTCTCATCCCGTTTGCAAAGACTTCGCATAACACGTCCATAGAAGGAAGCCTCTCAAACATAATGATACGGCGATCCATCCACTTTTGAATTCCCATTCTCAGATTTTCACAACCGTTGGGCACGTATGTGCAATAAAAGCAATTAAGGTCACAACCTAGAAAGTAACCAGCTTGGATTAGCTTTCCTTTGACTTCGAGGAGCGGAGTTGACAATTCGTTCACATCATAGATGTAAACAGTGTCCAGGATAGCATTAACAGTTTTATCATGCTTCGGCATAGGTGCCGTGATGACATTTGGAGTTTCTGGAGGATCAAACTCAATTTTCCCAGCATCTATCATGTCTTGTATTTTATTTTTCAGGGCCCAACAGTGATCTGCGTCATGTCCTGGACAGTTTGAGTGATACGCACATGTTGCATCAGGGCGATAACTCGGAGAGGAAGTATTGACATTCTTTGGAGGGTCTTTCAATGTGATCAGATTTGCTTTTAGAAAATGCTACAATGCCTGAGAGATTGGCATGTTGATTCTGGTGAAATTTCTTCTTGGCGCATCTGGTCGACGCGTAAATTTTGGTTGTTGATCTTTTTGAGGTGCAGATGCGGAGATCAGAACTGCCCCTACAGATTAGTGCTGCTCACTTTTGCGACCTTTCTAAATTTGCATTGTATTGACCTCATTTCTCCCACTAATGGGCCTTTTTGTAGTACCAGAGGAAGAGCCTATTTGAATTTTTCCATTTTGAATGCCGCTTTCGACATGTTCTCCAGTCAATATCAGGTCAGTGAAACCTGATGATGAGCTTCCCATCAAATGACTATAGAAAGGGCCTGTTAAAGTGCCCATGAACATGTCGACCAGCTCGCGATCAGATAAGGGTGGTTGAAGCCTTCCAGCCATATCTCTCCACTTTTGTGCATATCCTTTGAAACTTTCTTTTGGTGCCATGGACATGCCCCTTAGTTGAGTACGGGTTGGTGCAAGATCAGCATTGTATTGATACTGTTTGTAAAAAGCAGCAGCTAAATCCTCCCAGGTATGAACTTTTGTACTTTCCTGTTGGTAGTACCACTCGAGTTGTGTACCCGACAGACTTTCTTGGAAGAAGTGAATCCACAATTTGTTATCTGTTGTGTGAGGTTGTATCTTCCTTACATAGGACCTTAGATATAGTTTTGGGCAGGAAACTCCATCATATTTTGCAAAGACAGGAACTTTGAACTTTGGAGGGATAACAACATCTGAGACGAGTCCCAAATCATTGAAATCTAAGCCAGGTATTTTTTGTATCTCCATAGCTTTCATGCGTTCTTCCAACTTCTGGTACTTGTCATCATCCGGTTCGTCTCTAGAATGATAATCTCCTTCATTAGAAGAGAGAGAGGGTTTGGCAGAACCTTGGTTGCTATGATTGTCTCCTTGTTCACCATCACCGACTATTTCAGGGATTGGTGGTTTTTTGAACTTTTTGGCTGGGATTTTGATCTTTCTTTTCAGTTGGCTCAAGCCTACAGATCCTTTGGGCTTCTTTTTCTTCTTAATCATCAGGGCTTTCAGTTCTTGTTGCCCCTTTGCCAGTTCCAGAATTGCCACTTGAACTTGGGCGTTCTGTGCTTCGAGATTCTTGATGCTTGTTTCAGATTCCATCTCTTCTGACTGAAATAAACAGCGAGGAGATGAGAAATCCGTCATGTGAACCTGTTATGCAATGTGTATCAATGAATGAAATGCATATGCAATGCTTATGAATGAAATGTATATGCAATGTTTTCAAGGATCTTAGAGTTTAGATTTGTTAAAACAAAGGAGAAACAAACATTAGTTAAACAATTTATTTCTTTCTTTTTTCTTTTCTTTTTTTTTCTTTGCCTCATTCGGGCTTACAAAACAGAAATAAATAAAGAAAATGAATGATCCCTCAGGTCTCCCATGGACGCTTTCTCTTTGCACCCAGGAATGTGTTGATCTGCTTCTCTTCTTGGAGTTGTCCGGTGAGCTCCAATAATCTTCTCTCATAGTCTTGACAATGTGCTTTGAAGGTGTCTCTTTCCTCTTTTAGTTTAACCCAAGATTTCTGCAACTCTTCCAAGTCAGTTGGCATATCCGGATGTAGAATAACTTGAGGTTCGTCTCCTTCGACTTCTGGTTCAATAGTCACAGGTAGAATAGCGGGATATGGCATGATGAGTTTCTGAGCATGAGCCCGCACCCATCTGAGGTAAGGTTCCATAGGAATAGAATTCCATTGCCCCAAAGTTTTGCTTTCTATTCTATAGACACTGCCTCATGCATGTATGAACCTTCGTCGGTCTCTATGGGAATCATCCTCGTAATCAAACACAATGCCACGGATAATCATGTCATGAGGACCGTTTCTCCGTGCATATCCGAATTGGCATAAAGCTAAAGAGGGATTGTAAGTGATGCCCCCTTTGATGCCAAGTAGTGGCACATTAGGGTACTCTCCACAATGATCAATGACAGTAATGTCTCTCCGAAAGAAGTTGTTCCACCGGATATCTGAATGAGACAAAGACATAATCCCGCGAGACCATTGCATTCTTTGTTCATTCCTCAACACTGATCGGGGAAGATGAAATGTAAACCATCTAGCTAGTTGTGGTATACAGCACATAAGAGTTCCTCGTTTCTTCATGGTACGAGTGTGTAGAGAATGTAGAATGTCTCCCAGCAATGTTGGTACGGGGTTACAGGTTAGGAAAAGGTTGATGATGTGCACACTTATGAACTGGTCTGGATTAGGGAATAAAACCAACCCATAGATCAAAAGAGCTACAACCTCCTCAAAAGCTGGATAACTTTGGTTTTCTAGTAGTAATCGAGCCTTTTCCATTAAGAACTTGGCAAGCAAACCCTTAACTCCACTTTTTGTTTCCCAATTGGACTCGATTTCTGACTTTCGCAAATGTAAAGCAGCAGCAATGATTTCAGGTTTTGGAATCCTTTCTAAACCAATGAAAGGTAATTGATCTCGAACAGGTAACCCAATTAGTTCAGAAAACTCTTCCAATGTGGGTACTAACTAGTAATCAGGAAAGGTAAAGCAATGATGTTCGGGATCAAAGAACTGGAACAGGACCCGTATCATGTCTTCTTCAAATTTTGAGGTAACCAAATGGAGTAGGTGACCGTGCTTTTCTGTGAATTGAACATTCCTGGGGAATTCTGATACTAAGTTTTTCAGTTCAGATGGCACTGTTGAGATGTTGATTCGGATGTAATCTCTGGTGGCGGGAGCCATTACCTGCAATAACAGAACAAAGGTAAATTCTTTGATCCTTGAAATGATTAGTGAGAAAATGATATGCTTATGATGCTTATGATGTTATGATGTCAAACATGTGGCAAACACAAACAAATCAAACAATAGCCTTAGGTTTAAAGGCTTGCATGAAGCTGGTAGGTGATACCCTCCCCACTGAAGTTGAGTTGGTTAAAACCTGTCCTAGAATAGTATTCGGGTTCTACGATCCTTGGAGGTAACATCTCAATACGGCGCTCGGACGGCCGATCAAAATATTCCTCGAGGATAACTAACTTAGATCAATTTCAAAGCTAGCCACTTAATAGGCCACAAGTCAAGTTCAACTAAAAGGTTCTAAGACAAATTAGTGTTTAATGACATTTCGGAAGCCTAATATACTCCTTGATCGTTTTCAAGGGACATCAGTATAAACCAAAGTATCGCACTAACGGTGACTACCAGATCAACCGTATCGGTATATGCCGTACAGTTTCTTTGGTCTATTGTCACATACTTAAGGTATCTCGAGATTCGGGTTAGAATCTTTCACACAAGCAAAATACCCAAACAAACCTTTGAAAAATAGAGCAATCAAGTCAAACAATTGAAAACATCGGAGTGACCTATTCTCTAAAGGTAACCCCTTTTGAAAACATTTTGTTTTTAGAAAGTGAATTCCCCAGCAGAGTCGCCAGTTCTGTCGCCCTCGGTTTTTTACCGTACCTCTCGCAGAGAGATACGCGAACTGACTCTTTTTTGTTTCTGCCTTTGTGTTTTTGAAAATCAGAGAGTCGCCACCGACCTTTTATTTTATCCAATTAAGGAAAGGTTTATAAAAGAAACAGAAAAAAAGACCTTTAAAAAATTTTGGGTAAGGGGGTTGGTTATACAAAGGGAAGGTGTTAGCACCCTTTGTATCCATGGTTATCCATGGGCTCTTTAATTTGCTTAGCTCACTTGTTTTCAATTACTTTTCTATTGCCTTGAAATGCTCGTATGTGGTTTCAAATACCTTTGTAAATTGACTTTGTAATGATCCTTGTGCGGATGTATACAAAGTGTTTTTATCTTTCAAAAGACGTTTTTTGAAAAAGAACGTTAACTTCGTAATGATCCTTGTTTGGATATATACAAAGTATTGTCTTTTTGAAAGTTTTATTTTGAAAAACAATGATATATGAGAGATTTGTTTGTTTTTGATTTGAGCAAGCAAATTAGGAGGTCTACCCTGAGTTATAAGGTCTTTATCCTATTTCCTTTAAAAAAACTATCCTTTCACCGGATATAAACAAAGGTTTGATTTTGTACTCGAAACAATAGAATTTGATTTTTGATTTTGAAAAGAATGAGAAGAGGGATTACCTTAAGAGGTGCAAGCGTGATTGTGTTTTGATTCAGATATTTTATCTTTGAAGTTAGTGGTCTAACGATTCAATTTTATCTTTGGCATACACGCAGTTTATATGTGCTGGAATTTAAAATGCAGAAATGTAAAATGCAGAAAGTAAATCTACGCTATTACATCGATTGTGCAGGAAATGTAAACTACATTATTTAGATGAATTTGACAACCTATACACTTGATCTATGAATTTAAATTGCAATAAAATAAAAGAAATGTTTTTGGATTTTTTGATAGTTGATTTTAATTAGAATTAATGCACGATTAATTTAATTAAAATGAGAAAAAGATGGAAATAAAATTGAAACCTAAAAATTAAGTTTAAAATATGTTCAAAATGCTTGTCAATTAATTTTAAAACAAAACTAATTTTTTTTGGAATTTTTGAAATTGATTTGACATTTATTGTTAATTAATACATAATTATACAAATAATTATACAAATAATTAAAACTTAAAGAGAAAATTATCCTAAATATATACAAAATTAGTTTATAATATATAAACAATATTTAATATAAAGAACAAATTTTTTTATGATTTTTTGATTGGTTAAAATAATTAAATAGAAAATATATAAATATATACTAATTAATTATGCAAAATATTTAAATATTTGAAGAAAAATAAAACATTTTATGTCAAAAAATAAAATATTATTTTAGAAGCCTAAAAATATTTTTTGTGTATTTTTTGGATATTTAAAACTATTTTTAATTAATTTTATAAAGAAATTAAAATAAAAATAGAAAATATAAAGATAATAATCAGATGTGGTAATTAAATAAAGTCCATGATATGGGGCTTCGTTCTGATGCGTTGGATTGATGAGTGGGCGGATCTGATGGTCACCAGCATGAGGGACCATAGCACGTGACGTACCTGCAAAACACTGAATCCAAAGTCAGTTTAAAAACACGCACGCGCCCTCCAGCCAATCAGAGGACGCCATGCATTATCTTCTTCCTCAGGATAGGGCATTTACACCTTTCACTTGCAGGTGGTGTAAAAACTCTAACCTTTTACACCTGTTGGAAATAGCGAATACAAGCAAACAACAATATAAATTTGGCGCGATGCCATCATTTAGTTCGTCTTGTTCATGCGAGTTTAATGGTACTATTTAGAACTTGTAATTTTGCATGAATTGTAAAGCCCTAAATTTGAAAGTAAGTTTCCAGAAATGATTAGGACCTCAAACTAAACTTAAATATGAGTCTACATCTTTTTAAATATGCATGTGTTATGAGATTTTGGTGAGTTTTATTTCGAGCAAACCGTGAGGTCTTGTGGTCGAATCTGGATGTTCCAAGACTTGCAACTGGTCTGGTTATGTTCAATGATACTTGAGGATTGTGTTTAAGTGTTTGTTTTGAATTGAAACAAGCTAGAATGTAAAATTCGAATTTTTAATTTCCTTGAAAAAAAACAAGTTGATACAAGTATGATATAAGCTATGCTTAGGTTCTGAATTCGTGCTCTCTTATTACTGAAGTGTTATAGCTCTTATATAAGCATTGAAGTGCTTAAGAACTAAGCTAAAAAGCATTAAGTGCTTTTGTTGAATTCTTGACTTTTTCAACACATATGGCTTTGTATTTAAGCTACCATGGCTTGACTTTCCACCCTCCTTCTGCTGTACTTGGCTTGGGGCAGAGTTTTGATTGATTCCTTGATGAGTCATGCTTAGAAATTAAGCCATCCATTATCCTTCCATTTTCCATTTTCAATTTAATCTTAAATGGGATAAAATTAAACCAAAAATGGAATAAAAATGATGTGGGCTTTGTCTTGGTCGTGGGAGGCCCATTATATCATGGTAAACATGTTTGAACTATGAAAACTTGGCCCCATTTGGAAAAAATACATTTTTGATCAATGTTGGTTTTATGCATTTTCCCAATATTTAGCCAACTTCAACAAGGTGTAAATCCCTCAATTTTTGTCATATGAAGGAGATCTTGCACTTTTTGGAAACCTCAAAGAGTCCTCTAACCAATGTCTTTGGTCTCATGTCAAAATTATTTTTGATGCTCCTTGTGTGTCCTTTTGAAAAAAGTGTCTTTTTGTTGACTTTGAAAATGACCTGAATTGTCTTGGTTCATATTTTTCAAATGGTGAACCTAATGACCATGGGACCAATTGCATTTGAAATATAATTGAATTTCCTTCAAAATGAGCTTTGGTTTGAATTTTTTGGATGAAGGATGAGAGAGTTATGACCAGTCAAAGTTCAGTTGACTTTTCAGGTGAAAACCCTAATTTTGAATCTTAGGGTTTTGTTGATTTTTGATCTTTCCTTGATGAATTATGATCATCCAATGATCAAATGATGAATCTTTTGACAAAATATGGATGTTGACAAAAAATTTCATTTTTGACTGTCTGTTGACTTTTTTGGTCAAACAGGTCGTCTGTTGACCGTTTGAGCTGCTGACGGTGCGTCTGAGTGAATTGAATTTTGAAAATTTGTATGATGATACTTTGAGATATATGGAGGTCCATGAAATCCATTTGAGGTCTCAAAAACTTGTTTCTCCTGAAAAAACAAGAAACCCTGATTAGGGACTGTTTGTGTAGGAGACAGTTAAGCGTACCTGATTTTTGTGCAGTGCTGAGTCTCTGCTAATCATGTGATATTCAGAAGACTTCTAGGACAAAAATCTTGGAATTTTGAATTGCAAAAGATTGATTTGATTGATGGTACAAAACACTGAGAATTGCATTGTCAGCGGTTTGACTGTCAACTGACTGTTCAGGTATTAATGTAGCAGTTAGAGTGAAAAATCAACAGTCATAGTTAATTTTCTTTTTGTTGTTTTTGGTTTATGTGAAAGATGAAAGTTTATTTACATGACTTTTTAAAAACACAGACATAATAAATAACTAATATTTACTGTATGCGGGCAAAATTACCGATAACAACCTTGAAAATCATTTAATGCACAGAAAAATAAATATGTGACAGGCAGAAAACACACAAAATATTATCTGAATAATTAAGCAACAGTATGACAAATAGTACAACATTTAATACTGACGGTACAAATATTACATACTATAATGAACAGTACGACGAGTAAACGGTACATTTAAGAAAATAAGAGATACGACAAACTTTAAGAATGATGATTAATAACCCATGCTGCAAATAATAACATGTAGATGATTGGGAGTGTCAACATCCCAGGTCCACATTTTTCAGGGCTATGTAGACGGAAGAAAGACATGATTACCACCACAACGGTGATGACCATAATAAAACACGTTTCTATCCGCTTCGCCATTTTTGCCAGGGAAAGAAGAGAGAATGACTATGAAGTAGAAATTTGAGAGATGAGTTAGAATTTGATGTGAGATTTTATGAAAAAAATGAGAGGTATTTATAGAATGAAAAGAAGGATAGAGACGTTGGGGAATGAAGCGATTCCGTACAAAAGGAAAATTTGAGTGGAAGTAAGATTTGAAAGAAAGTGTATGATAATGTTGGGAAAAAGAAAGATGTATAGAATAAAGTTAGGATTTGATTTTTTGAAAAAGAGATTTGAAAAGAGATTTTGAAAATAATGGAATATAGTACAAGAGTTAGTGGGAAACAAAAATTAGCAATAATCTACTTGTTACCAGTACAGTCTGAATCCCGGACTCTGCGCCTGCAAAAGATTTAGTTTTGAACCAATTGTGTCAGTACTATTTATCTGTAAATAAATATCAAATAAATAGCGTGTGTGAAGTAATTTACAGTAATTGGTGTTTGCGTAAGAATAAATCCAACAGCGAGCCAAAATACTGTATAAGAAAAATTCTAAAAACTAAGTATTTCATACGTCAGGATATTTATGAAATAAAAATCCATGATTATATGAAACTCCTAATATTTATATTGGAGTTTTCTTGAAAAAAGATGCGGGCAAATTTTGGGGTATAACAGTACACTTGTTGGGATTCAGGCAAAGCTGAAACTTCTGTATGTGATCTTTCTCATTTTCTGATTTGGCAATCATATCGTCCACGTAGACTTCCACTTCCTTATGCATCATGTCTTGGAAAAGTGTAGTCATGGCTCTTTGATATGTTGCCCCTGTGTTCTTTAGTCTAAAAGGCATAACGCGGTAGCAAAACGTGCCCCAAGGGGTGATGAAAGTTGTTTTCTCCATGTCTTCAGGTGCCATTTTGATTTGGTTGTATCCGGAAAATCCGTCCATGAGTGAGAAAACTTTGGATTTTGCTGTATTGTCAACCAACATTTCAATATGTGGTAAAGGAAAGTCATCCTTAGGGCTAGCTTTGTTCAAATCTCTGTAGTCGACGCACATGCAGACTTTTCCGTCTTTCTTAGGAACGGGAACAATGTTAGCTAACCACTGAGGGTATTTTGAAGTGACGAGGAATCCAGCGTTGATTTGCTTTTGAACTTCCTCTTTGATTTTCATGGCCATCTCCGGATGAGTCCTTCTCAATTTTTGCTCCACCGGAGGGCATTCTGGCTTTAATGGTAAGTGATGCTCCACTATACTGGTATCCAACCCTGGCATATCTTGATAAGACCAAGCGAAGACATCTGAGAATTCTTTGAGCAGTTGCATCAAACTCTCTCTAATCTCTGAACTAAGTGAAGCTCCAATTTTAACCTTTTTTTTGTTTCCATTGGAACCAAGGTTAATGATCTCTAGAGGCTCATTGTATGGATGAATGGCCTCTTCCCTTTGTTGAAGTAATCGGGAAATTTCCTTTGATATTTCTTCGTCTTCTTCTTCCTCTGCCTCGAATACAGGAAATCCAAAGCTTGGAGAAGTCATACGATCGCACGTTTCAACGGGGTGTTTTATGATTAATATGCATATGTGTGATGATTTTTTATTTAGACAACGAGGGAAGACTCGGTGTATGCAGTTAATGGAATGTTTTGATGTTTTTAGGGTGTTTTTTAGGATTACCAATTTCCGAAGAGAAAAGGGAAAAACTAACAAAGGAACAAAATGACATTTTTATTTATCGACAGTCATTTCTTGAAACAAATACCCTAAAAAAACAAAACTCTATTGCTTTGGGAGAAGCAAAGAGGGACATTTTCCTAAGAAATAGTAAAATGCAAAGTCCTATTGTAACACCTGTATAATTTTAATATTAATTTAATTGGAATATTGAATTAATAATTAGAATTATTAAGGATTTTTGTGAAAATAATGGTTTATGGAAATTGGGCCATGTGTAAAAAAATAGTAAAAGAAGGAGGTGTGATATAGTAACCTTTTTTACTAATTTTATTATTATTTTCATAAAACCATTGGATTCGGGAAGAAAGAAAGAACGTGAAAGAACAGAGGTTTGGGAACACAAAGAACATGAAGGAGAACTGTAGAGGGAGAGACCAAAAGATCAAGAAATTGTCTAAGGTAAGGGGGGACTTTCCATTTAATCTCTATTATCGTGTTGTGAATGATGATGTTGATTAGGAATATTGTTTAGATCAATAGGTTATGTAATCTTATTTTACTGTTGTGTTCATCATTGAATTGAATCTGAATTCCCTAATAATTGAGTAGAATTAGGTTGTGATGAGTAAAATCGAATATAAGATCATATACTATTGATGTTGGATGAATGTTGTGTGTCTGGATATGTGAAATTGTTGGTTTCAGATCAAAATCGCAGACTGTACAGGTGAATTTACGAGGAAGACGAATGGGTAAGTTGCAGATTTTGATAACTTCTGCCCGTTCACGTATGATACGCGTATGGTACGCGTTTGGATGGGGTGATACGCGTATGATACGCTCCCCATGTGTGCATCAGGTTGCACCTTCTGCTCATACGCGTTTGGTACGCGTATGGTACCTGGTTGATACGCGTATGCCTGGCTGGTACGTGTATGTGCATGTTTTGTATGGAAATATGGTTCTGTTCATACACGTATGGTGTGTGTTTGTGGATTTTTGGGCCTGTTGGTACGCGTATGGTACGCGTATGGCCAGCGTGAGCTGCATATTTTGATGTTTTGTGATGTTTGAAAGTCTGAGGACGTGTGACTTTAAACTGATGAATTTGTATGAAATATTGTTGTCTAATTTATTGAATGATGCAATTATATATATATATATATATATTGAACATACTTGGTAATGATGATGATGATGACATGATGATGAATGAGTATAACATGATGCTACTCATAGTATGATGATGACGATAGTATGTCGTATATATGTTTGCATGCATTCATGATCATTTGATGAGGGTTGTATCCTAATGATGAGAGGATACAGTGAAGGGCAAGATTCCCATTGTGTGGAATCTATGCTGGCAGGGCCGTATCTGGATGATGATAGATCGTTTAGTGGGTTTTTCCATTGGTGATGATGGTACCACATGAATAGTGTCAGTTTTCATACATACGCATAATTTTATAACATGACTAATAGATGTTATGTGATGACTTGAGGTTTGTGGGTGTGCGATGATGATTTATCTGAATATGAAACGATTGGGTGAATTGTATAACTATGATATGTTGTTATTTATGATGCAATAACATTGGTTAATTGTGATGAGACTCACCCTTACTTGGTGTCATTTTCAGATTTAGGATAGCGGCGCGACTTGGTGAGGATTAGCTCATAAGTTGGTTTAGTTATTGTGTCAGGGTCATGCTCTGATAGATGCAACACTAGGAACGCGATATTTGGGGATTTCGATTATAACTCTATTGTTTATTTTGTTTTGAAGTCTGATACATTAATGATGTAATGTTGACTTGATTATTTAATTCCGTTGTGTATAATCAGATGTTTTCAGTGAATGCATGACATATGCTGAATGTGTGTTTTCTTTTATTTTTGAATTGTGACACCCTTTGCATGTTTACTCTATTTTATTTTGATAATTTCCGCGGGTTATTAGAGGGGTGTTACAATAGTGGTATCAGAGTCTGGGTGGTCGTTGTGACCAGAGTCTTAGTGTTAGTCTTCCCTGTGTATGCGACTAATATAAGTTATTTGTCGATACTTTTGTTGTGACTGAAGTGTTTGTGATTTAAGCAGAACAATGGCTGGAAGAAGAGGAAGAAATGATGATGATATCGCTGAGGCTCTGGGCATGATTGCTGGTGTGCTTGGAGGAAATGTTGTAGGAGCAGGAATTGGTGCTCAAAGGAAATTGGGGAATTTTCAGAGGAACAATCCTCCATTGTTCAAAGGAAAACATGATCCTGGAGGTTCTCTGAAGTGGCTGAAAGAGATCGAGAGGATTTTCAGAGTCATCAATTGTGCTGAGAACCTCAAGGTGAGGTATGGCACACTCTTGTTGTCTGAGGAAGCAGATGATTGATGGTTGGCAACCAAAGCTGAATTGGATGCTGATGGTATAGAAGTTACTTGGGCTATATTCAAAAGGGAATTTCTGAGAAGGTATTTTCCTGAGGATGTTAGGGGCGGAAAAGAAATTGAATTTCTGGAACTAGTTCAAGGTAATATGACGGTACGAGAGTATGTTGCAAAGATTGTGGAGCTGGAAAAGTACTATGTCCACTACAACAATGGTGAAGCTAGTGAGTTCTCAAAATGTGTCAAATTTGAGAATGGCCTTCGTGATGAAATCAAGCAAGGCATTAGGTACCAATGGATTCGGAGATTTGTTGACCTAGTGGACTGTAGTAGGATTTTTGAGGAGGATAACATCAAGCTGAAGTCATCTCACTCTCGCGAATTGGTTGACAAAAGGGTAAGAAGCCTATGGATAGAGGTAAACCATATAGTATAGGTAAGTCTACTAATTGGAAGAAACCCATTGGGGGAGATTCCAGTTCTCGTATCAGATGTTTTAATTGTGGTGAGATGGGACATCGTAGGAACGAGTGTAAGCTTGATCAGAAGAAGTGTTACAAGTGTGACCAAGTGGGTCATATTGCTGCTGATTGTAGGAAGAAGGTTGTGACTTGTTACAACTATGGCGAAGAGGGTCACATCAGTCCGAATTGTACCAAGCCAAAGAAGAACCAACCGGGAGGAAAGGTTTTTGCTTTGATCGGGTCAGATACTACTCCAGAAGACATATTGATTAAAGGTACGTGTTTCATTCATGGAACACCTTTATTTGCGATTATTGCTACTGGAGCAACTCATTCTTTTATTTCTTTGGATTGTGCTATGAGGTTGAATTTAGAGATATTTGACATAAATGGAAGTATGGTTATTGACACTCCTGCGTCGGGTTCGATAAGTACTTCGTCTACATGCTTGAATTGTCCGGTTGACATATTTGGTAGAGAATTCGGGATGGACTTTGTGTGCCTTCCGTTGAAACAACTCGATGTAATCCTGGGAATGAACTGGTTGGAATTCAACCGTGATCATATCAACTGTTTTGCGAATACGATAATTTTTCCTGAAGAGGTTAGTTCTGATAATCTGGAAATGACAGCTAGACAGGTGAATGACGCTATCGGAGATGGTGCAACAGTGTTTATGTTGTTTGCATTGATGAATTTGAAAGAGAAAGTGGCGAGTAGATAATTACCAATGGTATGTGAGTTTCCAGAAGTTTTTCCAAGAGAGGTGAATGAGTTAACACCAGAAAGGGAAGTAGAATTTTCTATTGATTTGGTTCCGGGAACTAGTCCAGTGTCGATGGCACTGTATTGTATGTCGTTGTCTGAATTGGCTGAACTGAAGAAGCAATTGGAATAATTGCTTGAGAAGAAATTCATTCGTCCTAGTGTTTCTCCGTGGGGTGCGCCTGTGTTACTAGTAATGAACAAAGAGGGTTCTATGAGACTGTGTGTGGATTACACACAATTGAACAATGTTACTATTAAGAATCGGTATCCATTGTCGAGGATTGACGATTTGATGGTTCAACTGGTTGGGGCGTGTGTATTTAGTAAGAATTATTTGAGGTCTGGGTATCACCAAATCCGTGTGAAAGATGATGATATTCACAAGACTGCTTTTAGAACAAGGTATGGACATTACGAGTATTCTGTAATGCCGTTTGGAGTTACTAATGCACCCGTTGTTTTTATGGAGTATATGAACTGGATCTTTCATCCTTATCTCGATAAGTTTGTGGTGGTGTTTATAATCAGATGTTTTCAATGAATGCGTGACATATGCCGAATGTGTGTTTTCTTTTATTTTTGAATTGTACCACCCTTTGCATGTTTACTCTGATTTATTTTGTTAATTTTCCCGGGTTATTAGAGGGGTGTTACAATAGTGGTATTAGAGTCTGGTTGATCGTTGTGACCAGAGTCTTAGTGTTAGTCTTCCCTGTGTATGCGACTAATACGAGTTATTTGTCGATACTTTTGTTATGACTGAAGTGTTTGTGATTGAAGCAGAACAATGGGTGGAAGAAGAGGAAGAAATGATGATGCTGTCGCTAAGGCTCTGGGCATGATTGCTGGTGTGCTTGGAGGAAATGCTGTAGGAGCAGGATTTGGTGCTGAAAGGCAATTAGGGAATTTTCAGAGGAACAATCCTCCATTGTTCAAAGAAACACATGATCCTGGAGGTGCTCAGAAGTGGCTGAAAGAGATTCAGAGGACTTTCAGAGTCATCGATTGTGCTGAGAACCTCAAGGTGAGGTATGGCACACACATGTTGTCTGAGGAAGTTGATGACTGGTGGTTGACAACCAGAGCTGAACTGGATGCTGATGGTATACAAGTTACTTGAGCTAAATTCAAATGGGAATTTCTGAGAAGGTATTTTCCTGAGGATGTTAGGGGCAGAAAAGAAATTGAATTTCTGGAACTAGTTCAAGGTAATATGATGGTATGAGAGTATGCTGCAAAGTTTGTGGAGCTGCCAAAGTACTATGTCCACTACAACAATGATGAAGCTAGTTTGTTCTCAAAATGTGTCAAATTTGAGAATGGCCTTCGTGATGAAATCAAGCAAGGCATTAGGTACCAGAGGATTCGGAGGTTTGTTGACCTAGTGGACTGTAGCAAGATTTTTGAGGAAGATAACATGAAGCTGAAGTCATCTCACTCTCGCGAATTAGTTGACAAAAAGGGTAATAAGCCTATGGATAGAGGTAAACCATATGGTAGAGGTAAGTCTAATGATTGGAAGAAACCCACTGGTGGAGATTCCAGTGCACGTATCAGATGTTTTAATTATGGTGAGATGGGACATCGTAGGAACGAATGTAAGCTTGATCATAAGAAGTGTTACAAGTGTGACCAAGTGGGTCATATTTCTGCTGATTGTCGGAAGAAGGTTGTGACTTGTTACAACTGTGGTGAAGAGGGTCACACTAGTCCGAATTGTACCAAGCCAAAGAAGAACCAACGGGAGGAAAGCTTTTTGCTTTGACCGGGTCAGAGACTACTCTAGAAGACAGATTGATTAAAGGTACATGTTTCATTCATGGCACACCTTTAGTTGCAATTATTGCTACTGGAGCAACTCATTCTTTTATTTCTTTGGATTGTGCTTTGAGGTTGAATTTAGAGATATTTGACATATATGGAAATATGGTTATTGACACTCCTACGTTGAGTTCAGTAAATACTTCGTCTTCATGCTTGAATTGTCCGGTTGACATTTTTGGTAGAGAATTCAGGATGGACTTAGTGTGCCTTCCGTTGAAACAACTCGATGTAATCCTGGGAATGAAGTAGTTGGAATTCAACCGTGTTCATATCAACTGTTTTGTGAAGACGATAATTTTTCCTGAAGATGTTAGTTCTGATAATCTGGAAATGACAGCTAGACAGGTGAATGAGGCTATCGGAGATGGTGCAACAGGGTTTATGTTGTTTGCATTGATGGATTTGAAAGAGAAAGTGGCGAGTAGAGAACTACCAGTGGTATGTGAGTTTCCAGAAGTTTTTCCAAGAGAGGTGAATGAGTTAACACTAGAAAGGGAAGTAGAATTTTCTATTGATTTGGTTCCGGGAACTAGTCCAGTGTCGATGGCACCGTATTGTATGTCGCCGTCTGAATTGGCTGAACTGAAGAAGCAGTTGGAATAATTGCTTGAGAAGAAATTCATTCGTCCTAATGTTTCTCCGTGGGGTGCGCCTGTGTTACTAGTAAAGAACAAAGAGGGTTCTATGAGATTGTGTGTGGATTAAACACAATTGAACAATGTTACTATCAAAAATCGGTATCCATTGTCGAGGATTGACGATTTGATGGTTCAACTGGTTGGGGCGTGTGTATTTAGTAAGAATTATCTGAGGTCTGGGTATCACCAAATCCGTGTGAAAGATGATGATATTCACAAGACTGCTTTTAGAACAAGGTATGGACATTACGAGTATTCTGTAATGCCGTTTGGAGTTACTAATGCACCCGTTATTTTTATGGAGTATATGAACTGGATCTTTCATCCTTATCTCGATAAGTTCGTGGTGGTGTTTATAATCAGATGTTTTCAATGAATGCATGACATATGCCGAATGTGTGTTTTCTTTTAATTTTGAATTTTAACACCCTTCGCATGTTTACTCTGACTTATTTTGTTAATTGTCGCGGGTTATTAGAGGGGTGTTACAATAGTGGTATCAGAGTCTGGTTGGTCGTTGTGACCAGAGTCTTAGTGTCAGTCTTCCCTGTGTATGCGACTAATACGAGTTATTTGTCGATACTTTTGTTATGACTGAAGTGTTTGTGATTTAAGAAGAACAATGGATGGAAGAAGAGGAAGAAATGATGATGCTATCGCTGAGGCTCTGGGCATGATTGCTGGTGTGCTTGGAGGAAATGATGTAGGAGCAGGAATTGGTGCTGAAAGGCAATTGGGGAATTTTCAGAGGAACAATCCTCCATTGTTCAAAGGAACACATGATCATGGAGGTGCTCAGAAGTGGCTGAAAGAGATCGAGTGGACTTTCAGAGTCATCGATTGTGCTGAGAACCTCAAGGTGAGGTATGGCACACACATGTTGTCAGACGAAGTTGATGACTGGTGGTTGACAACCAGAGCTGAACTGGATGCTGATGGTATAGAAGTTACTTGGGCTATATTCAAATGGGAATTTCTGAGAAGGTATTTTCCTGAGGATGTTAGGGGAAGAAAAGAAATTGAATTTCTGGAACTAGTTCAAGGTAATATGACGGTATGAGAGTATGCTGCAAAGTTTTTGGAGCTGGCAAAGTACTATGTCCACTACAACAATGATGAAGCTAGTTTGTTCTCAAAATGTGTCAAATTTGAGAATGGCCTTCGTGATGAAATCAAGCAAGGCATTAGGTACCAGAGGATTCGGAGGTTTGTTGACCTAGTGGACTGTAGCAGGAGTTTTGAGGAAGATAACATCAAGCTGAAGTCATCTCACTCTCGCGAATTAGTTGACAAAAAGGGTAATAAGCCTATGGATAGAGGTAAACCATATGGTAGAGGTAAGTCTAATGATTGGAAGAAACCCAATGGGGGAGATTCCAGTGCTCGTATCAGATGTTTTAATTGTGGTGAGATGGGACATCGTAGGAACGAGTGTAAGATTGATCATAAGAAGTGTTACAAGTGTGACCAAGTGGGTCATATTGCTGTTGATTCTAGGAAGAAGGTTGTGACTTGTTACAATTATGGTGAAGAGGGTCACACCAGTCCGAATTGTACCAAGCCAAAGAAGAACCTATCGAGAGGAAAGCTTTTTGCTTTGACCGGGTCAGAGACTACTCCAGAAGACAGATTGATTAAAGGTACATGTTTCATTCATGGCACACCTTTAGTTGCAATTATTGCTACTGAAGCAACTCATTCTTTTATTTCTTTAGATTGTGCTTTGAGGTTGAATTTATAGATATCTGACATAAATGGAAATATGGTTATTGACACTCCTACGTCGAGTTCAGTAACTACTTCGTCTGCATGCTTGAATTGTCCGGTTGACATTTTTGGTAGAGAATTCGGGATGGACTTAGTGTGCCTTTTGTTGAAACAACTCGATGTAATCCTGGGAATGAAGTAGTTGGAATTCAACCGTGTTCATATCAACTGTTTTGTGAAGACGATAATTTTTCCTGAAGATGTTAGTTCTGATAATCTGGAAATGACAGCTAGACAGGTGAATGCGGCTATCGGAGATGGTGCAACAGTATTTATGTTGTTTGCATTGATGGATTTGAAAGAGAAAGTGGCGAGTAGAGAACTACCAGTGGTATGTTAGTTTCCAGAAGTTTTTCCAAGAGAGGTGAATGAGTTAACACCAGAAAGGGAAGTAGAATTTTCTATTGATTTGGTTCCGGGAACTAGTCCAGTGTCGATGGCACCGTATTGTATGTCGCCGTCTGAATTGGCTGAACTGAAGAAGCAGTTGGAATAATTGCTTGAGAAGAAACTCATTCGTCCTAGTGTTTCTCCGTGGGGTGCGCCTGTGTTACTAGTAAAGAACAAAGAGGGTTCTATGAGACTGTGTGTGGATTACACACAATTGAACAATGTTACTATCAAGAATCGGTATCCATTGTCGAGGACTGACGATTTGATGGTTCAACTGGTTGGGGCGTGTGTATTTAGTAAGAATTATCTGAGGTCTGGGTATCACCAAATCCGTGTGAAAGATGATGATATTCACAAGACTGCTTTTAGAACAAGGTATGGACATTACGAGTATTCTGTAATGCAGTTTGGAGTTACTAATGCACCTGTTATTTTTATGGAGTATATGAACTGGATCTTTCATCCTTATCTCGATAAGTTCGTGGTGGTGTTTATAATCAGATGTTTTCAATGAATGCATGACATATGCCGAATGTGTGTTTTCTTTTATTTTTGAATTGTAACACGCTTTGCATGTTTACTCTGATTTATTTTGTTAATTGTCGCGGGTTATTAGAGGGGTGTTACATTAGTGGTATCAGAGTCTGGTTGGTCGTTGTGACCAGAGTCTTAGCGTCAGTCTTCCCTGTGTATGCGACTAATACGAGTTATTTGTCGATTCTTTTGTTATGACTGAAGTGTTTGTGATTTAAGAAGAACAATGGATGGAAGAAGAGGAAGAAATGATGATGCTATCGCTGAGGCTCTGGGCATGATTGCCGGTGTGCTTGGAGGAAATGCTGTAGGAGCAGGAATTGGTGCTGAAAGGCAATTGGGGAATTTTCAGAGGAACAATCCTCCATTGTTCAAAGGAACACATGATCCTGGAGGTGCTCAGAAGTGGCTGAAAGACATCGAGAGGACTTTCAGAGTCATCGATTATGCTGAGAACCTCAAGGTGAGGTATGGCACACACATGTTGTCTGAGGAAGTTGATGACTGGTAGTTGACAACCAGAGCTGAACTGGATGCTGATGGTATAGAAGTTACTTGGGTTATATTCAAATGGGAATTTCTGAGAAGGTATTTTCCTGAGGATGTTAGGGGCAGAAAAGAAATTGAATTTCCGGAACTAGTTCAAGGTAATATGATGGTATGAGAGTATGCTGCAAAGTTTGTGGAGCTGGCAAAGTACTATGTCCACTACAACAACGATGAAGCTAGTTTGTTCTCAAAATGTGTCAAATTTGAGAATGGCCTTCGTGATGAAATCAAGGAAGGCATTAGGTACCAGAGGATTCGGAGGTTTGTTGACCTAGTGGACTGTAGCAAGATTTTTGAGGAAGATAACATCAAGCTGAAGTCATCTCACTCTCGCTAATTAGTTGACCAAAAGGGTAATAAGCCTATGGATAGAGGTAAACCATATAGTAGAGGTAAGTCTAATGATTGGAAGAAACCCAATGGGGGAGATTCCAGTGCTCGTATCAGATATTTTAATTGTGGTGAGATGGGACATCGTAGGAACGAGTGTAAGCTTGATCATAAGAAGTGTTACAAGTGTGACCAAGTGGGTCATATTGCTGCTGATTGTAGGAAGAAGGTTGTGACTTGTTACAACTGTGGTGAAGAGGGTCACACCAGTCCGAATTGTACCAAGCCAAAGAAGAACCAATCGGGAGGAAAGCTTTTTGCTTTGACCGGGTCAGAGACTACTCCAGAAGACAGATTGATTAAAGGTACATGTTTCATTCATGGCACACCTTTAGTTGCAATTATTGCTACTGGAGCAACTCATTCTTTTATTTCTTTGCATTGTTTTTTGAGGTTGAATTTAGAGATATCTGACATAAATGGAAATATGGTTATTAACACTCCTACGTCGAGTTCAGTAACTACTTCGTCTGCATGCTTGAATTGTCCGGTTGACATTTTTGGTAGAGAATTCGGGATGGACTTAGTGTGCCTTCCGTTGAAACAACTCGATGTAATCCTGGGAATGAAGTAGTTGGAATTTAACCGTGTTCATATCAACTGTTTTGTGAAGACGATAATTTTTCCGGAAGATGTTAGTTCAGATAATCTGGAAATGACAGCTAGACAGGTGAGTGAGGCTATCGGAGATAGTGCAACAGTGTTTATGTTGTTTGCATTGATGGATTTGAAAGAGAAAGTGGCGAGTAGAGAACTACCAGTGGTATGTGAGTTTCCAGAAGTTTTTCCAAGAGAGGTGAATGAGTTAACACCAGAAAGGGAAGTAGAATTTTCTATTGATTTGGTTCCGGGAACTAGTCCAGTGTCGATGGCACGTATTGTATGTCGCCGTCTGAATTGGCTGAACTGAAGAAGCAGTTGGAATAATTGCTTGAGAAGAAATTCATTCGTCCTAGTGTTTCTCCGTGGGGTGCGCCTGCGTTACTAGTAAAGAACAAAGAGGGTTCTATGAGACTATGTGTGGATTACACACAATTGAACAATGTTACTATCAAGAATCAGTATCCATTGTCGAGGACTGACGATTTGATGGTTCAACTGGTTGGGGCGTGTGTATTTAGTAAGAATTATCTGAGGTCTGGGTATCACCAAATCCGTGTGAAAGATGATGATATTCACAAGACTGCTTTTAGAACAAGGTATGGGCATTACGAGTATTCTATAATGCCGTTTGGAGTTACTAATGCACCCGTTGTTTTTATGGAGTATATGAACTGGATCTTTCATCCTTATCTCGATAAGTTCGTGGTGGTGTTTATAATCAGATGTTTTCAATGAATGCATGACATATGCCGAATGTGTGTTTTCTTTTATTTTTGAATTGTAACACGCTTTGCATGTTTACTCTGATTTATTTTGTTAATTGTCGCGGGTTATTAGAGGGGTGTTACAATAGTGGTATCAGAGTCTGGTTGGTCGTTGTGACCAGAGTCTTAGTGTCAGTCTTCCCTGTGTATGCGACTAATACGAGTTATTTGTCGATACTTTTGTTATGACTGAAGTGTTTGTGATTTAAGAAGAACAATGGATGGAAGAAGAGGAAGAAATAATGATGCTATCGCTGAGGCTCTGGGCATGATTGCTAGTGTGCTTGGAGGAAATGCTGTAGGAGCAGGAATTGGTTCTTAAAGGCAATTGGGGAATTTTCAGAGGAACAATCCTCCATTGTTCAAAGGAACACATGATCCTGGAGGTGCTCAGAAGTGGCTGAAAGACATCGAGAGGACTTTCAGAGTCATCGATTATGCTGAGAACCTCAAGGTGAGGTATGCCACACACATGTTTTCTGAGGAAGTTGATGACTGGTAGTTGACAACTAGAGCTGAACTGGATGCTGATGGTATAGAAGTTACTTGGGTTATATTCAAATGGGAATTTCTGAGAAGGTATTTTCCTGAGGATGTTAGGGGCAGAAAAGAAATTGAATTTCCGGAACTAGTTCAAGGTAATAAGATGGTATGAGAGTATGCTGCAAAGTTTGTGGAGCTGGCAAAGTACTATGTCCACTACAACAATGATGAAGCTAGTTTGTTCTCAAAATGTGTCAAATTTGAGAATGGCCTTCGTGATGAAATCAAGGAAGGCATTAGGTACCAGAGGATTTGGAGGTTTGTTGACCTAGTGGACTGTAGTAGGATTTTTGAGGAAGATAACATCAAGCTGAAGTCATCTCACTCTCGCTAATTAGTTGACCAAAAGGGTAATAAGCCTATGGATAGAGGTAAACCATATGGTAGAGGTAAGTCTAATGATTGGAAGAAACCCAATGGGGGAGATTCCAGTGCTCGTATCAGATATTTTAATTGTGGTGAGATGGGACATCGTAGGAACGAGTGTAAGCTTGATCATAAGAAGTGTTACAAGTGTGACCAAGTGGGTCATATTGCTGCTGATTGTAGGAAGAAGGTTGTGACTTGTTACAACTGTGGTGAAGAGGGTCACACCAGTCCGAATTGTACCAAGCCAAAGAAGAACCAATCGGGAGGAAAGCTTTTTGCTTTGACCGGGTCAGAGACTACTCCAGAAGACAGATTGATTAAAGGTACATGTTTCATTCATGGCACACCTTTAGTTGCAATTATTGCTACTGGAGCAACTCATTCTTTTATTTCTTTGCATTGTTTTTTGAGGTTGAATTTAGAGATATCTGACATAAATGGAAATATGGTTATTAACACTCCTACGTCGAGTTCAGTAACTACTTCGTCTGCATGCTTGAATTGTCCGGTTGACATTTTTGGTAGAGAATTCGGGATGGACTTAGTGTGCCTTCCGTTGAAACAACTCGATGTAATCCTGGGAATGAAGTAGTTGGAATTCAACCGTGTTCATATCAACTGTTTTGTGAAGACGATAATTTTTCCGGAAGATGTTAGTTCAGATAATCTGGAAATGACAGCTAGACAGGTGAGTGAGGCTATCGGAGATAGTGCAACAGTGTTTATGTTGTTTGCATTGATGGATTTGAAAGAGAAAGTGGCGAGTAGAGAACTACCAGTGGTATGTGAGTTTCCAGAAGTTTTTCCAAGAGAGGTGAATGAGTTAACACCAGAAAGGGAAGTAGAATTTTCTATTGATTTGGTTCCGGGAACTAGTCCAGTGTCGATGGCACGTATTGTATGTCGCCGTCTGAATTGGCTGAACTGAAGAAGCAGTTGGAATAATTGCTTGAGAAGAAATTCATTCGTCCTAGTGTTTCTCCGTGGGGTGCGCCTGCGTTACTAGTAAAGAACAAAGAGGGTTCTATGAGACTATGTGTGGATTACACACAATTGAACAATGTTACTATCAAGAATCAGTATCCATTGTCGAGGACTGACGATTTGATGGTTCAACTGGTTGGGGCGTGTGTATTTAGTAAGAATTATCTGAGGTCTGGGTATCACCAAATCCGTGTGAAAGATGATGATATTCACAAGACTGCTTTTAGAACAAGGTATGGGCATTACGAGTATTCTATAATGCCGTTTGGAGTTACTAATGCACCCGTTGTTTTTATGGAGTATATGAACTGGATCTTTCATCCTTATCTCGATAAGTTCGTGGTGGTGTTTATAATCAGATGTTTTCAATGAATGCATGACATATGCCGAATGTGTGTTTTCTTTTATTTTTGAATTGTAACACGCTTTGCATGTTTACTCTGATTTATTTTGTTAATTGTCGCGGGTTATTAGAGGGGTGTTACAATAGTGGTATCAGAGTCTGGTTGGTCGTTGTGACCAGAGTCTTAGTGTCAGTCTTCCCTGTGTATGCGACTAATACGAGTTATTTGTCGATACTTTTGTTATGACTGAAGTGTTTGTGATTTAAGAAGAACAATGGATGGAAGAAGAGGAAGAAATAATGATGCTATCGCTGAGGCTCTGGGCATGATTGCTAGTGTGCTTGGAGGAAATGCTGTAGGAGCAGGAATTGGTGCTTAAAGGCAATTGGGGAATTTTCAGAGGAACAATCCTCCATTGTTCAAAGGAACACATGATCCTGGAGGTGCTCAGAAGTGGCTGAAAGACATCGAGAGGACTTTCAGAGTCATCGATTATGCTGAGAACCTCAAGGTGAGGTATCCCACACACATGTTTTCTGAGGAAGTTGATGACTGGTAGTTGACAACTAGAGCTGAACTGGATGCTGATGGTATAGAAGTTACTTGGGTTATATTCAAATGGGAATTTCTGAGAAGGTATTTTCCTGAGGATGTTAGGGGCAGAAAAGAAATTGAATTTCCGGAACTAGTTCAAGGTAATAAGATGGTATGAGAGTATGCTGCAAAGTTTGTGGAGCTGGCAAAGTACTATGTCCACTACAACAATGATGAAGCTAGTTTGTTCTCAAAATGTGTCAAATTTGAGAATGGCCTTCGTGATGAAATCAAGGAAGGCATTAGGTACCAGAGGATTTGGAGGTTTGTTGACCTAGTGGACTGTAGTAGGATTTTTGAGGAAGATAACATCAAGCTGAAGTCATCTCACTCTCGCTAATTAGTTGACCAAAAGGGTAATAAGCCTATGGATAGAGGTAAACCATATGGTAGAGGTAAGTCTAATGATTGGAAGAAACCCAATGGGGGAGATTCCAGTGCTCGTATCAGATATTTTAATTGTGGTGAGATGGGACATCGTAGGAACGAGTGTAAGCTTGATCATAAGAAGTGTTACAAGTGTGACCAAGTGGGTCATATTGCTGCTGATTGTAGGAAGAAGGTTGTGACTTGTTACAACTGTGGTGAAGAGGGTCACACCAGTCCGAATTGTACCAAGCCAAAGAAGAACCAATCGGGAGGAAAGCTTTTTGCTTTGACCGGGTCAGAGACTACTCCAGAAGACAGATTGATTAAAGGTACATGTTTCATTCATGGCACACCTTTAGTTGCAATTATTGCTACTGGAGCAACTCATTCTTTTATTTCTTTGCATTGTTTTTTGAGGTTGAATTTAGAGATATCTGACATAAATGGAAATATGGTTATTAACACTCCTACGTCGAGTTCAGTAACTACTTCGTCTGCATGCTTGAATTGTCCGGTTGACATTTTTGGTAGAGAATTCGGGATGGACTTAGTGTGCCTTCCGTTGAAACAACTCGATGTAATCCTGGGAATGAAGTAGTTGGAATTCAACCGTGTTCATATCAACTGTTTTGTGAAGACGATAATTTTTCCGGAAGATGTTAGTTCAGATAATCTGGAAATGACAGCTAGACAGGTGAGTGAGGCTATCGGAGATAGTGCAACAGTGTTTATGTTGTTTGCATTGATGGATTTGAAAGAGAAAGTGGCGAGTAGAGAACTACCAGTGGTATGTGAGTTTCCAGAAGTTTTTCCAAGAGAGGTGAATGAGTTAACACCAGAAAGGGAAGTAGAATTTTCTATTGATTTGGTTCCGGGAACTAGTCCAGTGTCGATGGCACGTATTGTATGTCGCCGTCTGAATTGGCTGAACTGAAGAAGCAGTTGGAATAATTGCTTGAGAAGAAATTCATTCGTCCTAGTGTTTCTCCGTGGGGTGCGCCTGTGTTACTAGTAAAGAACAAAGAGGGTTCTATGAGACTATGTGTGGATTACACACAATTGAACAATGTTACTATCAAGAATCAGTATCCATTGTCGAGGACTGACGATTTGATGGTTCAACTGGTTGGGGCGTGTGTATTTAGTAAGAATTATCTGAGGTCTGGGTATCACCAAATCCGTGTGAAAGATGATGATATTCACAAGACTGCTTTTAGAACAAGGTATGGGCATTACGAGTATTCTATAATGCCGTTTGGAGTTACTAATGCACCCGTTGTTTTTATGGAGTATATGAACTGGATCTTTCATCCTTATCTCGATAAGTTCGTGGTGGTGTTTATAATCAGATGTTTTCAATGAATGCATGACATATGCCGAATGTGTGTTTTCTTTTATTTTTGAATTGTAACACGCTTTGCATGTTTACTCTGATTTATTTTGTTAATTGTCGCGGGTTATTAGAGGGGTGTTACAATAGTGGTATCAGAGTCTGGTTGGTCGTTGTGACCAGAGTCTTAGTGTCAGTCTTCCCTGTGTAT